>NC_133452.1:19981672-20310172 GCF_048565385.1 Saimiri boliviensis | reverse complement strand
AGAATTGCCTGAACCCAGGAGGCGGAGGTTGCGGTGAGCCGAGATCGCGCCATTGCACTCCAGCCTGGGTAACAAGAGTGAAACTCCGTCTCAAAAAAAAAAAAAAAAAGGAAATGGGGGAACATAAAAAAGAATGAGTTCATGTCCTTTGCAAGGACATGGATGAAGCTGGAAACCATCATTCTCAACAAACTAAAACAGGAGACAGAGTCTTACCCTATTTCCTAGGTTGCAGTGCAGTGGCATGATCTCGGCTCACTGCAACTCTGCCTCCCAGGTTCAAGTGTTCTCCTGCCTCAGCCTCCCGAGTAGCTGGGACTACAGGCATGCACCACCACACCTGCTAATTTCTGTATTTTTAGTAGAGACAGGGTTTCACCATGTTGACCAGCCTGATCTCAAACTCCTAACCTCAAGTGATCTGCCTGCCTCAACCTCCCAAAGTGCTGGGATTGCAAGTGTGAGCCACCGTGCACAGCCTTGAGTAATATTTCTTTATTTGCTGTACATCCATAGAACCATTTCCTGAGTCTTTAAGTAGTTGCTTAAAACAAAAGTTTGCACCAGCCTCACTGGGTAGCAGGGGCTGTGCAACTTCTTATGCTGTCATGCTGGCAATGGAACACCTGAACTTAATCTTGTAGCTAATGAACTCTTCAAAGATTCTAAGCAAGGATATATTTAATTATGAAAGTTTTCAATTATAGAGGAAAATTTAGAGGATTTGACAGTGAACACCTATGTCCCTACTCTAGATTTCGCCATTAGCATGTTGTTATCCTTGTTTGCTTGCATGTCTGCCCGTCTTTGTATTCACTTTCCATCCATTTCATCTTTTATTCATCTTGGCTCACTGCAACATCTGCGTCCCAGGTTCAAGCAATTCTCCTGCCTCAGCTTCCCTAGTATCTGGAATTACAGGTGCCTGCCATCATGCTCGGCTAATTTTTTTTTTTTTTTTTTTTTTTTTTTGAGACGGAGTTTCGCTCTTGTTACCCAGGCTGGAGTGCAATGGCACGATCTTGGCTCACCGCAACCTTCGCCTCCTGGGTTCAGGCAATTCTCCTGCCTCAGCCTCCTGAGTAGCTGGGATTACAGGCTCGTGCCACCATGCCCAGCTAATTTTTTGTATCTTTAGTAGAGACGGGGTTTCACCATGTTGACCAGTATGGTCTCGATCTCTTGACCTCGTGATCCACCTGCCTCGGCCTCCCAAAGTGCTGGGATTACAGGCTTGAGCCACCGCGCCCGGCCTCATTTTTTTTTTTTTTAAAGATGGGGTTTCACCATGATGGCCAGGCTGGTCTTGAACTCCTGACCTCAGGTGATCCACCCACCTTGGCTTCCCAAAGTAGTGGGATTACAGATGTGAGCCACTGCACCCGGCCAATTTTCTTTTCTTTTTCTTTTTTTTTTTTTTTTTTGAGACGGAGTTTCACTCTTGTTACCCAGGCTGGAGTGCAATGGCGCGATCTCGGCTCACCACAACCTCCGCCTCCTGGGTTCAGGCAATTCTCCTGCCTCAGCCTCCTGAGTAGCTGGGATTACAGGCACGCGCCACCATGCCCAGCTAATTTTTTTTGTATTTTTAGTAGAGATGGGGTTTCACCATGTTGACCAGGATGGTCTCAATCTCTCAACCTCGTGATCCACCCGCCTCAGCCTCCCAAAGTGCTGGGATTATAGGCTTGAGCCACCGCGCCCGGCCCCAATTTTCATATTTGTAGTAGAGATGGGGTTTCACTATGTTGGCCAGGATGGTCTGGATCTGTTGACCTCATTATCTGCCTGTCTTGGCCTCCCAAAGTGCTGGGATTACAGGTGTGAGCCATCACACCTGACCAAGATTTTCTGTTTATCTGTGATTTTCTGTTGTTTAAATACATATGCTTGGGGCCGGGCGCGGTGGCTCAAGCCTGTAATCCCAGCACTTTGGGAGGCCGAGGCGGGTGGATCACGAGGTCGAGAGATCGAGACCATCCTGGTCAACATGGTGAAACCCCGTCTCTACTAAAAATACAAAAAATTAGCTGGGCATGGTGGCGCGTGCCTGTAATCCCAGCTACTCAGGAGGCTGAGGCAGGAGAATTGCCTGAACCCAGGAGATGGAGGTTGCGGTGAGCCGAGATCGTGCCATTGCACTCCAGCCTGGGTAACAAGAGCGGAACTCCGTCTCAAAAAAAAAAAAAATAAATAAAAAAAATAAATAAATAAATACATATGCTTGGGTGTATTTATGTATTTGTTTGTTTAGTTTTGGTATTTATCCTGCCTAGTATTCTCCAAGATTCCTGGATCTGGGATTTGGTGTCTCTCATTAATTTTGGAAAATTGGGCCAGGTGTAGTGGCTCATACCTGTAATCTCAGTATTCTGGGAGGCCAACGTAGGTGGATTACTTGAACTCAGGAGTTTGAGACCAGGCTGGGCAACATGGCAAAACCCCGTCTCTACAAAAAAATTAGTGGGGCATGATGGTGTACACCTGTAGTCCCAGCTACCTGGGAAGCTGAGGCAGGAGAATCGCTTGAGTTCAGGAGGTGGAGGTTGCAGTGAGCGGTGATCGTTCCACTGCTCTCCAGCATGGGTGAGAGAGGGAGACCCTATCTCAAGAATTAAAAAATTGGAAAATTCTCTGCCATTATGACTTCAAATATTTTTTTCTGTACCTTTCTCTCTTTATTCTCGTTCTGGAATTCTCATTAAATGTATGTTACACCTTTTGTAACTGTTCACGTGCTTGTTTTTTTTTTCCTTGCTCTTCATGTTTTGGAAGTTTTTATTGGTGTATCTTCAAGCTCTCTGATTGTTTCCTTGTCTAGTCTGCTGACAAGCCCACCAAAGGCATTTGTTTCTGTGTGTTTTATTTCATGTGCTGTCTTTTGATTCTGTTTCCATCTCTCTGCTTACATTACCTACCTGTTCTTGCATGTTGTCCATCTTTTCTATATGAGCCCTTAGCAAGTTAATTATAGCTATTTTACATTTTGATAGTTCCAACCTCTCTGCTATATCTGAGCCTAGTCCTGATGTTTGCTTTGTTTTCAGACAGTGTTTGTTTGTTGTTTTTTTTTTTTTTTTTTTTTTTTTTTTTTTGCCTTTTAACATGCTTTGTAACCTTTTTTGTTGAAAGCTGGACATGATGCATTGAGTAAAAGGAATTGAGGTAAACAGGCCTTTAGTTTGAGGTTTTATGTTTATCTTGCTAGGAATTAGGCTGTGTTTGTTTGCTGTAGCTATAGGTATTAGAGGCTAAAATTTCCTCTAGTGTCCTTGTTTTTGTTTATTTTGTGACAGGGTCTAGCTCTGTTGCCCAAGCTGGAGTCCAGTGGCATGATCATGGCTTACTGCAGCCTCAACCTCCCATGCTCAAGCAATACTCCCACCTAGCTTCCCAAGTAGCTTGGACTACAGGCACGTGCCACAGCACCTGGCTTATTTAAAAAAAATTTTTGGGCCGGGCACAGTGGCTCAAGCCTGTAATCCCAGCACTTTGGGAGGCTGAGGCGGGTGGATCACAAGGTCGGGAGATCGAGACCATCCTGGTCAACATGGTGAAACCCCGTCTCTACTAAAGATACAAAAAATTAGCTGGGCATGGTGGCATGTGCCTGCAATCCCAGCTACTCAGGAGGCTGAGGCAGGAGAATTGCTTGAACCCAGGAGGCGGAGGTTGCGGTGAGCTGAGATCGTGCCATTACACTCCAGCCTGGGTAACAAGAGTGAAACTCCGTCTCAAAAAAAAAAAAATTTTTTTGTAGAGATGGGGTCTCACTATGTTGTCTAGGCTACACCACACCCTGCCTAGGGTTATTTTTTTTTCTCTCTCTCTCTCTTTTGGTGTCTTTGAGTTTCCCTAGAGACTTCTTCTTAAAGAAGTCTGAGCTTTACAGTCCTTCAGCAGTAATCCCCTGTTACTATACTGGAGCATGGGTAATATGGTAGTACACTGTGAGAGTGTTATAGGAGTTACTAAGAAATTATTTGAGGCATATAGCGAGACAGTGAGGAAAAAGGTGTCCTTGAGAAGTTTTTACTTTCTTTAAAGCAGGTTCAGAAACGTTTTTTGTCTAGCAGGAAAGCCTTGGCTTTTTTTTTTTTTTTTTTTTTTTTGAGAGGGAAATGGAGTCTCGCTCTGTCACCCAGGTTGGAGTGCAATGGCATAATCTCAGCTCACTGCAACCTCTGCCTCCCGGGTTCAAGTGGTTCTCTTGCCTCAGCCTTCTGAGTAGCTGGGATTACAGGCCTGCACCACCACACCTGGCTAGTTTTTGTATTTTCAGTAGACACGGAGTTTCGCTATGTTGGCCAGGTTGGTCTCGAATTCCTGACCTCATGATCTGACCACCTCAGCCTTCCAAAGTACTGGTATTACGGGCGTGAGCCACTGCACAGGGCCAATTTTTCATATTCTTTCTTTTTTTTTTTCGAGATGGAATTTCGCTTTTGTTGCCTAGGGTGAAGTGCAATGGTGCAATCTTGGCTCACTGCAACCTCTGCCTCCCAGGTTCAAGCAATTCTCCTGCCTCAACCTCCTGAGTAGCTGGGATTACAGGAATGAGCCCCCATGCCCGGCTAATTTTGTATTTTTAGTAGCGATGGGGTTTCTTTTTTTTTTTTTTTGAGACGGAGTTTTGCTCTTGTTACCCAGGCTGGAGTGCAATGGCACGATCTTGGCTCACCACAACCTCTGCCTCCTGGGTTCAGGCAATTCTCCTGCCTCAGCCTCCTGAGTAGCTGGGATTACAGGCACACGCCACCATGCCCAGCTAATGTTTTGTATTTTTAGTAGAGATGGGGTTTCACCATGTTGACCAGGATGGTCTCGATCTCTTGACCTTGTGATCCACCCGCCTCGGCCTCCCAAAGTGCTGGGATTACAGGCTTGAGCCACCGCGCCCAGCCTGAGATGGGGTTTCTTCATGTTGGTCAAGTTGGCCTTGAAATCCTAACCTCAGGTGATCCACCCACCTCAGCCTCCCAAAGTGCTGGGATTATTAGGCGTGAGCCATTGTGCTTGGCCCCAACTTTTCATATTCTACTTAAGAGTTAAAATTGTACCATGTCATGAGATGTAGAAACCTTGCATCTTTATAGGTCCATTAGTTTCCTTTCCATTTTATGCTAAAATTGTCCAGTGTATTATATCTACATATACATCATGTGGTTTTTTACTTAAATCGTCATGTATTTTAAAATTAAAAGGAAAAATAAGTATTTTAAGTATAAAGATATTTCTTTTCAAGATTATTTATTTATTTAGAGACAGGCTGCCACCCAGGCTGGAATGCAGTGGCATGATCACAGCTCACTGCATCGCCAAACTCCTCGGCTCAGGTGATCTTCCTGCCTCAGCCTTCTGAGTAGTTGGAAATGCACGTTCATGCCACCATGCCCAGCTAATTTTTAAATTTTTTTGTAGAGATGGGGTGTTGCTGTGTTGCCAGGCTAGCCTTCAACTCCTGGCCTCAAGTGATCCTCCCACGTTAGCCTCCCAAAGTGCTGAGATTTAAGGTGTGAGGCACTGTGCCCTCCCATCTTTTCCAGTCCTTTTGGTCCTGAAAATTCAAGTTTCCCACTGGTATAATTTCCTTCACCCTAAGGGATATTTTAGGTTTTTGTTGTTGTTGTTGGAGACATGGTCTCACTCTGTTACCCCTACTGTAGTGCAGTGGTGCAATCACAGCTCACTGCAGGCTTGACATCCCAGGCTCAAGCAGTTCCACCAGCTCAACCTCTTGAATAGCGGGATCGCAGGCATACACCACCAAGCCTAGCTGATTTTTTACGTTTTGTAGAGACAGGGTTTTGCCATGTTGCTCAGTCTGGTCTTGAACTCATAGGCCCAAGAGATCTTCCCACCTCACCCTCCCAAAGTGCTGGGATTGCAAGTGAGAACCACAGCGCCTGGCCTAGAATTTTTAGATGCTTTATTTTACCTCTGTTCTTGAAGGATATTTTTACTAAATATAGAATTTTGGGTTTTCTTTTTTTCCTTTTAGAACTTTAAAGATACCATTCCACTGTCTTCTGGCCTCCATTTTAACATTTAAAATAAGTTAGTAGATATCCGATGTGCAATGCAATGTACTGTTTTTCTCTGTCTTCATTTAAGATTTTCTCCTTTTTAGATTCCAGCAGTTTGCCTGTGAGGTGTTGTGTTTATGTCCTCAAAGAAGCAGAAATATCTAATTCTATGATAGAATTAGATTTGCAAGAGACTTGTTGGGGCAAAGTCCTGAAAGGGAAAATGGAGAGGTTGCAGAAGGAAGTTAGGAGAGATATCATATCATAATCCAATCCCGAGCCCCGTGAACGAAAGAAAGATGGGTAGGAAAAGACTTAGAGTGAGAGCTGTTTAAGACTGTTTTGGCAAGGCCAATGAGGAGTCTCAAGTCAAAGCTCCCCATTACAGGAATTTGCATCTTGCAGGAATGGGACTAACTTAGCCTCCCTGCTGGGCCAGTCATTGGCTAAGACACAATGAAACCCTGGCACAACTGTGGTGGTACATTCAGAGCGTAACATCCGAGGCCAACAGTTAGCTATACTCCTCACAGTAGAAGATCTAAGTGGTTCATTTTGATGGCTGCCAATGGTGCCTAGGATTTTTCTTTTTCAGAGTCTTGCTCTGTTGTCCAGGCTTGAGTGCAGTGGATCAATCTTGGCTCACTGCAACCACCATCTCCCGGGTTCAAGTGATTCTCCTGCCTCAGCCTCCTGAGTAACTGGGACTACAGGCATGTGCCACCATGCCCAGCTAATTTTTGTATTTTTAGTAGAGATGGGATTTCACCATGTTGGCCAGGCTGATCTTGAACTTCTGACCTCAGGTGATCTGCTTGCCTCAGCTGGGATTACAGGTATGAGCCGCCACACCTGGCCTTGCTGTGGTCTTTCTCTTTTCCCTTTGCTGTATATTTTCTGAATTTCTTAAATCTGTAGATTTGTCATTCACTAAATTTGGGAAACTTGAGTCCAATATTTCTCCTTTTTAGTTCTGCTCTACTATCAACCTAGGGGGAGAGGTATACACATAACAATTATGCATGTTAAATCTTTAGATGTTGTCTCACATATCCTTGAGACTGTTCCTTTTTTAAAAACGTCTTTTTCCTCTGTCCTTCAAAATGGATATTCTGTAATTATCTTAAAATTCAAAATGTCCTTTGTCATCTCCATTCTTGTTAAGCCTATCAGATATTGTGATATTTCTGGAATTTCCTTTTGTTATTTGCTATAGTTTCTATTTCCTTGCTGGGATTTTACCATCTTGACATTTACTATCAGAGTATTTTCCTTTACATCGTTGAACATGTAAGAGCTGTTCCAAATATTGAAAATAGAATCTTGGGAGTTGACTTCCACTGATGGTGTTTTCTCTTGAGAATAGTTCATATCTTTATATTTCTTTGTATGTCAAGTTCCTATATACAAAGGGTTGTAGCCTGGATGTTGAAATTGCTATACTGTAGATACTCTGGATTCTGTGATATGCCTCTGGAGGTGTTTTTGTTGTTGTTTTTAAGCAGGAAATTAATTTGGCTTGGCTCTTTTTCTCTTGGGCAGCACATCAAAGGTAAGGTCAGTTCTTTCATTCTTAGATAGGATATTTGGATTCGTCCCTACATATTTGATTCATGATTCAGCCAAAGATGAATTTGGGCCTTTCGCAGACAAAATGTCATAAAAATGGAATACTCGGGCTGGGGGCAGTGGCTCACGCCTGTGATCCCAGCACTTTGGGAGGCCGAGGCAGGTGGATCACGAGGTCAAGAGATCGAGACCATACTGGTCAACATGGTGAAACCCCGTCTCTACTAAAAATACAAAAAAAAAAAAAAAAAAATTAGCTGGGCATGGTGGCGTGTGCCTGTAATTCCAGCCACTCAGGAGGCTGAGGCAGGAGAATTGCCTGAACCCAGGAGGTGGAGGTTGCGGTGAGCCGAGATCGCACCATTGCACTCCAGCCTGGGTAACAAGAGCGAAACTCTGTCTCAAAAAATAAAAAATAAAAAAATAGATGGAATACTCATCTAGTGCCAATCCTCTCTTCCAAGGATCAGTTCCCTTCCAGAATCCGCCTGGTCTTGTTCCATTCCAGTATCTTTAGGTAGTTGGGTTTTTGCAGCAGATAAATTTTTTCTTTGAGACAGAGTTTTGCTCTTGTTGCCCAGGCTAGAATGCAATGGCATGATCGTGGCTCACCGCAAACTCTGCCTCCCAGGTTCAAGCAATTCTCCTGCCTCAGCCTCCCTATTAGCTGGGATTACAGGCATGTGTCAGCACACCCAGCTAATTTTGTATTTTTAGCAGAGACGGGGTTTCCCCATGTTGGTCAGGCTGGTCTTGAACTCCTGACCTCAGGTGATCCACCCACCTCGGCCTCCCAAAGTGCTGGGATTAAAGGCGTGAGCTACCACGCCCAGCCTCCCCTAGAGTTTATAGTTATTAGATTTGATAGGGTAAATTCATTATGATCTGATTTGTTGTATTGGAAGCAGAATCTGGAACTATTTTAAAGTCATTTGGGTGACAGGTTGGATAACAAACTTGAGTTACCAGAATAAAGACTCATGTTAGAAAATTATTACAATAATTCAGAATGATGAGGGCCTCCACCAAATTAGTAACAATGAGGATAAAGATGATGAATTAGAGAAAAATCTAATAGGTAAAATAACTGAATTTTATGGTTTAGTCCACAGGAGATGGTGAAAGTACAAAATGACTTTCTTAAATTGTTCTGCAAATCAGATTACACACTGAAATTATATGCTATGTTATTTAAGGCAGGTGTCCCCTAACTTTTTACACAGGGGGCCAGTTCACTGTCCCTCAGACCGTTGGATGGCCGCCACATACTGTGCTCCTCTCACTGACCACCAATGAAAGAGGTGCCCCTTCCTGAAGTGCGGCGGGTGGCCGGATAAACGGCCTCAGGGGGCCGCATGCAGCCCACGGGCCGTAGTTTGGGGACACCTGATTTAAGGTATAGGCTAGCAGCAGCAAGAAATTGATGTCTATATGGTATATAGAGACATAATGTTTTTTCTGCCCTTTCTCACATTCTGCAGTTGATCAGTCCAGACTTAAAAGATGACCCTTCTTCTCATCATCTCTCAGGTAACCAGATTGTATTCATTTTGTTGACTCACCATCACTAGAGTGTTTTCCTAATTTTCATGTCAATATAGTAACCACTATGTACACGTTCCATCCTGTGGGAAGAGATAAAGAGCAAGTGGTGGGAAAGCAATGTCAACTTTAATTATACGTATAATTTGCACATACCACGTCTGCTCATGTCCCAATGGCCAAAACCTAGTCACATGCTCAAAACTAATTACAAGGAAATAGGATAAACAGGGACTCTACTGGGTTAGTCAAAAATTAGAAAGTGATAGTGGCTCTATTAGTAAAAGGAAAAATGGGAGAGTGGATACTGGAGAGCAAGAGTGGCCTCTGTCATTAGTCAACCCCTCTGTGAGCTAGGTATTCATGAAAATCTTTGTTTTTTCTGCTGCAGAACAAATTTAACCGTTCCTCAAGGGAAACAACCCAAAGTTCCATTCATAGCCTAAATCCAGCAAAATGTTCAGAATCTCTGGTTAACTCTGTTATTGAAAGGAAGGAGGAAAAACTAGACAATAACTGTCTGTTTGGCAACCTCCTGTACTTTTCACATACACAAGCAGATGTGCGTGTGTGTGTGTGTGTGTATGTGTTTAGCAAAATACTGTCACGATTGTAAGTATACCAAATATGGGCCCACAATGTAGTACAATAAATCATAGGAATAATGTAATTTGTGTCAGCTGTACAATAGCTTCATGTAGAACAAATACAAACTTACAAGGGAGTGCAAACAGGATAAAGAAGATACAATGATAACAATGCTTGAAAAGAGGATGAAAAACAGTACTTGTTCATCCATATAAAGCTGATATAATTTTGGCCAGGTGCAGTGGCTCACGCCTGTAATTCCAGCACTTTGGGAGGCCGAGGTGGGTGGATCACCAGATCAGGAGTTCAAGACCAGCCTGGCCAACATGGTCAAACCCTGTCTCCACTAAAAATCCAAAAATTAGCCAGGCATGGTGCCATGCATCTGTAGTCCCAGCTACTCAGGGGGCTGAGGCAGAAGAATCGCTTGAACTCGGGAGGTGGAGGTTGCAGAGAGCTGAGATTACGCCACTGTGCCATCAGCCTGGATGACAGCAGAGAGCTGAGATTACGCCACTGTGCCGTCAGCCTGGATGACAAAGCAAGACTCTGTCTCCAAAAAAAAAAAACAAAAAACCAAAAAGATGTAATATCGACATATATATTTTGACACAGTAGTTCAGGTCTGTGATTCCAATACTTTGGGAGGCAGAGGCAGGAGTTTGAGATCAGTCTGGGCAACACAGTGAGACCCCATCTCTACACACACACACATACACACACACACACACACACACACACACACACACACACACACTAGCCACATGTGGTGGCACATTCCTATAGTCCTAGCTACTTGGGAGACTAAGGCAGGAGGATGGCTTGAGCCCAGGAGTTTGAGAGGTTAAAGTGAGGTTTGATTGTGCCACTGAACTCCAGCCTTCGTGACAGAGCAAGATCATCTCTAAGAAATAAAACAAACAGAAAGGATTATAAAGGAAAACAGATAAACCAACGTTTTTACATTTTAAAAATTATATGCTATAATCAAATGGTATTAAGTGTAGAATTTAATAATTAAATTCTAAACCTGTAATCTAATGGAAGCCTTTAATAGGAAACATTTATTGTACTTATATTGGTCAAAATAAAAACATTTAAAACATTTGACATTTACATAATATTGTTTGCCTTAACCTAAGTACTATTATTAGTTATATCTATTTTAATTCCAAAACATCAAAATTTTAATCATAAATTTTCTGAGAATATTTACATAAATTTTTGAATTGAAAACAACATAGTTAAGCAGTGTAAAAATTAGCTTTCCACACATAATTGAAAGATTCAATTTTTTTTTTATTATCCCAGCAAACATTACACTAGAGAAAATGATTGGGAAAATACAAATAAGTTCATTAAAAACACAGACTGATTATTCATATCTATTACATTCAGAATTATGCAAAACAATTAGTTATATTGCAAAGCTGTAATTCCTTTTCTAACAAAGCATGATTTTATAAAACTTTAGTGTTGCCACTGATTCAATTTTAATACAAAATATTTATATACACAATACAATATAAAAGTAAACTGTGTAGTGCCTTCCACAATGGGATATATTAAGGCGCTTTACAAATATACCAATATTTTGACCCAAATTACTTTTTGCTTTAGATTAAAATGAACAGGCTAAATGTTCCAGTTTAAATACCAAAGGGATTTTTGTTTATTAAAAATTTTTTAATCTAAAATACCTTGGGTAACAGCAGCAGCAATGTCTAAAAATCCTCCCACTGTAATCTCTAATTTCTAACATATTAAGTCAAAATAAAACAATTCCACTCACAGTTTTGCACTTTGCAACAGCAGAAGATAGTAACTTTTTTAAAAAGTCAATCTCAAAGTGACTTTTTAGTCATACATTCTATAGTTTCTATTACAAATAAGAAGGTAGAAAAGATACAGCAGTAGGGCCTGCCTTATGATGTCACTGGACAATACATAACAGTATCTACAATTAACATAATTATAGAACACATCTTATAAATACTATTGATATGCATTAAAAGGGTAAGTAGAATAAAGATAGCAAGTAAATTTTAAAAAGAAAACATATAGAACCAATGTTTTCACTCCATTTCAATGGAAAGCATCTATATTTTTAACATTGTTTTTCTCATCTTTTTTGGTCAGGAAGCACCAGATTATATAGTGGAAGAAGTAGATGTAATTTTGGAATACGGTAGCTGATACATACATTCAAACTGTTAAAACTGCTGATACTAAAGGCATGTATACTGCTTGAGATAAATGCAAAAGGCTTGTTGTGTCAGAGGAAATTTTAAAAGAATACAAATTTGCGCCAGGCACGGTGGCTTACATCTGTAATCCCGGCATTTTGGGAGGCTGAGGTGGGCATATAACTGGAGCCCAGGAGTTCCAGAGCAACCTGGGCAACATGGCGAAACCCCATCTCTACGAAAAATGTAAAAATTAGCTGGGCTTGGTGGCGCAGGCCCAGCTACTTGGGAGGCTGAGGCAAAAGGATCACGTGTGCCCCGAGGTCGAGGATGCAGTGAGCTGTGAAGTGCCACTGCATTCCAGCCTGGGTGACAGAGTAAGACCCTGTCTCAAAAAAAAAAAAAAAAAAAAAAAAAAAACCAAAAAAAAAGAATACAAAATTTGTAGTATCTGTTACATTTCAGCAATAGGGGCAATACAGATTTTGTGGGAAGGGAAGGGGAGGAGACAGCACCTTAGTTTTCCTACAACATAAATGTAACAAGTTATTTTCTACTGTATTGCACCATAGTCCAGAAATAAAACAACTAAATGAAAATTTAAATAAATCAGACTGAAAAAGCCCAAAGAGCAAGAGGAATACCTTATAAATGTGAGTACCCACCTAAAAATTCTTGAACTACTTTGTTTTGCACAGGATTTTACGGGACTAACCAAATGTTCCACGAACCATGAGGTAAAGACTGCCATTTCATGATAGCGTATTTTCTTACAATTCTCTGATTTGAAATCCTTCAGAAATATTTCTGTATCAAGCCTGTAATGAGCCCAACATTTCAGTGACCTCCAAAGGGCACATTTAAAACAATTTTATTACCAGCAAGAAGGCATTCATAAGTTCACCTTGTATCACATGCTACAGATCTTTTCCACCACAAATTATCAGTTTATATAAGACATGCCAAGTAGTGACTGGTAAGTTAAAAGCAGAGTTCTTATTTTAATATATTGATTTTCTTATGGGACAGAGGTCCATAACCTAGAGCCTGTGACAGGTTTCAGTATGTCCAAAATCCCTTGAAACTGCATGTAACATTGTATGTGTATGTATTGATAAGCTTTTTTTTTTCCTAGGAAGAGTCCACAGCTTTCATCAGATTCTCACAAGAACTAGTAACCCCAAGACCTATGAGAACACAGCAGTAGTTCTCAAGTTGAGCTCTGAAAGGACCATCTGTAGAAAGGTGGGAAGTATGGGTTAATAAGTTTTCTTTGCTCTGACTCTCCAATTCAACTGTAACAGCTCTGCCTTTAATTTTACTACATACGTGGTTTCAATTAGCTTTTATGTGAAGGAAGCTAACAGTCTGAAAATCATTACAATTATGCCTCCAATCCACAAATAGTAACTTTTGATAAAAACAATGGCATATCAGTGGAGTTTAAGAAAAGGAAATAAAATACAATATAAACTTTACTATGGCCAAATTAGAGCCTTTCCCCGCTTCCTAAAAGATAAGCTACATGTATTTTGGCATGAAACCTTAATCTTCCTTAGAAACTAAGCATTATACATAATAGGCATGTTCAAGAATAAATAAATTAGGAGGACTTGAATTTTCTAGTAAGACCACTCTGTAAATTTTCCTAATTATTAATGGCCATCTCAAGAGTTAATTTTTTCACCAATTAATCTGCCTTTAGATAAAATATTGCCAGATAGTCAGATTTTCCTTTGCCAATAACAATCTGTATATGCAGCACTGTTCTGAAAGAGTAAACAGGTAACATTGATGATATAATCAAAATAGTTACTGTATAGGAAAAGTATATGAAAATGAAAATAATTCTCTGCTTAGGATGGTGGGAAATATTTTAGCTTTTAGTACTGAAAAATTTGATTTATGGCAGCTTGGTTCCCTTTTAAAATTGGAAGCAGCATTAAAAATACCAATATGGGGCTGGACGCAGCGGCTCACACCTGTAATCTCAGGACTTTAGAAGGTTGAGGCGGGTGGATAATGAGGTCAGGAGATTGAGACCAGCCTGGCCAACATGGTGAAACGCCGTCTGTACTAAAAATACAAAAATTAGCTGGGGGTGGTGGTACGCACCCTGTAGTCACAGCTACTTGGGAGGCTGAGGCAGAATTGCTTGAACCTGGAAGGTGAAGGCTGCAGTGAGCCAAGATCGCACCAGTGCACTCCAGCCTGGTGACAGAGCGAGACTCTGTCTCAAAAAAAAAAAAACAAACCAAAAAAAACCCCACAAACAACAACAACAACAACAACAAAAAACAAAAAACACACAAAAAACAAAACAAAACAAAAAACCAACATGGAAAGAAAGCTAAGTAGTGCTTTGGCTTCTTTTAGAGCCAGTAATTCTTGAGAAATAAATGCCAAGAAGATTAGATATTCCACAGATGGGGGAAAAAAAGATATCTGTACCATTTTTCCTTCTGATGAACATATTAATATTTTTTCAACCTTGTATTCCTTAGTTTCAGGATGTGAATTATACAGATTATCATTAGCCAAGGTACACTCATCAACATGATGGCTTTATTTCTCTAGCTTATTTTATACCAAAAACAAGGTTATGAGGGGAAAAAAGAGCTCTGTAAATATGTGGTATGTTTCATATTTGGTTAAAGCATGATAAAACTAAAACTTTCCAAAAAATTTCAAAAACTCTTGACTTTTAAAATTATTTAGCATATATACAAATAGATACCAGGTTTCTCCTTTTAAACAAAGCACTACTTATTTTAAGTACTTTAAGTACCAAGAACTGACTATAATATTCAGTTCATAATTTACTTTCCTTATAACAATTTTTTTCTAAATACTGATTTAAAAGGCTGGAATAAATTAACATTTTTAAAGGATTTCCCATAATTTAGGAAAATAAAATATTGTACACAGAGCACACATATGTAGCTCTGTCATATTTGCATAATTTTACTCTTAGAACCTCAAAACACCTCACATTTCAGGCCCTTTTGCAAATCCTCATTAATTTATTTACTAGCGCGTTAAACATACACTAGATCTCGATTTTTAATCTCTGAGCCTGTGTGTTGATCATCTTCATCCGACTGCTGCTCTGAGCCTTGTGAATTAATGTATTCATATTCAATAGGCTTCGGATAATTATATGGGTAGCCATTGTCATCAAAAAATCTCCGGAAAGTAAATTCATAGAATGCATGTTCAGGATGCTTTCCATTTTTATACCATCCATTGAGAGTGTCATTTACATTTTCTTCCTCGTTATCATCACTCCATAACTTATCAGGATCAACAGGATCAAAATTTGATGTATCTGTTGGGTGTGTGATTTTAGGAATGTATGAAGCAGACTGCTGTCTCAGGTCACTGGAGAAATCAATTGTTTTAAAAAATGGATGAGCTTTTATTTCGTCAGCACCATTCTTGCCTAAGCGATCTTCGGGTCCTCGGCAAAGTTTAATAATAAGGTCAGAAGCTTCAGGACTGAGTTTAGCTTGTGGTGGAATGTGAAGAGATGTTTGCCAGTTGATAACCTTCAAAGATTTTTAAAAATTAGGGAGAAAGAGATAAATTAGAAAAATAAAAATTTCCTTCAAGTTTTATACCAAAAGTCTCACTGGGCTGTTTTTGTATGTTAAATAAATTACATGATATTTTGCTGAAAAATAATTTTTTCGCCTATCCTGTCCTCTCCAGGCAATTTCTACTCGCATTATAAGACTCACTGTCAGTTTTAATCTCCTTTAGTAAATCTTTTTGTCTATGGTGGAAATGACTACTTCTACTCTGCCTTCCCTGTACCATATATTTATTTCTATCGTATTTCTTTTTTTTTTTTGAGACGGAGTTTCACTCTTGTTACCCAGGCTGGAGTGCAATGGCTCAATCTCGGCTCACCGCAACCTCCGCCTCCTGGGTTCAAGCAATTCTCCTGCCTCAGCCTCCTGAGTAGCTGGGATTACAGGCACGTGCCACCATGCCCAGCTAATTTTTTTTTTGTATTTTTAGTAGAGACGGGGTCTCACCATGTTGACCAGGATGGTCTCGATCTCTTGACCTCGTGACCCACCTGCCTCGGCCTCCCAAAGTGCTGGGATTACAGGCTTGAGTCACCGTGCCCGGCTATTTCTATCGTATTTCTAATACCTTGTGGTACCTATTTATGTTTATGTCCTTCTACTGAAATGTAAAATTCCATTAAGGCTAGGGATCATGTTTTGGTGGTCTTTGTATCTCCTACTGCTCAGTAAATTGCCTGGCACATACTTAATACATGTTTCATAAAACTTTTTCTGAGGCCAAGCGTGGTGGCTTTTGCCTATAATCCCAGCACCTTGGGAGGCCAAAGTGGGAGGACTGCTTGAAGCCAGGAAGGTTCAAAACTAACCTGGGCAACAAAGCAAGACCCCCTCTCTATAAAAAACTTTAACAATTAGTCAGGTATGGTGGTGTGCACCTATAGTCCTAGCTACTCAGTAGGTTGAAGCAAGAGGATTCCGGAGCCCAGGAGTTTGAGGCTGCAGTGAGCCATGATTGCAGCACTACACTCCAGCTTGTGTGATAGAGCAAGACACTGTCTCAAAAAAAAAAAAATAAATAAATAAATAAAGACCAGAGTCTCATAACATAATATTCAAAAAGTCCAGGATACAATCCAAAATTACTTGGTATACAAAAAAACCCAGAAAATTTCAAGTAACATAGGAAAAGTCAGTCAGTACTGTTATGACATAGATGCTAGAATTTTCTGACAAAAATTTGAAAGTAGCCATTATAAATATGCTTCAAATAAGGATGAACACTCATGAAATGAAAGCTAGGTCTCAGCAAAGAAACTGAAGGTATAAAGCATCAAAAAGAAATTTTATAATTGAAAAATAATCAAAATAAAAAACTCAGTGGATAGGTTCAATAGCAGAGTGAAGATGTCAGAGGAAAAAAAAATCAGTGAACTTGAAGATAGGTTGCTACTGGCCAGGCATGATGGCTCACTCCTGTAATCCCAGCACCTTGGGAGGCTGAGACGGGTGGATCACTTGAGGCCAGGAGTTTGAGACCAGCCTGGCCAACATGTTGAGAACCCTGTCTCTACTAAAAATACAAACAATTAGCTGAGTGTGTTGGTAAGCCTATAGTCCCAGTGACTTGACTTGGAAGGCTGAGGTGGAAGGATCACTTGAACCCAGAGCTGGAGCTGGAGGTTGCGATGAGCTGAGATCATGCCACTGTACTCCAGCCTGAGCAACAGAACAAGACTCTAAAAAGATAGGTTGATACTAATTATACAATTCAATCAACTGTTCATTCTAAACAGCAGAAAAAAACAAAAAATTATGGAAATCTGTGGAAGCACATCAAAAGGTCTAACATTCCTGTGATTAACATCACAAGAGAAGAAAATGTGTGGTACAGAGAAATACTTAAAGATATGACGGTTGAACACACCCCAAATCTGATCAAAGACATAAACCTACAGATTTAAGATGCTTGGTGAATACCAAACAATAAACCCTGAGAAATTCATGCCCAGACGTATCATGATTACAATACTGAAAAAAATAATTATTGAAAGCAGCTAGAGAAACATAATGCATTACTTGAGGGATCTGAATAATTGCAGATGTCACATCAAATTATGAATGATAGAAGGAAGTGGACATTTTAAAGTGCTGTAAGAACTAAAACCCAGAATTATGTATCAAGTGATAATACTCTTTTTTTTTTTTTTATGGAGATGGAGTCTCACTCTGTCACCCAGGCTGGAGTTTAGTGGTGCAATCTTGCTCCCTGCAATCTCTGCTTACCGGGTTCAAGCAATTCTGCCTCAGCCTCCCAAGTAGCTGAGATTACAGGCACACACCACCAGCCCAGCTAATTTTTTGTATTTTAGTAGAGACAAGGTTTCACCATGTTGGCCAGGCTGGTCTCAAATTCCTGACCTCGGGTGATTCGCCCACCTTGGCCTCCCAAAGTGCTGGGATTACAGGCATGAGCCACTGTACCTGCTCTTAAGTCATAATATTCTAAGACAGGCAAAATGTAGACATTCTCATATGAAGATAAATTAAGACAATCTGTTGTCAACATACTTGCTTTAAAGTATTTGCTTAAGGAAGTTTTTTCAGATGGAAGAGATACAACATAGAAGGAATCTTGAAACACCAAGAATGCAGGAAGAGCAAGGAAAATGCTAAATATACAGGTAAACATAATTGACTATTCTTCTCATCTTGATTTTTTTTTTTTTTTTTTCCCAGACAGGTTCTCATTCTGCTGCTCAGGATGTGGTGTACTGGGGTGATTATAGCTCATTGCAGTCTGGAACTCCTGGGCTCAAGTGATCCTCCTATGTCTGGAGCAGCTGGGACCAAAGGCATGTGCCACCATCCACCATGCCCGGCTACTTTTTTGTTTTTGGTAGAAACATGATCTATTATTTGTTACTCATGCTGGTCTGGAACTCCTGGCTTCAAGCAATCCGCTTGCATTGGCCTCCCAAAATGCTAGGATTGCAGGTATGAGCCACAGCACCCAGCCTCTCACCTTGAGTTCTTTAAAAGAACTTGATGGTTGAAAGCAAAACTGTTATATTGTTGGATGAGGCAGGTTTTGAGACAAGGTCACACTTTGTTACCCACACCACTTTGTTGTGCAGTGGTGCACTCTTAGATCTTACTGCAGCCTCGACCTCCTGGGTTCAGGAGAGATCCTCCCATCTAACCGGTCACCCCGCCCCAAGTAGCTGGGACTGTAGGCATGTACAACCACACACCAGCATGCTAGGCTAATTAAAAAAATTTTTTTGTAAAGACAGGATTTCACTATGTTGCCCAGGCTGATCTCAAACTTCTGCGTTCCAGTGATCCTCCTGCTGTGGCCTTCCAAAGTCCTGGGATTACAGGTGTAAGCCACTGCACCTGGCTAGATGAGGTTTTAAGCATATGTAGATGTAATGTATAAAATAACTACAAGCTGGGTGCAGGCTCACGCTTGCAATCCCAACACTTTGGGAAGCCAAAGTGAGAAAACTGCTTGAGCCCAGAAGTTCAAGACCAGCCTGAGCAACACAGTGACTAATATTGATTGAAAAATAAAAATAAAACTAGTCAAGTGTGGTGGCATGCACCTCTGTAATTCCAGCTACTTAGTAGGATGACACAGGAGAATCTTGAACCTGGGAGGCAGAGGTTGCAGTGAGCTGAGATCACACTTCTGCACTTGCAGCAGAGCAAGACCTTGTCTCAAAAAAAAAGAAGAAGAAAAATAAAGTAACTACAACATAAAGAGTAGAGAATAAAGGGACCTATATGACAGTAAGGTTCTACATTGAACTTGAAGTTGTAAAATATAAATTCTAGGTAGATAGTAAAAACTTATGCCAGGCATGGTGGCTCACGCCTGTAATCCCAGCACTTTGGGAGGCCGAAGCAGGTGGAGAGGTCAGGAGTTCAAGACCAGCCTGGCCAACATAGTGAAACCCTCCCTGTCTCTACTAAAAATACAAAAATTAGCCAGGCATAGTGGAGAGTGCCGGTAATCCCAGCTACTTGAGAGACTGAGGCAAGAGTATCGCTTGAACCCGGGAGGCGGAGGTTGCAGTGAGCCCAGGTTGTGCCACTACACTCTAGCCTGGGCGATAGAGTGTGACTCCATCTCAAAAAAAAAAAAAAAACCTTAATATGTATTTTGTAGTCACTAGAGCAACCACAAACAAAACTAAACAAAGAGATAATAGTAAAAACCACAGTAGAAAGAGACATCACAGAAAACAGAGTCCCAAGTATCAAGGATCTACTGTTCCTTAAAAACAATCATTAAACTGGAAAAAGACTATCAGAATAATTTATTTTAGAACTTTGGAACCTGATCAGATACTTAAAGCAGCCAGGAGAGTGCCTCATGAAGGGAGAGGCTGCTAAAATTTGGTTCAGACAGCAGCGTGTGTGAACCCACTACCATCTACCACTCCTCAGTCCTGCGGCGGTCATGAAGACCACAGCTTGTCTTCCTGGAACAGCTGGTTAGTACCAAGGTGGGCAGTAAGAACTTTGCCCTCCAAGGCCGGGCGCGGTGGCTCAAGCCTGTAATCCCAGCACTTTGGGAGGCCGAGGCGGGTGGATCATGAGGTCAAGAGATCGAGACCATCCTGCTCAACATGGTGAAACCCTGTCTCTACTAAAAATACTAAAAATTGGCTGGGCACGGTGGCACGTGCCTGTAATCCCAGCTACTCAGGAGGCTGAGGCAGGAGAATTGCCTGAACCCAGGAGGCAGAGGTTGTGGTGAGCCGAGATCGCGCCATTGCACTCCAGCCAGGGTAACGAGAGCGAAACTCCGTCTCAAAAAAAAAAAAAAAAAAGAAAAAAAAGAAAAAAAAATACTAAAAATTAGCTGGGCATGGTGG
This sequence comes from Saimiri boliviensis, assembly GCF_048565385.1. Lineage (NCBI taxonomy): Eukaryota > Metazoa > Chordata > Mammalia > Primates > Cebidae > Saimiri > Saimiri boliviensis. The sequence goes on along the minus strand of NC_133452.1, from coordinate 20,289,842 downwards.
CGTGTGCCTGTAATCCCAGCTACTCAGGAGGCTGAGGCAGGAGAATCGCCTGAACCCAGGAGGTGAAGGTTGCGGTGAGCCGAGATCGTGCCATTGCACTCCAGCCTGGGCAACAAGAGCGAAACTCCGTCTCAAAAAAAAAAAAAAAAAAAGAACTTTGCCCTCCAAAAATCTGAGGTTGTCCATTTTGGCTAGTGTTGGTGATTCCCTGAGGGACCAGCACAGATTCCTGCCTTTCTTTGACCAGCTCTGGCAGATTTAAAGAGACGGAGATCCATTTTTTTTGACCCAGACATATAAAGAAATATGTCATGTCACTGGCTTGGGTTATTTGTTTCCTTATTGTTGAGTTTTGAGGGTTCTTCATATATTGTAGATAAAAAACCTTTCTTAGACATGTGATTTGTAAATATTTTCTCCCAGACTGTAGCTTGTCTTTTCTCTTGACTGTACGTGTGGTAAAGTTCTTAGTGTTGATGAATTTTTTCTTTTACAGATCATGATTCTGGGGTCATTTCTAGGAACTCTTTACTTAATCCCAGCCCATGAAGATTTTCTCCTGTTTTCTTCTACAAGTACTATAGCTTTAAATTTTATCTACACATATGTGACTCAATTTAAGTTAATTTTTGTAAAGGTGTCAGGTCACCTGAGGTTCAGTTTTTGTTTTTGTTTTTTGTTTTTTTGCGACAGAGTCTTGCTCTGTTGTTCCAGGCTGGAGTGCAGTGGCACGATATCGGCTCATTGCAAGCTCTGCCTCCTGGGTTGAAGTGATTCTCCTGCCTCGCCTCCTGAGTAGCTGGGATTACAGGTATGCACCTCCACACTCGGCTAATTTTTCTGTTTTTAGTAGAGATAGGGTTTCGTCATGTTGGCCAGGCTGTTCTTGAACCCCTGACCTCACCCACCTTGGCCTCCCAAAGTGCTGGGATTACAGGCATGGGCCATCTTACCTGGCCTGAGGTTTAGTTTTCTTGTACATGGCTGACCAATTTTTTTCATTACCATTTGTTAGAAAACTATCCTTTTTCCATTTGCACCTTTGTCAAAGATCAAATGGCCATAGTAGTGCGGTCTTATGTCTGCATTCTATATTCCGTTCCACTGATTTATGTGTGTACCTTTTTGTCACTCTCACACTGTCTACATTATTGAAGCTTCACAGTACATTTTAAAGTCAGATAGCTGAACGCTCCAACTTTGTTCTTGTTAAAAAATTTATTTTGCTATTCTTTCTGTTTTTTTTTTTGGAGACAAAGTCTTACCCTGTTGCCCAGGCTGGAGTGCAGTGGATTGACCTCGGTGCACTGCAACCTCTGTCTCCTGGGTTCAAGCAATTCTCCTGCCTCAGCCTCCCGAGTAGCTGGGACTACAGGCACGTATCCCTGTACATGGCTAAATTTTTGTATTTTAGTAGAGACTCCTGAGCCCAATGATCCACCCGCTTCGGCCTCCCAAAGCGTCGGGATTACAGGCATAAGCCACCGAGCTTGGCCTATTCTACTCTTTGTCCATCCATGTAAATTTTAAAATTGGTTCATCTGTATCTACAAAAAATCCTGCTGAGATTTTTGACTGGTGATGAGTTAAACCTATAAATTAATTACAGGAAAAGTTACAGCTTTACTACGTTAACTCTTCCAATCAATGAATGTGGTATGTGTCTCTACTTATTTAGATCTATGATTTCTCTTTCTTTTCTTTTCTTCTCTCTCTGTCTCCCCTTCCCTCTCTCCCTACCTCCTCTCCCTCCTTTTTCTCTCTCTCCTTCCCTTTCTCCCTCTCTCTCTCTTTTGTTTTTTGAAGACAGTCTCACTCTGTCACCCAGGCTGGAGTGCAATGGCACTATATGGGCTCACCGCAACCTCCTCCTCCCAGGTTCAAGCAATTTTCCTGTCTCAGTCTCCTGAGCAGCTGGATTACAAACTAATTTTTTTTGTATTTTTAGTAGAGATGGTGTTGCCATGTTGGCCAGGCTGGTCTCAAACTCCTGACCTCAAGTAATCTGCCCACCTGGCCTCCCAAAGTGCTGGTATTACAGGTGTGAGCCACTGTATCTGGCCAAGATCTACCACTTCTTTTTCTTTTTCTTTTCTTGAGACATTGTCTCACTCTGTCACCCAGGCTGGAGTGCAGTGACACAATCTTGGCTCACTTCAACCTTTACCTCCCAGGTTCAAGTATTATCCTCCTTCAGTCTCCTGAGTAGCTGGGGTTTATAGGTGCCTGCCACCATGCCTGGCTAATTTTTGTATTTTTAGTAGAGACAGGGTTTCACCATGTTGGCCAGGCTGGTCTCAAACTCCTGACCTCAGGTGATCTGCCTGCCTTGGCTTCCCAAAGTGCTGGGATTATAGGCGTGAGCCACCGCACCCAGCCTATTATTTATTTCAGTAGCAATTTGCATACAGATCTTGCTCATGTTGTCAGATTTACATCAAAGTTTTTTATTTCAGAGGAGCTACTGTGAATGGTAGTATTTTTAAATTTTAGTTTCTGGTTTTCATTGTTTAAATAAAGAAATAGCCTGTAATCCCAGCACCTTGGGAGGCCGAGGCGGGTGGATCACGAGGTCAAGAGATCGAGACCACTCTGGTCAACGTGGTAAAACCCCGTCTCTACTAAAAATACAAAAAAATCAGCTGGGCATGGTGGTGCGTGCCTGTAATCCCAGCTACTCAGGAGGCTGAGGTAGGAGAATTGCCTGAACCCAGGAGGCGGAGGTTTCGGTGAGCCGAGATCGCGCCATTGCACTCCAGCCTGGGTAACAAGAGCGAAACTCCGTCTCAAAAAATAAATAAATAAATAAATAAATAAATAAACAAACAGATGAATTTTGGCTAGGCACAGTGGCTCATGCCTGCAACCAGCACTTTGGGAGACCAAAGCCGGTGGATCAGGAGGTCAGGAGCTAGAGACCACCCTGGCGAAAGTGACGAAATCCCATCTCTACTAAAAATAGAAAAATTAGCTGGGTACTGTGGCACGTGTCTGTAATCCCAGCTACTCTGGAGGCTGAGGCATGAGAATTGCTTGAACTCAGGAGTCGGAGGTTGCAGTGAGCCGAGATTGTGCCACTGCACTCCAGCCTGGGCAACAAAAATGAGGCTCCATCTCGAAAAAAAAACCAGAATGATCAGGAGTTTGACTTCAGAAAGGAGGAAGAATTACAGAAGAGAGAGATGGAAGTAGGACATTCCAGACGGAGGGGATCATATGAACAGAGGGCAAATTTGGACTTTAACCCATGGACAAAGGAATCACTAAAGGGTTTTAAATCAGACAGTGTATGAACAAAATTGTGAGTACATTCTCATTTAAGTGTGAGAGGGATTTTCAAGTGGGGATATAAACATTTGTTTGTGGTTTGCACAGAAGGAGACAAAGCCACAAGGTAGTAGGTGACAAGGAGTAAACTGGAATCAATCTTCAAAATGGACCTTTTTGAGAATGAAATGAGTATGGGGTATGAGTGAGGGGGAATACAAGATTATGGTGATATGGCGTGATGGAGACAGGAGTTCACATGCAATTTCGGTGAGTTCATATACCCTTACAAGTTCACTCTTTTTCTCTTTTTTTTTTTTGTTTTTTGAGACGGAGTTTCGCTCTTGTTACCCAGGATGGAGTGCAATGGCGCGATCTCGGCTCACCGCAACCTCCGCCTCCTGGCTTCAGGCAATTCTCCTGCCTCAGCCTCCTAAGTAGCTGGGATTACAGGCATGTGCCACCATGCCCAGCTAGTTTTTTGTATTTTTAGTAGAGACGGGGTTTCACCATGTTGACCAGGATGGTCTCGATCTCTCAACCTCGTGATCCATCCGCCTCGGCCTCCCAAAGTGCTGGGATTACAGGCTTGAGCCACCGCGCCCAGCCTCTTTTTTTAATAAAAACGTTTTTTTGGAGAGGTGGGGTCTCACATTGTTGCCCAGGCTGATCTTGAACTCCTGGGCTCAAGGAATCCTCCTGCCTCAGCCTTCCAAAGCACTGGCATTATAGGTGTGAGCCACTGCACCCAGCCCAAGCTCATTCTTTAACTCCAGATTAAAATACTGTAAGTACTAATAAATGAAGGTCAATGAGGTAGGAACTTTGTGATAGTTCTTTTGAAATAGATGCCATACCTTACCTTCATTTGTGTTTCTAATGGTGTTTGTGCCAAGAAAGGAGGTTGTCCCACCAACATTTCAAAAAGAATAACACCAACACTCCACCAATCACATAACTGTGTGTATCCTAAAATAAGATATCAAAGTTATTTATAAGCACTTTATAAATGCTCAGAATACAATCAAAATTAACATTAAATCACCAATTTATACTGTAAAATTAGTATTATTATTATAAGCCTGAAAAATAAGGCATATTAGTGTTAGGTCTTGGCTGGTCTAAAGACCTACTGAGATTACATATGAAACCAAGTGCTTTACCTGTTCGTAGCAACACTTCAGGTGCAATATAATTGGGAGTCCCAACCAAAGAATGTGCTAGACATCGCTGGTGCTGGCGTGCAGCTCTCCGCTCTAACGGCTTCAGTCTGTCTCCACATCGACAGCTTGAGGGATCCCCCCACTCATTACTGAAATCCATGCTATCTTGCCTTGGATGGTCACCTGCACAATAGCAGAATAAATAAAGAAAAGCAACAAGGACAAGAGTAAACCTGAAGTCTGTTTTATCTTTTGACATAATGGTTTAGGGTTAACATTCTCCCTTGTGACAAACTAAGATACAACGTATGCCAAATCATTGAGATATCAATAGGAAGGGTTTTAAACTGGAAAAAAAAAAAAGCCTAAGATTTAGTAATTTATTCAATGTTAAATGACAACAATATGAGTAATGGGGAGATTAAGGCCACTCCCTGTTACTACTCTGGACAAACTTTCAAAAAACTTAGGTCAGTGTTTCATTCAATAAATGACAGTGGTAAGATAAAGGTCTTTTCTCAGGCAGGTTAATTCTAGTAGGAAAAGAAACAAAACAAACTACTACACACATAAGAAACAGTGACATACCCTACACAGAGAATCAACAGAGTGATGCGACAAATGTGACTGGATAGCTACATAAGACTGAATGGTTAGGGAAGACCAATTGAGAAGGTGATACCTGCTAAGCCATAAAAAACAAGAAGGACTCAACCATTTAAAAATCAGAACTAGGCCGGGCGCGGTGGCTCAAGCCTGTAATCCCAGCACTTTGGGAGGCCAAGGCGGGTGGATCACAAGGTCAAGAGATCGAGACCATCTTGGTCAACATGGTGAAACCCCGTCTCTACTAAAAATACAAAAAAAATAGCTGGGCATGGTGGTGCGTGCCTGTAATCCCAGCTACTCAGGAGGCTGAGGCAGGAGAATTGCCTGAACCCAGGAGGCGGAGGTTGCGGTGAGCTGAGATCGCGCCATTGCACTCCAGCCTGGGTAACAAGAGTGAAACTCCGTCTCAAAAAAAAAAAAAAAAAAAAAAAAAAAAAAAAATCAGAACTAGGTATTCCACACAGAAACAACAGAAACAGAGAGAAGACCAGTGCAGCTGATAAAGGGGAGAACCATAGGAAATGGGCAAGAACCGTAGAAAATGGGGCAAGAACAAATTACACGAGGGTTTTGCAAGCAATAGGAATGGTCTGCCTTTTACTCCAAGTAAAGTGAAAAGATACTGGAGAGTTTGAAGCAAGAGATAACAAGATCTGATTTATACTTTAAAAAAAAGAGTTATTTATGGGCCATGTGAAGTTTGAAAGGCCTATCTGAAACCCATGTGAAGATAGCCAAGAAGTAGTTGGAGAGTAATTATGGATTTCAGAGAAAGGCCATTTCTGGAGAGAGATTTGGAGGTCACTGACATATAGATGGCATGAAGTTATCTAGAGTTATGTATAAGAAATAAATCTAACTATAATAATTATCTGGGATGTTTGATTAAAATATGATTTCCATGCCCTGAAAATTTTTGATCGAAAGACGAGAATAGAGCCTAGGAATCATATTTTTAAGAAGCTTTCCAAGTAATAATTCAGTTGAATCTGGGGAGACACTAAATTCCATCATGTTGAACATTAAGGTAGGTTCAACTGTCTAAGTTCTACTCATTTCAATGTCAATCGACTTGTGTTCACAGCAACACAGGAAGTTAATAATACTTACCTCAGAGGATTGTTGTGAGCATATTAGAATATACTGTAAAGCACCTAGTACATAGTATTTAACAAATGTTAGATTGACTTACACTTCCATTAGCGCTTGGAGGGATCTTGGTGAGGCAGTGTGGTGTAGTAGAAATAACATGGGCCCTGAAATCAGACAAACCTGGGTTCAAAGCCTAGCCCTTACATTTGATTTCTGTCTGACCTTGGGCAAGTTACTTCATCTAATTAGGGCTCAGTTTCTTCATCCTGCCTCACAGTGACACTGTGAGGATAAAGTAAGATCAAGGATCATAAAGTGTTTAGGGTTATATAAGTTGTGTAATAGTCACATAATGGAATCCTAAATAGTTAAAATAAATGTTACATGAATAATATGGAGGAACCTCAAACAAGTCAACACAAAGAATATATATAGAATTATATTTAAATAAAGGTTAGAGTAGGCAAAATGAAATATTATTTAGGGATATATACATTTGTGATAAAAGTATAGATAAGAGTAGAGAGCTAATTACAAAGTTCTGAAACAAGAGTTATCTTTGCAGAGGAGAAAAGGGGAAGTGATTGTTTAGGGGCATCTCAAGTATTAATATAAAGTATTAAGTTCTTTAACTGAATGGTGGATATGAGGATTCATTAAAAAATTACTAAAATGATATCTGGCCGGGTACAGGGGCTCACACCTGTAATCTCAGCACTTTGGGAGGCTGAGGTGGGTGGATCACCTGAGGTCAGGAGTTTGAGATCAGCCTGGCCAACATGGCAAAATCCTGTCTCTACTAAAAATACAAAAATTAGCTGGGTATGGTGGCAGGTACATTTCTACTAAAAATACAAAAATTAGCTGGGCATGGTGGCAGGTGCCTATAATCCCAGCTATTCCTGAGGCAGAAGAATCGCTTGAATCCAGGAAGGGGAGGTCGCAGTGAGTTGAGATTGCACCACTGCACTCCAGCCTGGGCAAAAGAGCGAGACTCCATCAAAAAAAAAGAAAAAGTTATTTGTCTGACATATTGACAAATAAAATGTAAAAGGAGTGACTCAAAAATGTTAATAATATTTAGTAATAATCAAATTGAGCACATTCTTTCATTTTATAAGTCTAAGCACCTAAAGGATTCACCCAAGTTTATCCAACAAAAAAATCAAGACCTGGCTCATGTCTTCTGGCTCTCATCAAGTGATATAATCATCCTATATTTTACTATATCAATAAATTACATTATTATGAACAAACTACATTTTGAGTTTACTTACCACTCTGATAGTACTTAGAATCATGTGTCCATCTGAAGCCAGTGCAGAGGCCAAAGTCAGTCAATTTAATATGACCATCACGATCAATCAAAATATTATCAGGTTTAATATCTCTATGAATAAAACCCATTTTATGAACACTTTCAACTGCACAGGTAAGTTCTGCTATGTAGAATCGTGCCAGGTTTTCTGGAAAGATGCCCATTCTAATTAATAGGCTCATCATATCACCCCCAGGAATGTAGTCCATTACAAAGTATAAATTGTCCTTATCTTGGAATGAATAATATAGACGAACTACCCATTCATTGTCAGCTTCAGCCAGGATATCTCTCTCAGCTTTAACATGAGCGACTTGATTTCGAAGCAGAACATCTTTCTTTCGAAGAGTTTTTGTTGCATACAAAGCCTTAGTATCTACTTTTCTTGCTAGACAGACTTCACCAAATGCTCCTATTCCTAGTGTCTTTATCTTCACAAACATAGACTTGTCCATTTTAGCCCTTTTAAGACGAATGTAATTAGATTCTTTTTGGCAAAGCATCTTTCTCATTTGATCCTGGGCATCTTGAGATAATCCAACCTAAGCAAATAAACTAGATGTTAAATAAGAATTATCTTCTTCAATATTAAATATTAAGAAATAGCTTGGAAAAAATTCAGGCATATATTTAAAGGTTAAATGCATGATAATTTTTAATAAAGCATGTTAGAAATCTAGAAACCATTTCAAAGGAAATTAATGATCAAAAGTGCAGCTTAAGAGGTAGTTAAAAGGATACTCAAAGTGAGTACATATGCAAATTCAGCTGTGGAGTGCAAGAAGGGGATCCCAGAGGAGTCAGCTTTCTACTTTTCTCTAATGTACTCCGAAAAAAAAAAAAAAAAAAAGGTTCTCAATGTGAAACAAGTATCTGTTAACATGAATCTTCATTTACCTCTCTATTATATACTTCTCTTAGTGTAATGCCTAGGCCTCAAATATCCTTCCTCCTATTTTATCTTTCATAAAAAAAAAAAAAAAAAAATTCTTTTACTCCAGGCTCATTTATTCTAAAAAATTAATGTACCGAGAACAACAAAACAATGCCTTTCCCAACCCACAAATCCTTTCCCCATTCTCAATAAATATATAATAGTCATGAATAATCTTTCCTTTTTTCTTTTTCAGGGCATTAGAGTAAAGGTGTGACTCATGGCCCACCACTAACACAAATTGCAAAGGGTTTGTCCTACTTGTTTGCTTACAAGATATCCTTTGGGTACTTAGGAATATTTCAAATAGTCAGTGTGACTCATGAAGATATTAAAAAATAGATTAAAAATAAAAACTAACTTCTAAGTATTATAGATATGGAATACCTGGATTTAGAAAGGAGAAATATTTCGGCTAATTAATAAAGAACTAATTAAAGGGTTTAAATAGAAAAGGAATTCAACTGGAAAAGTGGGGTCTAATTCTAGAAATGCAAGACTAAAATAGAGCAACCACATGCTTCTGTTAGGATTCACATTTGCATGCAAAATCTTTTAAGAAGGGTGACATGCCAGACTTAGTTCAGAACTGTTTCTCTTAAAAATCTTACTTGCCTACACAGTAATGGAGACTACAGAAGTCAGCAAAGCTTCCAACACCATAAAAGTTTAAATCAGCTATTAGTGAAAGTGAAGAGGAAAAAGGAAAAATAAACTAAGAAAATACATACAGACAGACTTTAGTAAGAAATCCTAAGAACTAAAATATAGGTAAGTCATAGAGATTATTATGGCATTTCTCATTTAATAAAATGTAAAATGGAATAACAATACTGTAAATCAGATTTGGAAAAATCATTTTATTTTTAAATTATTTTGAGATGGAGTTTTGCTTTTGTTGCCCAGGCTGGAGTGCAATGGCACAATCTTGGCTCACTGCAACCTCCGCCCTCCGGGTTAAAGTAATTCTCCTGCCTCAGCCTCCCAAGTAGCTGTGATTACAGGCACGTGCCACCATGCCTGGCTAATTTTATATATATATATATATATATTTTTTTTTGAGACGGAGTTTCGCTCTTGTTACCCAGGCTGGAGTGCAATGGCACGATCTCGGCTCACCGCAACCTCCGCCTCCTGGGTTCAGGCAATTCTCCTGCCTCAGCCTCCTGAGTAGCTGGGATTACAGGCACACACCACTATGCCCAGCTAATTTTTTGTATTTTTAGTAGAGACGGGGTTTCACCATGTTGACCAGGATGGTCTCGATCTCTTGACCTCGTGATCCACCCGCCTCGGCCTCCCGAAGTGCTGGGATTACAGGCTTGAGCCACCGCGCCCGGCCAATTTTTTGTATTTTTAGTAGAGACGGGGTTTCACCATGTTGACCAGGATGGTCTCCATCTCTTGACCTCGTGATCCACCCGCCTCAGCCTCCCAAAGTGCTGGGATTACAGGCTTGAGCCACCGCGCCCGGCCTAATTTTGTATTTTTAGTAGAGATGGGGGTTTCACTATGTTGGTCAGGCTGGTCTCGAACTCCTGACCTCAGGTGACCCGCCTACCTCAGCCTCCCAAAGTGCTGGGATTACAGGCCTGAGCCACCTCGCCTGGTAAAAAAATCATTTTAAAAGAATGTTTCTCTTAAGTACATAAAGGCGGTTGTTTAATCACAAGGTTAAGCCTCTTGAATTGTGAGTGACAGATGTAAGATTAGGAGTCAGATCTCTGAACTCTAAGCACATGATAAAAACAATAATGATGACAATACCATCTTTTTTTTTTTTTTTTTTGGGGGACGGAGTTTCGCTCTTGTTACCCAGGCTGGAGTGCAATGGCGTGATCTCGGCTCACTGCAACCTCCGCCTCCTGGGTTCGGGCAATTGTCCTGCCTCAGCCTCCTGAGTAGCTGGGACTACAGGCACGCGCCACCATGCCCAGCTAATTTTTTGTATTTTTAGTAGAGACGGGGTTTCACCATGTTGACCAGGATGGTCTCGATCTCTCGACCTCGTGATCCGCCCGCCTCGGCCTCCCAAAGTGCTGGGATTACAGGCGTGAGCCACCGCGCCCGGCTTGACAATACCATCTTAATATCTAGTGAAGAGATCTATGTGTAATGACAACACAATTTATTTATTTATTTATTTATTTATTTATTTATTTTTTTTGAGAAGGAGTTTCGCTCTTGTTACCCAGGCTGGAGTGCAATGGCACGATCTCGGCTCACCGCAACCTCCGCCTCCTGGGTTCAGGCAATTCTCCTGCCTCAGCCTCCTGAGTAGCTGGGATTACAGGCACACGCCACCATGCCCAGCTAATTTTTTGTATTTTTAGTAGAGACGGGGTTTCACCATGTTGACCAGGATGGTCTCGATCTCTTGACCTCGTGATCCACCCGCCTCGGCCTCCCAAAGTGCTGGGATTACAGGCTTGAGCCACCGCGCCCGGCCCGACAACACAATTTAAATAGGTTTATTTACTCTGATCTCCCTTTACTATAGTTTGACTTAATAATTTCAACACATTTTTCTCCAGTATATTTTAAAAATGAAATTAGAAGGGAGAAATAACTGAAGGGAACTTCTTTGACCCTTTCTAGTAAGATCTATGTGATCAATAAACCTATAAACTTCAAATTTTCTACAAGTAAAAAGAAATGTTTCGTAAGTGTATGAGGAGATGAGACCCACATATTACTACTTTATCTTTAAATGTTGTAAGATAATGTATAAAACCTAGAAAACAACCCTTGCTCCAATTTCCATATAAAGTATTATGTATAACTGTATATGGCAAATTATATTTTTCTTAATTTACACAAGATTTTATTACAGGAAATTCTGAGTGAATCTTGAAATACTAAAATAAAATGGTTACAATAAAATGTACTTTAATATTTTTTCACTTTTAAATTCTGTAACTGATAGTATATTGTATTAAGCTACAAAAAGAATGAAAAATACTGGAGCACAATATTTTAAAATAAACAAGTAAACAGATGAATAAGTATAAAAATGGACATTTTAAAAGGTTTTACCCGCATCATTTCATTCTCTAATTGTTTTTTACGATGTAGACGCTGCTGATGAGATTTGAGTACATTTTCTACATGTTGCTCCATGAAGAATTTAAATGCCTGAGGAGAATAACTTTGAATACGAGATTCCCTTCGCTCTTCATCTTTCTTGTTTTTCCTAACAGTGATGGGTGAAGTTGTAATTTGTTTCTTTTCTTTATCCCCACTATCAACATTTTCATAACTCTTTTCACTCTCATCCTCCTTGGGCAAGCTTGGCTGATCCTCTTTGCTAGGCTTACTGATTGATTCATATGGAGGAACAGATGGGTTTTGGTGCAGCAGATGTTTTGGGTAGGGTGGTGGTGGTCCTTGATAGTTTGGAGCTTCAGCAACAGGTGGCATCACAGTCACATTTGAAGTGGTTCCCTCAGAAAAAGGACTGGGTTGAACAGTTTGAATTGGCTGTGGTATCCAAGAAGGGTGTGTAGGTGCTAAAGCAGTCTGTAGCTCTGGTTTTAATACACGCATGCTTTTCACAGGCTGTTGAATAGGAGCTGGTGTAATTGCAGTGACTGTTGTAGCAGAAGGCTGAGAATTAGCAGAGTGACTTGCTCTATTTCCTAATGGGTTATTAAAAGAATTTGACCTCACTGGTATGTTAGGTTGCCATGTAGGGATTTCATGCCCACTGCTTGGGGATGACTGGGCTGGGGCAGAAGATGACTGAGGCCAATTTGTCTGCAGTCCAGGCACATTAATGTTATATAGTTCCATGTTATGACTATTTCTGTTTGGCACCATCATAGACTGAGGAATATTTCCATTTGTATATGATGAAGGAGCAGCAGATCCCCCTGTTTGTAAAGCAGAAGGGCTTTGTCCATTAGCTGCCGTCAGAGGATATGGAGGTGGTGGCTGCCGATTCACAGTGCCAGCAGGGACAACATTTTGGTGTATCATGAAATCAGTCTGTCCAGTACCATTCTGCATTCCAGGTCTCCCTGATGGAAAGTTAAATTTGCTAGAACTCTGCATGATGATTGGTTGTCTGCCAACGGGAACAGAACTAATGCCTCTCTGTCCCTGATTAGGAGGATTCATGGGGGAAGTATTGAGAGGTGGTGGTGGATAGCCCTCTTGCCATGTCCCAGGTGGGACAGGAGAGATTCGGGAGATTACGTATTCCATGTTCCCAGAATAGCGCTTTGTTTGAGAGTTTGGTTCCCATGAAGGAGGAGGTGGAGTTGTACCTCTTGGAGGGGGAGTCTGGCCTCTTGGAGGTGGTGGAGGAGTGACACTCCTTACTTGAGGTGGCGGTAGGGGGGTCACTCTCTGTCCGTTGCTAGAGTGAGCTTGAGCAAATGCTGTTATACCAGATCCAGACAAAGGTCTTCCTACATCTGTCTGTGAGCTGGGACTCTCAGAATGATAGGCCACACTTTCTCCTAGTGGTGGGCCATGTCTCTGAGGAACTAAGGATTCTTTAGAACCTTTCCAGCTCTGTTTGCGGTTAACTGATTGTTGCACATTCCCTGTGGCCATAAGAGATAAAGAGAAAAAAGAATCATGTTTTTAACCTCTTATTGTTATTTAGCTCAATTTAGGAAAAAAACAGTTATAAAAATAAAATTTCCGTGAGTGTTTTCCTTTTACCTTTTAAAATTTTATTTATTTTTGACTGAGCATGGTATCTCACTCCTGGTCAAAATTCCAGCACTTTGGGAGGCTGAGGTGGGTGGATTGCTTGAGCCCACGAGTTTGAGACCAGCCAGGGCAACATTCTACTAAAAACACAAAAATGAGCCAGATGTGGTGGCACGTGCCTCTAGTCCCAGCTACTAGGGAAGCTGAGGTTGGAGGATCGCTTGAACCTGGGAGGCAAAGATTGCAGTGAACCAAGATCATGCCACTGTACTCAAGCCTGGGAGATAGAATGAGACCCTGTCTCAAAAAAAAGAAAGTATTCTTGCTTGATGGCTCAAAATTCACAAAGTATAATATCATAACCACTTCTGTCCTTTAGCTGACCAATGTTCTTTAATAAGGTACTTCAGGGATATACAGATACAAGTTAGTACTATACATCCTGTATGTACTACTACAATGCCTAGCTTTTTTTTCTTTCTTTCTTTTTTTTTTTTTTTCTATTTATCACTATAGTAACAAAGACTTTTCTCATTAAACAAAATGAAGATTCTGTATCAGTATATAAAGTTATTTCCTCACTTTAAAAAAATGTTACCATGGTTGGGCGCCGGGGAGGCCAAGGCAGTTGGATCACAAGGACAGGAGATCAAGACCATCCTGGCCAACATGGCAAAACCATCTCTACTAAAAATACAAAAATTAGCTGGGTGTGGTGGTGTGCACCTGTAGTCCCAGCCACTTGGGAGGTTGAGGCAGGAGAATCGCTTGAACCCAGGAGGCCAAAGCTGCAGTGAGCTGAGATTGTGCCACTGCACTCCAGCCTGGTTGACAGAGCAAGACTCTGTCTCAAAAAAAGAAAAAAAAATTTTTTTGAACAGATATAGTTTCATTTATATGCATGTATATTTATAGATAAATTATTAGAGGTAGCATTATTAAGCCAAAGGGTATATCTATTTGTAATTTTCACAGCTATTACTGCTTTTAAATGTGTGTGTGTATATATATATATATATATATATATATTTAAATTGAGACAGTCTCACTCTGTCACCCAGGCTGGAGTGCAGTGGCACAGGCTCACCACAACCTCCGTCTCCCAGGTTCAAGTGATTCTCCTGCCTCAGCCTCCTGAGTAGCTGGGATTACAGGTGCCCACTACCAAATCCAGCTAATTTTTGTATTTTTAGTAGATGGGGTTTCACCATGTTGGCCAGGGTGGTCTTGATCTCTTGACCTCGTGATCCGCCCACCTTGGCCTCCCAAAGTGCTGGGATTACAGGCATGAGCCACTGTGCCCGGCTGCTACTGCAAAAGTTTTTAAACTTTTCTGAGTAGCAGCCCTTATCAAGATCTCCAAGTTGTTTTTGTTCAAACGGAGTCTCGCTCTGTCACCCAGGCTGGAATGCAGTGGCGTGATCTTGGCTTACTGCAACCTCTGTCTCCTGGGTTTAAGCGAGTCTCCTGCCTTAGCTACTGGTATAGCTGGGATTACAAGCGGGTACTACCCTGCCTGGCTGATTTTTGTATTTTTAGTAGAAATGGGGTTTCACCATGTTGGTAAGGCTGGTCTTAAACTCCTGACCTCAGGTCATCCGCCCACCTCGGCCTCCCAAAGTGTTGGGATTACAGGCATGAGCCACCGCGTCCAGCCAAGAGCTCCAAGATTAATCCCCTACTTTGTCAGACCTCCTTTTTAATATTTTTATTCTCTTGAAACAGTCTTGCTGTCACAGTCAGGCTGGAGGGCAGTGGCATGATTATGAATCACTGCAGCCTTGAACCCCCTGGGCTCAAGCAATCCTCCCATCTCAGGCTTCCAAGTAGTTGGGACTATAGGCATGCATCACCATGTCCAGCTAATTATTTAATTAATTCATTTAATTTTTGTAGAGATAGTATCTAAGTTGCCCAGGCTGGTCTCAAACTCCTGGGCTCAAGTGATCCTCCTGCCTCAGCCTCCCAAAAATGCTAGAATTATAGGCAGGAGACACTGAGCCCAGCCTATTTAAACTTTTTTTTTTGTAGAGACAGGGTCTCTCTAAGATGCCCAGGCTGTTCTCAAACTACTGGCTTCCAACAGTCCTCCCACCTTGGCCTCCAAAGTGCTGGGATTACAGGCCTGAGCCACCACACCTGGCCCTTCTCTTTATGACACATTTTATCCAACTTAAATCCATGGTCTACCACTTTGTTCTTCCCTCTATATTCTTTTTCTCCAAGATCTCCTCCTTTCCATTCATTCATTGAATATTTATTGACCATCAACTATATGCCAGGCACTGCTCTAAGCAATCCAGTGACTTGGTAAGCAACAGAACATCCATGGCCCAAGGAACCTACATTTTTGAAGAGGAGCCAGACAAAAAACAAGTGAATAAATAAACAAGGTAACTTCAGGGTATGATAAATGCTCTGTGACTGAAACATAAATGGCATCAAATAGAGAGTAACAGCAGGATAGAAAGGGGTAAGAATCAGTGGTCTAAAAAGGCTTCTCTAAGGCCGGGCATAGTGGCTCACACCTGTAATCCCAGCACTTTGGGAGGCCAAGCAGGGCGGATCACGAGGTTGGATTGAGACCAACCTGGCCAACATGGTGAAACCCCGTCTCTATTAAAAGTACGGAATATTAGCTGGCGTGCACCTGTAGTTCCATCTACTCGGGAAGCTGAGGCAGGAGAACTGCTTGAACCCAGGAGGTGGAGGTTGCAGTGAGCTGAGATGGCGCCACTACACTCCAGCCTGTCAACAGGGCAAGACTGTCTTAAGAAAAAAAAAAAAAAAAAAAGACTCCTCTGAGGGATAATGTATGAGTGACAACTGCATAGGCCAGGCGCAGTGGCTCACGCCTATAATCCTAGCAATTTGGGAAGCTGGGGTGAGAGGATTGCCTGACGTCAGGAGTTCTTTGAGACAAGCCTGGCCAACATGGTTGAACACGTCTCTACTAAAAATACAAAAATTAGCTGGTTGTGGTGGCACATGCCTGTAATCCCAGCAACCCAGGAGGCTGAGACAGGAGACCTGGAAGGCTGAGACAGGAGAATCGCCGGAAACCAGAAGGCGGAGGCTGTGGTGAGCAGAGACCACGCCACTGCACTACAGCCTGGGTGACAGTGCAAAACTCTGTCTCAAAAAAAAGACTGCATAGCCGGGCGCGGTGGCTCATGCCTGTAATCCCAGCACTTTGGGAGGCCGAGGCGGGTGGATCACGAGGTCAAGAGATCGAGACCATCCTGGTCAACATGGTGAAACCCCGTCTCTATTAAAAATACAAAAAAATGACACGTGCACACGAATGTTCATTGCAGCACTGTTTACAATAGCAAAGACCTGGAACCAACCCAAATGCCCAACGATGATAGACTGGATAGGGAAAATGTGGTACATATACACCATGGAATATTATGCAGCCATCAAAAACGATGAGTTCACGTCCTTTATAGGGACATGGATGAACCTGGAAACCATCATTCTCAGCAAACTGACACAAGAGCAGAAAATCAAACACCGTATATTCTCGCTCATAGGCGGGTGTTGAACAATGAGAACACATGGACACAGGGAGGGGAGCACTACACACTGGGGTCTGTTGGGGGTAAATGGGGGAGGGGCGGGGGGTGGGGAGGTGGGAAGAGATAGCATGGGGAGAAATGACAGATACAGGTGAGGGGACGGAAGGCAGCAAAGCACACTGCCATGTGTGTACCTATGCAACAATCTTGCATGTTCATCACATGTACCCCAAAACCTAAAATGCAATAAAAAAAAAGAAAAAAAAAAAAAATACAAAAAAATGAGCTGGGCATGGTGGCGCGTGCCTGTAATCCCAGCTACTCAGGAGGCTGAGGCAGGAGAATTGCCTGAACCCAGGAGGCGGAGGTTGTGGTGAGCCGAGATCGCGCCATTGCACTCCAGCCTGGGTGACAAGAGTGAAACTCCGTCTCAAAAAAAAAAAAAAAAAAAAAAAAAAAAAGACTGCGTAAAGGTCATTGGGAGCTTGGTATTTTCCAAGAACAAAACAAACCGAGTATGGCTGCAGAACAGTAAATGAGGTGGGGAAAGTGATATTGGATGGGATCTAAAAGGCAGCCAGGCCACGGACAAGGACTTTGGAGAGAATAAGAAGCCGATAAAGGCAAAGGAGTATGCTCAGATTAAATTACCCTTTCAGGCTGGGTGCACTGGCTCATGCAGTTCTCAAAACAAAACAAAACAAAACAAAACAAAACCCTTTCAGCAATATTATCTATCTTATTTTGGATGTGTTTAATGAAACTTCAGTCAGGGGTAATTCCAGCTATCTTTCTTTTTCTTTCCACACTCACAAGAATAAGTGATGCAATGGGCAGACTGATTCTACTATAATTGAGGATCAGCATCCCTCAATGGCCTCAGCACCACCAGGAGACCCTACTCTTTTCTATAGTCTCCACTATTTGCCAGTCCTCAGTCTCCTCAAACTGCCTGTCCCATCCATCACTCATCACTCTTCGAAAATGACTTGCTTTTCTATTTCAGAGAAAACAGCAGGCATCAGAAAGTACTACCTTAGCTTCCCTACATAACTTAGGCCGGTTTGCTGCTGTTAGAGAAAAATGGCTGTACCTCTTTCTATTCAAGGCTAATATATTCCCTCATGCTATGCTTTGGATCCTATTCCTCCTGGATTCTCAAGAAGCTTACTTGATCCTCAAGGATCTCTTAAATATTTAATTTCATCCTCTTGACTGGAGTCTTCCAATTATTTTTTAAACATGTTTAAGTCTTTACTTAAAACAAAAACAAAAAAAGACTCTTCTTCCACTTCCATATATAGAGTTCTACCTCAAAGTGTTAGCCGGTGCTGGTCCACAACCTGATATTGGTCTTCCATGAGATAAGTATGTTAATTGAGAGTGAGGATTGAGAAACTTTAATAGAAATTTGACAAAATAATAAACTTATGTCTGTTAAATAATAGAATATTTAAACTTATAATTTTATGTCATTAAAAAATTTTAACCTTTTCGGTGGTTCAAGCCTGTAATCCCAGCACTTTGAGAGGCCGAGGTGGGTGGATCACGAGGTCAAGAGATCGAGACCATCCTGGTCAACATGGTGAAACCCCGTCTCTACTAAAAATACAAAAAAATTAGCTGGGCATGGTGGCGTGTGCCTGTAATCCCAGCTACTCAGGAGGCTGAGGCAGGAGAATTGCCTGAACCCAGGAGGCGGAGGTTGTGGTGAGCCGATATCGCGCCATTGCACTCCAGCCTGGGTAACAAGAGCGAAACTCGGTCTCAAAAAAAAAAAAAAAAAAAAAAAAAAAAAAAAAAAAATTTTAACGATCTCTTGACTTCATGATCCAACCACCTCGGCCTCCCAAAGTGCTAGGATTACAGGTTTGAGCCACCGTGCCCGGCCTAACCTTTTTTTTTTTTTTTGAGAAAGGGGCTCACTCTATTGCCCAGGCTGGAGTGTAGTGGTGCAATCACAGCTCACTGCAGCTTCAATCTTGCTGGCACAGGCAATCCTCCCACTTCAGCCTCCTGAATAGCTGGGACTACAGGCACCCATCACCACACCTGGCTAATTTTTTGTAGAGCCGGGGCTTCACAATGATGCCCAGGCTAGTCTCAAACAACTGAGCTCAAGTGATCCTCCTGCCTCAGCCTCCCAATGTGCTGGGATTACATGCGTGAGCTACCAAGCCTAGCACTTAAATTTTTCATTTTCTAATAATTTAGTTTATTGTATTTTATTAAATTATGAATTGAATTCATGAATTGGAAATCTGAAAAGTCAAAGGTCGTCACCATAGATGGTTTGAAAGCATTACTCTTGCTAATGTCCTCACTCTCCTCACAGAAAAACCTCTTAAAGGTATACCTTGTGTTCTTTGCTACTACATATCCTATTTAGTTCTCTACCCACTCCAGTCTGAATTATGCTCCCATGACACAAGTTACCTAATTTGTTATGGGCTGAATCCTCAATCTATATGCTGAAGTCCTAACCAGCAGTACCACAAGATGTGACTCTATTTGGTAATTAAGATTAAATTAGGTCATTAGGGTGGGTCCTAATGCAATATGACCTGTATACCTGTAGGAGAAAATTTGGACATGGAGACAGAGACCCCAGACACGTGCACATGCAGAGGGACACACATATGAGGCCACAGCAAGGCAAGGAGAGCAGCCTCAGCAGAAACCAGACCTGCCAGTAACGTAACCTTGGACTTCTAGTCTCCAGCACTGTAAGAAAATAAATCTCGGCCGGGCGCGGTGGCTCAAGCCTGTAATCCTAGCACTTTGGGAGGCCGAGGTGGGTGGATCACGAGGTCGAGAGATCGAGACCATCCTGGTCAACATGGTGAAACCCCGTCTCTACTAAAAATACAAAAAATTAGCTGGGCATGGTGGCACGTGCCTGTAATCCCAGCTACTCAGGAGGCTGAGGCAGGAGAATTGCCTGAACCCAGGAGGCGGAGGTTGCGGTGAGCCGAGATCGCGCCATTGCACTCCAGCCTGGGTAACGAGCGAAACTCCGTCTCAAAAAAAAAAAAAAAGAAAGAAAATAAATCTCAATTGTTTAAGCCACCCAGTCTGTGTAATTTTGTTATGGCAGCCCTAGTAAACTAATACACCACGTCCTAAAGCCAACAAGATTATTTTTTAGTTCTCAGCTTGGTCAATATCTCTTTCTTAGCAGTATTTGGCATTTTGACCATTCCCTCCCTTTCTTGAAACATTCTCTTACTTTGGCTTCCAAAACACTGAAAACCTTATTAACCAATAAGGTTTTCTTCCTTCTCTTTTAGCTCTTTCTTTCTTTCTTTTGAGACGGAGTTTTCGCTCTTGTTACCCAGGCTGGACTGCAATGGCGCGATCTCGGCTCACCGCAACCTCCGCCTCCTGGGTTCAGGCAATTCTCCTGCCTCAGCCTCCTGAGTAGCTGGGATTACAGGCACATGCCACCATGCCCAGCTCATTTTTTGTATTTTTAGTAGAGACGGGGTTTCACCATGTTGACCAGGATGGTCTCGATCTTTTGACCTCGTGATCCAACCGCCTCGGCCTCCCAAAGTGCTGGGATTACAGGTTTAAGCCACCGCACCCGGCCTCTTTTTTTTTTTTAAGACGGAGTCTTGCTCTGCCGCTCAGGCTGGAGTGCAATGGTGAGGTCTCAGTTCACTGCAACTCCGCCTCCTGGGTTCAAGTGACTCTGCTGCCTCAGCCTCCCGAGTAACTGGAATTACAGGCATACGCCACCATGCCCAGCTAATTTTTTTAGAGATGGGGTTTCACCATGTTGGCCAGGCTGCTCTCGAACCCCTGACTTTGTGATCCTCCTGCCTAGACCTCCTGAAGAGCTGGGATTATAGGCAACAAGCCACTGGCCTTAGCTATTTCTTCTCTGTCCCCTTTGCAGGTTTATCCCTTCCTACTAGCTATTAAATAAGCTTGGTTGCAGGTCATCTTATTATTTTGATTTATGTAATATCCCTTAGGTGACCTATTTCATATTATGGCTCATACATACATATCCAGCTCCTTACCTGATGTCTCCACTTGGAAAACTAAAGCCAGATTTATGATCTTTCCCACCCAATTCTATTCTCTCTTAACATTTCCTTTCTTAATGTAGGGTATTATTATCCATCTATTTTTCTAAGCCAAAAACCTAAGAGTTATCCCCTTCTATCGTCATACCCTGCATGTAATCTATTACCAAGTCCTTGTCAATTTTAACGCTCCCATTCCTCTTAATTCATTCATTTTCTTCACTGCTATTACCCAAGTCCAAATTACCCTCACAAACTATGTCTCCTATCACACACACCTGCCTTCTTATCTGTCCTTGCTCCTAATGCATTCTCATCCACTGCAGCCATCTTTCTGAAATACAAATCTAATCATGTCACCCTGCTTGAAACACTTCTACACCTTTCCGCTGCTCTTAGGATAAAATTAATAAACAGTTCTACAGAGTCAGGCCCCTATGGACTTCTCCAGTCCTACATTTCACAATCCTGTTTTCAGTGCTCCAAGCATTTTCATTTTTTTTTTTTTTTTTTTTTTTGGTGTGGCATTAAAATCTGCCAAAGCAGCCAAGCACAAGGACACTCACACTCACTAAACCCATTCCCATTAACTCTGTACTCCTTCAGATACGAGCTTTATTATCAGATTATGAGGAAGGATTTTTCTGATCTTCTTGATTAGGTAAAAAAACAAAACAAAACAAAACAGAAAAATATCCACTATTATATGAGTCTACAGTACCACGTAACTTTCCTCTCTTCATTCACACTATATATAGCTGTAATTCTATACATATCTGTGTGATTATCTGATCTCCCTTAACAGAATGTAAGCTCCACAAAAGGGCAAGAACTTACCCAATGCAGAGCAAAGAGCCTGAAACAGTGGCTGACCAATAAAAATCTACTGAATAAGAAGAATGACTACAGTCCTCTTACAATTTTTTTTTTTGAGACAGAGTCTTGCTCTGTCACCCAGGTTGGAGTGCAGTAGCATAATCTGGGCTCACTGTAACCTCTGCCTCCTGGGTTCAAGCGATTCTCCTATCTCAGCCTCCCGAGAAGCTGTGACTACAGGTGTATGCCACCACGCCTGGCTAATTTTTGTATTTTTAGTAGAGATGGGGTTTCACCATGTTGGTCAGGCTGGAATCGAAATCCTGACCTCGTGATCTGCCCACTTCAGCCTCCCAAAGTGCTGGAATTAATTACAGGCATGAGCCACTGTGCCAAGCCTGTCTTTGTCTTTTAAGAATTGATTTATGGCTGGGTGTGGTGGCTCACGCCTGTAATCCCAGCACTTTAGGTGGCTCAGGTGGTCAGATCACAAGGTCAGGAGATCAGACCATCCTGGCCAACACGGTGAAACCCCATCTCTACTAAAAATACAAACAATTAGCCGGGTGTGGCGGTGTGTGCCTGTAGTCCTGGCTACTGGGAGACTGAGGCAAGAGAATCGCTTGAACCTGAGAGGCAGAGGTTGCAGTGAGTCGAGATCGAGCCACTGCACTTCAGCCTGGGTGACAGAGCGAGATTCTGTCTCAAGAAAAAAAAAAGGCAAAGACAAAATTAAAAGAGGTAAAGTGGCAATTAAGAAAATAAGCAATAAACAAATGCAGTGATCAAAGAAATGCAAATGTAAAATAAGATGGTGTTTCCATAACCATTAAAGAGACAAAAATAATAACCAGGCTTTACAAACACAGACATTCTCACAGTAAACTGATAGGGAGAATATAAATTGGTACTACTGGCCGGGCGTGGTGGCTCACGCTTGTAATCCCAGCACTTTGGGAGGCTGAGGTGGTCGGATTACTTGAGGTCAGGACTTCAAGACCAGCCTGGCCAACATGTGAAACCCTGTCTCTACTAAAAATACAAAAATTAGCCAGGACTGGTCGCTCATGCCTGTAATCTCAGCTACTTGGGGGGCTGAGGCAGGAGAACTGCTTGAACCTGGGATGTGGAGGTTGCAGTGAGGTGAGACGGTGCCACTGTACTCCAGCCTGGGCAACAGAGTGAAACTCCATCTCAAAAAAATAAAAAATAAAAAAATTATAAATTGGTACTACCTTTCTAGACAGCAGTATCTATGAAAAGCCTTAACGTTTTTTAAGTTTTCTAAAACTTACTTTTTTTTTCTTTTTCTTTTTTTTTGAGACGGAGTTTCGCTCTTGTTACCCAGGCTGGAGTGCAATGGCGCGATCTCGGCTCACCGCAACCTCCGCCTCCTGGCTTCAGGCAATTCTCCTGCCTCAGCCTCCTGAGTAGCTGGGATTACAGGCATGTGCCACCATGCCCAGCTAATTTTTTGTATTTTTAGTAGAGACGGGGTTTCACCATGTTGACCTGGATGGTCTCGATCTCTTGACCTCGTGATCCACCCGCCTCAGCCTCCCAAAGTGCTGGGATTACAGGCTTGAGCCACCGCGCCCGGCTCTAAAACTTACTTTTAAGAAATCATTAAGTATGTACAAAGATTTAGCTGTAAGAATAATTACTGCAGTGCTGTCTATAATGGTAAATAAAAAAGGAATCCAAAAATGGGAGATTAAAGTATATGATACATCTTTTTTTCTTTTTTCTGAGACAGGGTCTAGCTGTTGCCTAGGCTGGAGTATAGTGGCAGGATCACCTGAGCTCAAGCGATTCTCCTGCCTCAAGGTCTCCCACAGTATTGGGATTACAGATATGAACCCCTGTACTCAGCAAATAAGTCTATTTTAATGTGGCTATTAAAATTATTCTGTAGAAAATTTAATAAGTAAATTTATACATGGTATATTTAAGTGAAAAAAGCAGGTTTTAGTATGATCCCATTTTTTGCTTAAGCGGTAAGAATTAAAATATACCCAGATAAACTGGTTCCAGTTTCCCACAGGAGAAAAGACTGGGAAACAAAATATACCAAAATATTGTTATTAACAGTGACATTTTGTTTTCTAAATATTCTACATTGATAGTATTTTACTCTCATAATATGAAAAAAAATGTAGAAAAAAGAAAAAAGAGTAGTCTGAATGATGGGATTTGGAGAGAAAACAGATGTATTTGAGTTGCAGTATTACCAATCAAATAAATCTCAATTAAGACTGCTGCTTATCTGAATTACCTATTAACTTTTAAACGTGAGGGCCCCAAATCCTTAAATTCATTTTAGTGTAACATTATAACGTTATCTTAATTTGAGATTTTCATTTACTGGGATGCTTTCCTTATTTATAAGAACAAAGATTTGATAGACTTCCATATTTTTAAACTATACAGTATAAGAAGAGATGAGAAAATAAAATATTTGATTAATCACCTGGTTTCATGCTGGCATTAACAGGTCTGGCAGCTGCCGCAGCCATCTGCTCTCGTCGTGGATCTTGGTAACTCATTTTACTAATGAATTCAATTGCTGCTTCTATACTTCTGTTGTTTGTTTTCTGAAGAGCTTGTATAACCATATCCTAATATGAAGTTTAAAAAAAAGAAACAAAATTAAAATCTTACTTTAAGTAACACAAGGGAAAGAACACTATGAGTTCCACTACAGAAATCCACAATTACGAAGAACAGGACCCCAAACCATAATATTAATGTTTCGTTTGTAGCTACTAAAAACCTCACACAAAATCTCAACTTAAACAGGCCAGGCACAGTGGCTCAAGCACTGCGTCATCCCAGCACTTTGGGTAGCCGAGGTGGGCAGATCACTTAAGACCAGGAGTTTGAGACAAGCCTGGCCGACATGGTGAAACCCAATCTCTGCAAAAAAATTAAAAATTAGCCAGGCATGTGGGCGCATGCTTGTAATTCCAGCTACTCAGTAGGTTAGACATGAGAATTGTTTGAACCCAGGAAGTGGAGGTTACCACTGCACTCCAGTCTGGGCAACAGAGAGAGATGCTGTCCTGAAAAAAAAAAAAAAAAAAAAAAAAAAAGAAAACAAAACAAAATCCTCAAATCTTCCAAATGTTTCTTTCTTTTGTCTTCAAATGTTTCTTTAGCATTTTCACCTTTATGTAACATATTTCTATTTCCTCCTAGGATGAAAAAGTTTAAATTTCTTAAATTTTTATTTTTTTCAACACACCATTGTTGGCTTGAATTAGGATTAATTTTTTTGGGTACAATCATAGCAACATGATTCTGATAATTTCTAATTCTTATATAACAATCACAGACAATCAGATTGTTAAAAAGGTAGCAATCAAAATATCAGAAACTACTTGTTTGGGCTGGGCGTCGTGGCTCACACCTGTAATCCCAGCACTTTGGGGGGCTGAGGCAGATGGATCACCTGAAGTCAGTAGTTCAAGACCAGCCTGATCAACATGGTGAAACCCAGGCTCTACTAAAAATACAAAATTAGCCGAGCATGGTGGTGCATGTCTATAATCCCAGCTATCTGGGAGGCTGAGGGAGGAGAACCCGGGAGGTGGTGGTTGCAGTGAGTCGAGATCATGTCACTGCATTTCAGCCTGACAAGAGTGAAACTCCATCTCAAAAAAAACCAACTTTTTTGTATCATTGAAGTATTTTATTAAGCATATTGCCATTGTATATAGTAGTTCTGGTTCTTACCCTCTTAGAGATTACGTTTTCAGAGAACTATATTACAGGGATGCAAACATAAGACAAAAGAAGATACTTAGCCTGTATATGATTATGTGATGAAGACTTTAGGACATTATATAATATGATCAAAATAACAGGATTTGGAATCAGACAGATGTGGGTTTGAGTTCTAGCAGCTCTGTAAAGTAGTGTGACACTTGGCAAGTTATTTCACATTTCAGAGGCTCAGTTTCTTTGCCTGTAATAGGCTCACAGAGTTGATGTGAGGATTAAGTAAGAAAACATGTAAAGCACCAACCACAGTGCCTGGAGCTAAAATGTTGGCTACTCTCTTCCACTCCTTGAACTTTGTGTTTTATGTAAACATAAATCATTCACTATCATGCAGAAAGTATGCTGACATGCATTTTTCAAGAGGGAGGCAACTACTTACTTGTCCTAGAAGATTCAGTATTTCAAATGACATTTTTAAACGAGAAATGACTTAGTAAGACTGTTGAGTGAACAGGCTACTGACAGATGATCCTCCTATGTGAAATGATTAGAGAAGAATGTGAGAACAACCAAAGAAAGGATGTGGTAAGAACTTATTGCTTACCTAAGGTCCCTTCTCCCTTTCTTGGAAAAAGTTACTGATTTTGTTGGAAGAAGCAACGGTTGCCATAAAACTTTTGCCATGCCTGCCTGATCCAGATACAGGTCCTTCCTAGATCCTGCTTCCTAGGCAACAGATATGATACCTGTGCTACAGCATGTTGCCACCAAGAAGTAAAATTCAAAGGACTCATAAGAATCCTAAGCTCTGAAATCTTTAAGACACTGAGCTAATGATAATTATATAAACTGAATCACTATCTTGCTTAAAGCATTATTTGGGTTTTTCTTAAAATCAAATATGTGCACATGTAAAATAATAAAAATTAGCCAAGTTAAAATTCACCAATGAGTGTTTAATTTTAAAACTGGTCAAGTGAACTGTATATGTATTTCTGCTATTATTACACAGCAGTAACACCTCAGTTGGTAAGAAAATTAGCACCCATTACCCTTTACCAATATTGTAGGAATCATTTTTCTTTTTTTTCTTTTTGAGACAGAGCCTCCATGTTGCCCGGGCTGGGGTGCAGTGGCATGATCTCAGCTCACTGCAATCTCTGCCTCTTGGGTTCAAGTGGTTCTCTTACCTCAGCCTCCTGAGAAGCTGGAATTACAGGCACCCGCTACCATGCCTGGCTAATTTACATACTTTTAAATTAGATATGTAAAAGGTTTTGTCTTCTTAGTCAGGTTGGTCTTAAACTCCTAACCTCAAGTGATCCGCCCACTTCGGCCTCCTGAAGTGCTGGGATTACAGGTGTGAGCCACTGCACCTGGCCCATATTCTTGTTAAATGCACTGGAATTTCAGCCTTGTGATTTTGGTGATTACTATGCTAACCTTTATGTTTGAATATTTATTGCTATGTTTTAAACTATTTTTTACATCTGTAAAAACATCAATCAAGCTTTCATCAAGTTGAGGTGTTAGTGCCAGTGTGAAAAAGAGCATGTTCAAATCAATAACTTTGGAATGGTAGTTTTTTTTTTTTTTTTCTTCCGTTAGAGACAGGGTCTTGCTCTGTTGCCCAGGCTGGCGTGCAGTGGTACAACCATAACTCACTGCAGCCTTCATCTCCTGGGTTTGAGTGATCCACCCACCTCAGCCTCCTGAGTAGCTGGGTACTACCAGCATATGCCACCACACCTGGCTGATTAAAAGTTTTTTTTTTTTTGTAGGAACAGGGTCTCACTATGTTTCCTAGGCTGGACTTGAACTCCTGGGCTCAAGCAATCCTCCTGCCTTGGCATCCCAGAGCACTGGAATTACAAGCGTGAGCCATCACACCCAGCTAGAAGTCTTTTTTTTTTTTTTTTGAGACAGAGTCTCGCTCTATTGCCCAGGCCAGAGTGCAGTGGCGTGATCTCAGCTCATTGCAACCTCTGCCTTCCAGGTTCAAGCAATTATCCTACCTCAGCCACCCAAGTAGCTAGGACTACACACATGTGCCACCAGGCCTGGCTAATTTTTTTTTTTTTTGTATTTTTTATACAAATATTTTTTGTACTTTTTTGTACAAATTTCACCATGTTGCTCAGGCTGGTCTTGAACACCTGGCCTCAAGTGATCCACCTGCTTTGAACTTTCAAAGTGCTGGGATACAGACGTGAGCCACTGCGCCTGGCCAGAAGTCTTATGTGATAAGAAAATATGTCCACATAATTATGCTTTTGGTTTTCATGCTTATAAGCAAAAATATACCCCAGTGATTGTATTATGTGCTCCAAGAATGCATCAATCCTATTTAACATTTATTCCTATTAGAAAATTAATCTTGAAATATTTGAGTTTTTAATTTTACAGGGTCATCAGAAACATATTATCAAAAAAAAAATAAAGGCACTATCTTGAACTTGGCATAGCTAATTAAAAGGAGTAGGTTAGGGTTTCTGAAATGATAAAAAAGAATGAAGTGAAAACTAGATAACAATTCTGAAATACCAAGTTACGATCTTGAACAAGATAAACTCTACAATATCATGGGATGCTACCAGAATGAGTGATTCAAGGAAGTACGAGTAGACTGCCAGATTCTTTATATCACCATTGGTATAAATAACACCATACTTCATTATTTGGACAAATGAGGAATGATAAATGTCTAAACACTTTCATAAAGCAATCTCGTGACAATTTGAAATGTGTAATTATAATAAAGCTAACATATTATTTGTGTAGTAGAAATTTAATAAAAAAAAAGCATAAGAATATCTTTGCAATACAAACCAATTATTGTTATTATTACCAATAAGGACGAGAGCATCGACCAATGCCTTAGAATTCTTAAAACTGTCTTTATTAGAAAGAACTTTTACGCCAGGCATGGTGTCTCACGCCTCTAATCCCAGCACTTCGGGAGGTCGAGGCAGGTGGATCACGAGGTCAAGAGATCGAGGCTATCCTGGCCAACATGGTGAAACCCCATCTCTACTAAAAATACAAAAATTAGCTGGGCATGGTGGTGCACACCTGTAGTCCCAGCTACTCGGAAGGCTGAGGCAGAAGAATCGCTTGAAGCTGGGAGGTAGAGGTTACAGTTAGCCAAGATCATGCCACTGCACTTCAGCCTGGGTGACAGAGTGAGACTCTGTCTCAAAAAGAAAAAAAAAGAAAAGAAAACTTTTAATTACCTTAAAGGTATGGGCCACATCTGGTACAACTTGCTATCCTGACTGTTGGATGAGGTGCACACATAAGAGCTCCCTAAGTACATGCTACTGGGTGACTTAACTGACATAACACATTACCACTAGGGGCTTTTATAGCTATGTGATTTCATAACTTCTCTTTGCTTAGCAAATGTAAAGGAAAAAATAAGATCAATAATTATTCTTTGCCTTTTGGCTAAGGGATTAGGAAGAAAGTGCTTGGGACAATCTTCACTCAAGCCATTTCTTTAATCCTCTAAATACTAACCAGAAAAACATCCTATGTCTTTCCCTCCTCTTCCTCTATTTCCGGTTTAAATCCAGTATTTTTAGAATACTTAAGCATAAAAATGATAGAAAATAATATTAATCAAATAGGTAAATAGAATGTGCCAGAAATAATTTTTTTTTCCTTACAGTGTAGTTGTCGATCTCCCTTTTTAAATCTTTTGCTATAATGCATACTTTGGTTCTTACTTTTTTTCTTTTTTTTTTTGAGACAGAGTCTTGCTCTGTTGCCAGGCTGGAGTACAGTGGCACAATCTCGGCTCACTGCAACCTCCACCTCCTGGGTTCAAGTGATTCTTCCGCCTCAGCCTCCCAAGTTGATGAGACCACAGGTGCGTGCTACCACGCCCAGCTAATTTTTGTATTTTTAGTAGAGATGGGGTTTCACCATGTTGGCCAGGATGGTCTCGATCTCTTGACCTCGTGATCCGCCCACCTTGGCCTCTCAAAGTGCTGGGATTACAGGTGTGCCTGCTCAGGTTCTCACTTTTTTTTTTTTTTTTTGAGACGGAGTTTTGCTCTTGTTACCCAGGCTGGAGTGCAATGGTACGATCTCGGCTCACCACAACCTCCGCCTCCTGGGTTCAGGCAATTCTCCTGCCTCAGCCTCCTGAGTAGCTGGGATTACAGGCACGCACCACCATGCCCAGCTAATTTTTTGTATTTTTAGTAGAGACGGGGTTTCACCATGTTGACCAGGATGGTCTCGATCTCTTGACCTCGTGATCCACCCGCCTCGGCCTCCCAAAGTGCTGGGATTACAGGTTTGAGCCACCACGCCCAGCCTGGTTCTCACTTTTTAAATTAAATACAGATATATATGGAAATTTGGTCTCACACACACACACACAAAATCCCCACAAAAAAACAGTGAAGGAGGCCGGGCACAGCGGCTCATGCCTGTAATCCCAGCACTTTGGGAGGCCGAGGCGGGTGGATCATGAGGTCAAGAGATCGAGACCATCCTGGTCAACATGGTGAAACCCCGTCTCTACTAAAAATACAAAAAATAAGCTGGGCATGGTGGTGCGTGCCTGTAACCCCAGCTACTCAGGAGGCTGAGGCAGGAGAATTGCTTGAACCCAGGAGGCGGAGGTTGCGGTGAGCCATGATCGTGCCACTGCACTCCAGCCTGGGTAACAAGAGCGGAAACTCCGTCTCAAAAAAAAAAACAAAAAAAAAACAGTGAAGGGCCGGGCGCGGTGGCTCAAGCTTGTAATCCCAGCACTTTGGGAGGCCGAGGCGGGTGGATCACGAGGTCAAGAGATCAAGACCATCCTGGTCAACATGGTGAAACCCCGTCTCTACTAAAAATACAAAACATTAACTGGGCATGGTGGCACGTGCCTGTAATCCCAGCTACTCAGGAGGCTGAGGCAGAATTGCTTGAACCCAGGAGGCGGAGGTTGCGGTGAGCTGTGATCGTGCCACTGCACTCCAGCCCGGGTAAGGTAACAAGAGCGAAACTCTGTCTCAAAAAAACAAAAAACAAAAAACAAAAAACAAAAACGGTGAAGGAATTTTAAGGGTAGTTATCTTTATACAGTGAAGTTAAATGTAATTTTCAGTTTCTTCTGTATACTTTTAAATTGTTGAGAGAATAGGTAATATTTTTTGCAATCAGGAAAACATGTTACTTTAATTGTGAAAAATGTAATTAACCCTTTTTTTGAGATGGAGTGTCCCTCTTGTCGCCCAGGCTGAAGTGCAATGGTGTGATCTCAGCTCACTGCAACCTCTGCCTCTTGGAGGCAGAGTGATTCTCCTGCCTTAGCCTCTCAAGTAGGTAGGATTACAGGCACGCACCACCATGTCCGGGAAATTTTGTATTTTTAGTAGAGACAGGGTTTCACCATGTTGGTCAGAGTGGTCTCAAACTTCTGACCTCAGGTGATCTGCCCTCCTCAGCCTCCCAGAGGGCTGAGATTATAGGTGTGAGTCACTATGCCCGGCCTAACTTTTGATTATTCACATTTAATTATATTTTACATTGCCAATATTTATCTAAAATGGCTCCTGACATCTAAAATATTCATGCTCACAAGGTATGTTATCGTAAGAAACAAATTTCATTGATAATCTAAACAAAATCATTCAATATATGGATTATGAAAAAATTTCAAAATGAATTCTGAAGATAAATACTAAAGACTTGGTATAGTTAGCCTGAAGTGAAATTTTCTTAGTTTTTGTAAATTTAAGATTTGGGCCAGAGAACACAACTGCTTACACAAACCCATAACTACAATTCTTTCTCTCTACTATGAAGTTAAATTTCATATTCTTGGAACTATCATTTCCCCAACAGACACTTAGTTCATCATTGTATTTCACACAAACAGATGTCTTTCCCCTACCCTCACCTGTGGCTTTCTTCAACTGCACTTCCATTCTGACTTCATGACCTGGCCTTTTAAATTCCAGAAACTCCAGAATTTAGTGATACATATCACAGAAGAAACTAAGGAAATAACAATTATTTTGTTATAATAATTAATGGAATTATAAACATAACATTCTTTGCTGATAGAATATGTAAATTTGTATACACGGTTAAATTCTCTTAAAGAAAACATTTTGGCATGTTTTCACCCCAAAAATGTTATGTAGCATAAGGTAAGAAGAATCCATTGTCTTTAAAAGTTCTTACCTCATCAAATCCAGCAGCTTGTAAGTCTTGAAGCATTTGTGGATTAACTTCTGAAGTACTACGAGAATTTGTTTCATTTGCAAATGGAAGCAGAGAATTTCGAATTTCCTGCAAGGCTTTATGATGTGTCCCAAATTTGGGTGGATTTCGGACTTGTCGAGGATCTTCAGTTGACATTTTACTCATGTTATGCTCAGCCTTAGCAGCATCTGATGGTTTAGATAAATTCCTAAGGGATTCCCGAATTTCTTGTAACATTTGCCGGCTACTGCCAGTATAGTTACTGGCAGGAAAGGTCTTAGGCCTCATTTGTCTATATCCTTCTGGCTTTTCACTCCTCTTCATGAAAACATCTATATATGTAGCCCACACGAAAGACTTCTTTATTTGATAGATCCAGAGCTTTCTTCTGAGCAAAAGTGAAAATGATCTTTCAAGGAAGTCCCCAGGACTATTAAAATTCTTTACAATATAAATAATTAACTCTATAAAAGAAAGAAAGAAAGGAAAGCTATAAAGTGATTAATAAAGCATATTAGAGGAAAAGTCCATTGATACAGGGGTTAAGAGATTCAGGTTATAGTTCTGACTCCATTAAGGATTACTCCGGGATCAGGACAAGTTACTTATCTCTCCATGCCTACTTCCTAGCCTATAACATAGATATACCCCAAGTAGCAGCTGTAAAAATTAAAAAAAAAAAAAAAAAAAAAAAAGAGTTCTTTAGTAAGCATATAAAGCATATATAAAATGCAAGAGATATTAAGTAAACAATAAAATAGGTAACCTCTCATTACCAACTTTACCTAGTGGATCGAATTTTAAATTTTACAGATCAGAGTTCAATATTTCTTTAGAAGGGTACTGTTGCTTTAATTTTTTTTTTTTTTTTTTTTTTGAGACAGAATCTTGTTCTGTCACCCAGGCTGGAGTACAGGAGTACAGAGGTGCAACCTTGGCTCACTGCAACCTCTGCCTCTCAGATTCAAGTGATTTTCATGCCTCAGCATCCCAAGTAGTTGTGATTACAGGCATGTGCCATCATACTCAGCTAATTTTTTTTATTTTTTAGTAGAGATGGGGTTTTACTATGTTGGTGAAGCTGATCTCAAACTCCTGGCCTCAAGTGATCCACCTGCTTTGGCCTCCCAAAGTACTGGGATTTCAGGCTTGTGCCACTGCTTTAAAAAGATTTTTAAACCACTATTCCAGAAGGCCCCTTTAGGCTTCAAAAACATGCCTGAGTGTATTTCCCAAGCTGTGAACTAGGACTCCGATATGGTTCTGTGTCCCCACCAAATCTCATGTCGAACTGTAGTCTCCAACGTTTTTTTTTTTTTTTTTATTGCATTTTAGGTTTTGGGGTACATGTGATGAACATGCAAGATTGTTGCATAGGTACACACATAGCAGTGTGGTTTGCTGCCTTCCGTCCCCTCACCTGTATCTGTCATTACTCCCCATGCTATCTCTTCCCACCCCCCCACCCCCCCGCCCCTCCCTCATTTCCCCCCAACAGACCCCAGTGTGTAGTGCTCTCCTCCCTGTGTCCGTTTGTTCTCATTGTTCAACACCCACCTATGAGTGAGAATATACGGTGTTTGATTTTCTGCTCTTGTGTCAGTTTGCTGAGAATGTTGAAGGTGGTTGGATCTTGCAGATCTCTTGAATGGCTTAGCACCATCTCCTTGGTATTATCCTCACCACTGTGATTAAGTTCTCATGAGATGTGGTTGTTTAAAAGTCTGCAGCAACTCCCCCCTCACTGTCTCTTGCTCCTGCTATGTGAAACCCCTTGCTCCCACTTTGTCTTCTGCAATAATTTCTTTTTTTTCTTTTCTTTTTTTTTTTTTTTGAGATGGAGTTTCGCTCTTGTTACCCAGGCTGGAGTGCAATGGCGCGATCTTGGCTCACCACAACCTCCGCCTCCTGGGTTCAGGCAATTCTCCTGCCTCAGCCTCCTGAGTAGCTGGGATTGCAGGCACGTGCCACCATGCCCAGCTAATTTTTTGTATTTTTAGTAGAGACGGGGTTTCACCATGTTGACCAGGATGGTCTCGATCTCTCGACTTCGTGATCTACCCGCCTCGGCCTCCCAAAGTGCTGGGATTACAGGCTTGAGCCACCGCGCCCGGCATTCTGCAATAATTTCAAGTTTCTGGAGGTCTCCCCAGAAGCTGAGCAGATACCAGTATCATGCTTTCGGTATAGCCTGCAGAACCATGAGCCAGTTAAATATCTTTTCTTTATAAATTACCTATTCTAAAGTTATTTCTTTATAGCAGTGAGAAAATGAACTAAAATAGGCTCTAAAGACAGAAAGCTTATCAGCAATGGGACAGGGAAAGGCTCTCAGGTCAACTTGTCTTATCCCTCAGTTAATGCATGACTGTCTTCTATTCAAGAACAGTCATCTTCTGGCTACGAAGCTAGGTACCAGTGGCTCACGCCTGTACTCCCAATACTTTGGAGGTCAAGGGAAGCATATGGCTTGAGCCCAGAAGTTTGAGACTAGTCTGTGCAACACAGTGAAACCTCATCTCTATGAAAAATTTAAAAATTAACCAAGCATGGTGGTGCACACTTGCAGTTACAGCTACTTAAGAGGTTGAGGCAGGAGGATCACTTGATCCCAGATCAAAGTTGTAGTGAGCTGTGATTGCGCCACTGTGCTCTAGCAGGGGCAACAGAAACACACCCTGCCTCAAAAAAAAAAAAAAAAAAAAAACCCAAAAAAATAAAGGCTACTTACATGTCCCCCACTGATAGGAAAATCACTAACACATGAAAGTCATTCAATTTGTGTTCTGCAATAATTGTTAGAAATATTTTCTTTGTATTAGCATTATGAAATCTCACTCAGTGCCTAATGAGGGCCTGCTATGGGCCAGTGCTAGATGCTTTTGTCTAACCCTCTATCCAGCCATCCAAAAAGTTCTGTGAGCTAGGTTTGTTATCTCTACTTTGCAGACATAAAAACTGAAGTTCAGAGAGTTTGGGTAAAATATTGTGTAAGTAGTACTGCTGGGATTTGAAACTTTTATTATCATTTATAGGAAGTCTATTTCTAATCTAATTAAATGTAATTACCATTCATGTTACATAAAGATATCTACAGATAGACATATAAACATTGCCTTTCTGTCATTTAGGTATCAGCACTGTTACCTCCTAAATGAGTTTTCCTTGGTCACTTAATTATCCTGTTTTATTTTCTTGACAGTACTTGTCACTATCTAAAATGATCTTACCTGTTTATTGTTAAAGTAAACAGGTAAGATCAAGAAACCTGTCCGTTTCCCCTCACTGAAACAAAAGCATCATGAAAGAAGAGGACCTTGTGTGTCTTGTAACTGCTGTCCATCCACCATCTATAACAGGATGTGGCACATAGTGGGTGCTTAATAAATATACAGGTTGAACAAATAAAATAAATATGTCTCTCTTAAACATCCCTGGTTCCTTTTACTGCTCCCTAATTCTAGTCATGCTCTTCTGGATACATTCTGATTTGTCAAAATCCTGTGAGTACTACAAAACCACAGCACTTATAATGAAAAAAACAACAAAAAATGAGATCGAAGTACTTGTTCAGGGGCTGGGGATGGTGGCTCAGGCCTATAAGCACAGCACTTTGTGGGGCCAAGGAGGGAAGACTGCTTGATCTCAGGAGTTTGATACCACCCTGAGGAACATAGGGAGACCATGTCTACATTAAAACAACAACAAAACAACAACAAAAAAGAACAACTTCTTCTGTTAAATTAGTAGCAATGTGGACTTCGCCATTTAATTCTCTGAAACTGACTCCTGAGACATAAAGTGGTTATCGACATCTGCTTTATAAATTGAACTAGAATTAAGAGGAACAATGCAACACAAGTAAAGGAATATACATTACTCAAGTATGTGAAGATGTAGGCTGCTCCCTGCAACATCATTTATTTATTTATTTATTTATTTTAAAGGTACAAAAAGAATTATATTAAAACAGTAACATACATCTGTCTGTTTGGCAACATCATTTGTAACAGCAAAAGTTGAAACCAGTCTAGATGTTTATCAGTGGAAGATTGTTCAAGTAATTCATAGTACATTTATATAATATACATCTAAGTCAAAAAGAATGATGTTCTATACCAGGCGTCCCCAAACTATGGCCCACGGGCTGCATGCGGCCCCCTGAGGCCATTTATCCGGCCCCCCGCTGCACTTCAGGAAGGGGCACCTCTTTCATTGGTGGTCAATGAGAGGAGCACAGTATGTGGCAGCCCTCCAACGGTCTGAGGGACAGTGAACTGGTCCCCTGTGTAAAAAGTTTGGGGACGCCTGTTATACAGTGTACAGACATAAACAGATACCCAAATGTATCCTAAGCAAAAAAAAGCAAATTCACCACACAATATATAAAACGAACTTATTTTCTGTTCTAAAATTAGATTATGATGACTTACTGCTCTGTAAATATGCTTAAAAAAAAAACTACTTTAAATGGGTAAACTTAGGGATTTTTTGTTTTGTTTTGTTTTGTTTTGTTTTGTTTGAGACAATGTCTCATGTCTCATTCTGTTGCCCAGGCTGGAGTACAGTGGTGTGATCACAGCTCACTGCAGCCTCAACTTCCTGTGCTCATGTGACCCTCCTGCCTCAGCCTTCTGAGTAGTTGGGAATGCAGGCACACACCACCCTGCCCAGCTGATTTATTAATTTTTTGTAAAACAGTCTCCTTATCTTGCCCAGGCTAGTCTTGAACTTCTGGGTTCAAGTGCTCAGGTAAGCCTCCTGCCTCAACCTCCCAAAGTGCTGGGATGATAGGCATGAGCCACCCCACCTAGCCTGAGTAAATTTTATAGTATGTAAATTATATGTTAATAGAACTGTTAAAAATATACCCACTTTAAATTCTTAAAAATTTATATTTATAGAAATTAATTATACACACACACATATATTTGCAGCAGGCCTGAGACAGGACAAAGCCCTGTAGCAGCCACTAGAGGTAGTTTCCTGATTACTTCACCTCATAAATCAGTAATCTCATGGTACAATTGCTAAATTAGTTATGAATCAATCACAAGCAGCTCACATTTCTCTACTTTAAAAAAAAAAGTTTTTTCATTGTCTGAAAATTATACATATTCTGTCTATAACATAATAATACATGAGTAATTATTTCATAAATCAAATTAGGATGGACATACCTTGTGCTTTTATGAAGGAAGCTGGTCCCTAAAGCATTTTCTTTTCTAAGGTTTCCCAAAATATTAATTTAACAGCTTACTAACACATTTTTCTAGGCTTAACATTTAGCTCACCAGTCTAAAGTCTACAGAATTCACTTCTGGTCCTTTCTAAAAGTGAAGATACTGTCTTTTTTTTTTTTTTAATTTTTTAAAGATGGGGTTTCACCATGATGGCCAGGCTGGTCTTGAACTCTTGACCTCAGGTGATCCACCCACTTCAGCCTCCCAAAGTGCTAGGATTACAGGCATGAGCCACTGTGCCCGACATGTGAAGATACTTTCAATATCAGGTCTTCTTAAATCTACTATTTCCCCATGATCAAGGATTAACATTGTTGTGGAATCCTACATGTCAGTTCTCTGAGTATCTGGGTTGCGATTCATTTATAGGATCTAGGTATTCTTTTAATATCACTTATTTTGGGTTTAAACTACAAGTTAATCATCCTTTTATTATTATTGTTATTTTACCATTTCCAAGATCATTCTGAGAGAGAGAAAAAAAAAATAGAAACATAATTTTGCTTCTGTCAAAATATTTGCTTCCATTTCCCTATAATGGAACCTGGTCACCAGCAGGTATTGCAAAAATATTTGAACTTAGAAATGCAGGTAACTTGCCCCTTCTTTCTGCTGTTAAGAAAATACAGCATGAATCCTTATTGAAAAATTCAAGGATTTATATAAATATACACAGTAGAATAAAGTTAAAGTCCCTCATAATTCACCTTCCTCAAGAGTAAGAATCACTGTAGTGGGATGAATAACGGCCTCTTAAAAGATATTCCTGAGCCAGGCACAGTGGCTCATGCCTGTAATCCTAGCACTTTGGGAGGCCAAGGCGGGTGGATCACCCGAGGTCGGGAGTTCAAGATCAGCCTGACCAACATGGAGAAACCCCATCTCAACTAAAAATACAAAATTAGCCGGGCATGGTGACACATGCCTGTAATCCCAACTACTAGGGAGGCTGAGGCAGGAGAATCATTTGAACTGGGGAGGTGGAGGTTGTGGTGAGCCGAGATCGCACCACTGCACTCCAGCCTGGGCAACCCGAGCGAAACTCCATCTAAAATATGTATATATATTCCTGTCTTGGACCTGTAATTCCATTACTTTGGGATGCCAAAGTAGGAGGATAACTTGAGCTCAGGAGTACGGTATCAGCGTGAATGTGCAACATGGCAAAACCCAGTCTCTACAAATAATACAAAAAATGAGCCAAGTGTGGCAGTGTGCGTGCCTGTAGTCACAGCTGTTCTAGAGACTGAGGTGGGAGAATCACTTGAGCCCAGGAGGTGAAGGCTACAGTGAGCCATGACTGTGTCACTGTACTCCAACCTAGGACACAGAGTGAGACCCTGTCTCAAAAAAAAATAAGATATTCCCCCTTCTAATCTTCTCTGGAACTTGGGATGTTACAGATGCGATTAAGTTAAGAATTTTGAGATTAAGGGATTGTCATGGATTAACAGGGTAAGTCCCACATGCAATTACAAGTGTCCTTTTGAGAGACAGAAGGAGATTTGATTCACATAGAAAAAGGAAGGATGCGGCCGGGCGCAGTGGCTCAAGCCTGTAATCCCAGCACTTTGGGAGGCCGAGGCGGGTGGATCACGAAGTCAAGAGATCGAGACCATCCTGGTCAACATGGTGAAACTCTGTCTCTACTAAAAATACAAAAAAATTAGCTGGGCATGGTGGCGCGTGTCTGTAATCCCAGCTACTCAGGAGGCTGAGGCAGAATTGCCTGAACCCAGGAGGCGGAGGTTGTGGTGAGCCGAGATCGCGCCATTGCACTCCAGCCTGGGTAACAAGAGCGAAATTCCGCCTCAAAAGAAAAAAAGAAAAAAGAAAAAGGAAGGAGGCAATGTGATGATGAAGGCAGAGACTGAAGTGATGAGGCCAGAAGCCAAGGATGTCAGCAGCCAACAGAAACTGGAAGTGGCAAGAGACAGCTTCTCTCCTAGAGCCTCTGGAGGGAAAGTGGCCTTGCTAATGCCTTGATTTTAGACTTCTGGCCTCCAGAACTATGAGAGGATAAATTTATGTTGTTTTAAGCCATCAGGTTTATAGTGATTTGTTACGTAAGACACAGGAAACAGACACAACAACAATCACTATTAATACTGAATATTCTAACATATACTACTATTAACCAAAATGGGATCATAATACATAAAATTGGACATCTCATTTTTTCACATAATCATGGGCAATTACAAGAAGACAACAGGGGTCTGGGGTTTATGCTTGTAATCCCAATACTTTGGAAAGCCCAGGTGGGAGGATCACTTGAGGCAAGGAGTTCAAGACAAGAAGAGAATGTATTGTTGCCCAAATTTACCTTACCTTACTTTTTCTCCCATAATATTTCATGAGATTCACATTCCAGTCAGTATATGACAGGAAATGCTGGACCAGAGAGATTCAGTCTAGTCCTCTATTCTATAACTGCACTCTGATATAACTCCTAACACTGAGTGTACAGAAGTCAGAGAAAGGACTGAGTTCTGGCATATGTGTAAACAATGTGTTGTAGGTTTAAACAACTGAAAACTTACTTTAAGCATATCTCGATCATCTACCTGTTGAAAATACTTGTGTATAAAATAACGTTTGGAATTTATTTCAAAATAATTTGGTGCTAAGGGGATGGGAATATAAATGAGACAAAAGTTGTCATTTGTTGAAGACTGTTGTAGCTGAGTAATGGGTATATGAGGGTTCACTGTACTAGTCTCTTTCTTCTTATTATTTGTTTTGTAAAGACAAGGTCTCATCATGTTGCGCAGGCTTGTCTTGAACTCCTGGCATCAAGCACTCCTACTACTGCCTTGGCCTTTCTCTTTACTTTTGAGTACTCTTGAAGTTTTCCAAAACAGAGAGTTGAAAAAGAAAAAAAGGAAAGGAAATGACTGGATCCTAGAATGGTTCTGCTACAAATTCTTATTTAAATATATGCACTTAAAATATATAGGATTTTAAAGAAACTATTGTTTCCATCAAATGATATCCCTTCATTTATCAAGGGAAGTAAGAGAAGCATTACATTTGAACATTCAATTTTAATTGTAAGATGATCTATATCTTCTGATGTCAAAAACACTGAAATGGAGGCATTATGTATATCTTTAGCCAATTGATTTTGGTAAATATATTATGGCAGAGAGTATATTCACATACAGTACTTGCCTTCATTTCCCAGATTAACTCTGGCCAAAGCTGGGTGAGCAGATGTGACATATCTCAATTCTGGACTGAGGCAGTTAGAAGTCACTTTGCTTTGGCTTTCCTGCTTCAATGACAATGTAGGTTACATTTTGAGATGGTGGCTTCACAATACGGAAGGAAGATGGATCCCTAAGCTACTGAATGAAGAGCCCCTACTGACTCCCACTGAACTGTGTGCAAGAGAAACATTTCTGTTGTGTTAAGCCATTGATATTTTGGAATTTGTTACCACAAAACAGTCTAATCATATTGTGGAAATAGACAAAGACTGCCCAAAACAAGCAGAGGCTATTTAATCAGATCTTACTATACAGGTAGGGAATCAGCCACTGTCAACTTGCACTTGGCAAAGATTCAAAGGCAAGCAGGGAAGTGGGAAATCTTTACACTAAAAAAAGGGGGAAGACTTCAGGTATGCTCTGATTGTACATTGCTGGCATGGGAAACTGAAGGTGGGCTAACTGGTATAAACCAAAAATAAAATGCTAAGTCAAGCCTCCTCTCAGTCGATGGCATTGGAAAATTAACCTGAAAAACTAGTTCCAGCCATGATGGGAAGTGGGGTTTGGCCATGCCTCATTATTCCCTCCTCCCTTTTGAATTCTGGCACAGCTGACCAGCATTAACATTAAAACAAATCTTAAGACTGACAAAACAGACTCTTTGTAGCAATAGGATACCCAATTCCAGCCTGACTCTAGCATAGTATCACATGACAGATGGCAGGCCCTAAAAGAAATCTAAGTGTTTGATCCCAAATTATGTTTCTTTGCCATATCTTGAAACTGTCCTGCAAAACTGTCTCTTGTGGGGAAAATCTACATTCCGAAGATAATTCCCTTCCTTTCTCAGGCCTTTTGCCTGATTCAGGAGAGAATCAAACCTGATAAGAAACATTTAGAGTATATTACCTCTGAAGCCTGCTACCTAGAGACTTCCTTTACATAACAGGAACCTTGGTCTCCACAAGTCCTTAATTCAGACATTCCCTACTATTAATTCTGTCTGCATAATGGGAACCCTAGTTTCCATAATCCCTTATCTTTTTTTTTTTTGAGAGTCTCACTCTGTTGCCTATGCTGCAGTGTAGTGGCATGATCTCGGCTCACCACAACCTCCGCCTCCCGGGTTCAAGTGAATTCTCCTGTTTCAGCCTCCTTAGTAGCTGGGACTATAGGCATGTGCCACCATGCCCAGCTAATTATTATTATTATTATTATTATTATTATTTTTTTTTTTTGAGACGGGGTTTTGCTTGTTACCCAGGCTGGAGTGCAATGGCGCGATCTCGGCTCACCGCAACCTCCGCCTCCTGGGTTCAGGCAATTCTCCTACCTCAGCCTCCTGAGTAGCTGGGATTACAGGCACGTGCCACCATGCCCAGCTAATTTTTTGTATTTTTAGTAGAGACGGGGTTTCACCATGTTGACCAGGATGGTCTCGATCTCTCGACCTTGTGATCCACCCACCTCGGCCTCCCAAAGTGCTGGGATTACAGGCTTGAGCCACCGCGCCCGGCCTATTTTTTTATTTTTTTATTTTTTGAGACAAGAGTTTTGCTCTTGTTACCCAGGCTGGAGTGCAATGGCGCGATCTCGGCTCACCACAACCTCCGCCTCCTGGGTTCAGGCAATTCTCCTGTCTCAGCCTCCTGAGTAGCTGGGATTACAGGCACGTGCCACCATGCCCAGCTGATTTTTTTTTTTTTTCATATTTTTAGTAGAGACAGGGTTTCACCATGTTGACCAGGATGGTCTTGATCTCTTGATCTCGTGATCCACTCGCCTTGGCCTCCCAAAGTGTTGGGATTACAGGCGTGAGCCACCGTGCCTGGCCAATTTTTTGTATTTTTAGTAGAGACGGGGTTTCACCATGTTGACCAGGCTGGTCTCAAACTACTGACCTCATGATCTGCCTGCCTCGGCCTCCCAAAGTGCTGGGATTTACAGGTGTGAGCCACTGTGCCTAGCCAAAACCCCTTATCTTAACCTAAATACTCCCTTCTATTGATTCTAGGTCTTTAGACAGTAACAACTCAACCAACTGACAATCAGAAAATCTACCTTTAAATGTTTAATCTGACAATCTTTAAATCTGACAATCTTTAAACCT
Source organism: Saimiri boliviensis (assembly GCF_048565385.1). NCBI lineage: Eukaryota > Metazoa > Chordata > Mammalia > Primates > Cebidae > Saimiri > Saimiri boliviensis. The sequence goes on along the minus strand of NC_133452.1, from coordinate 20,247,925 downwards.
GACAATCTTTAAATCTACCTATGACCCAGAAGCCATCCACTTCAAGGTGTCTTGCCAATCTTACATATACTGATTGATGTCTATGTCTCCCTAAAATGTATAAAACCAAGCTGTAGTCTGACCACCTTCGACACATGTTCTCAGGAGCTTCTGAGGACTTTGTCATGGGGCAATGGTAACTCATATTTGGCTCAGAATAGAGCTCTTAAAATATTTTACTGAGTTTGACTCTTCGTTGACACTGGAAGCAGGGTATCCTACATGGCTGGTTGGGGAAGCATATTTAGCTCTCTCTGGGTCATCCCAAATTGGAATTAGGTACAAAGATTAAGGAAGCTGGTAGTTACTGTCCAAGTTCTGACACTTTGGGCCTATTGCCCAGAGGTCATGGGTCAGAGTTCTAGTTTCATATATGATCTGACCATTGTCCATCTGTAGATTCAGGCTTTCATTATTCTAATACAGAAACTGGTACCTAGAAGTGAAGTGCTGCTGCAATAAAAACCTATGCAGCACTGCCTTAGTGATACTGCCTTAGTGGTCAGGCTGAGGGCTGAGAGGAAACAGAAACCAGAAGCTGGAAAGATGGAGGATCATGTTTTACAGTGGCAAAATATTTGGTAAAGCTGTTACCCATAATAACTTTTCATACAACTACAAGGTCAGTGAGCATACAAAGAGGCTACTGACCTTGCAATCTTATAAAAAAAAAAGTTTGGAAAAGAGGATCTTAGAAGCAAATACTGACTGCTATTGCATATTTGGCAAAGTATTAGAAGTAAATGATGAGCTCAAGAAAGAAGCAGCAGATTGCAAAGCAAAAATAGAAGGGAATGGAAAATGTTCAGAAATTTAAACTCTCAAAGGATTGGAAAAGCAACTGGCACCTAGACCCGTAGAGGCAGGATTAAAAGACTGAGTACAGATACTCACTGAAAACTCTCAGCTAACTACTACTTCAGTGGTAAAGAACACCTTAAGGATGTAGCCTTCCCATCTAACCTAATGAGTAAGACCAGCCTCAAATAACCAAATGAGTAAGACTCCATCTCAAAAAAAAAATAATAATTTTTTTCTTAAATCATCCAAAGTTCAGACTAAAAAACTCTTTGTCTATTCAAAATTTAAAACCCTTTGGCCCCCAACTTCTAAGAACAATAAGCTAGTTGAGAAAGATTTGTACTTTCCAAAGTGAGGATACTCACCCAACACACACTTCACAGGTCATGGAAAACAATGAGAGAATTCCTTCCAAATAAATCAAGGTCCAATCTCCCCTACCTCCAGGACTGATTGCTTACATAGAATCTGCTGCTTATCTCTCATTATTCTCCTTTCCTAGGAGTAGTGCTGATTGTGGCCTTCCTAGCAGTATTCTACTCTTATGTACTATGGTAAGTGAGGGGAAGAGAAAAGGAAGAGAGATAGAGAGAAAGAGACACAGTGAGAGAGAGACAGCAAGAGAGCATACAGGTGACACACAGGACACATTACTTCACAGGTCCCTGGAGCAAGAGGAACCATATCTGGACCTGATTAAGAGATATGGACATAAACTGGGTGGTGGCTCAAGCCTGTAATCCCAGCACTTTGGGAGGCCAAGGTGGGTGGATCACGAGGTCAAGAGATCGAGACCATCCTGGTCAACATAGTGAAACCCCGTCTCTACTAAAAATACAAAAAATTAGCTGGGCATGGTGGCGCGTGCCTGTAATCCCAGCTACTCAGGAGGCTGAGGCAGGAGAATTGCCTGAACCCAGGAGGCGGAGGTTGTGGTGAGCCGAGATCGTGCCATTGCACTCCAGCCTGGCTAACAAGAGTGAAACTCTGTCTCAAAAAAAAAAAAAAAAAAAAGATTTGGACATGTGGACCAAAGGACCTATGAATCTTGCCTCTATCACTGATTAGGGCCCTATTTGTTAGCAAAAGAATAACATAATACCGGGAACATCATTCCACAGTAACAGGTGTCATGTTTCTTTTTATTTTATTTATTTTTAAATAGAAATGAGGGTCTCTCATCTCTATTGATGAGGCTGGTCTCAAATGCCTGGCCTTAAGCAATCCTCCCACTTTGGCCTTCCAAAGTGTTGGGATTACAGGCGTGAGCCACCATGCCTGGCCAGTATCATATTTGTTTGATTCTAAGCATGCTGTTCTATATTTTAATATTTCTAAAATTTAGGGCCGGGTACAGTAGCTCATGCCTGTAATCCCAAAACTTTTAAAGGCTGAAGTGGGTGGATCTCTTGATCCCAGGTGTTTGAGATTAGCCTGGGTAACAAAGTGAGACCCTGTCTCTACAAAAAATAGAAAAACAAAACAAAACAAAACAAAACAAAACAAAAAACAGCCAGGTATGTTGGTGTGCACCTACATTCCCAGCTACTGGGGAGGCTGAGGTTGCAGTGAGCCGTGACTGTGCTACTACCCTCCAGCCTAAGCATCAGAGCAAGACTCTGTCCCACAAAAAATAAATAGAGTGTATCTTGAGATCAACGTTAAAAGAAATTTTCCAGGTCCAAAGCAGAGAAGTTCTGGAGTAGCAGTCATTGCACATGCCTAACTTAGCCATAAATAAAAGGTGAAATCTCCTTGTTACCTCAATTGTATTATTATTATTTTTTGAGACACAGTCTTGCTCTGTGGCCCAGGCTAGAGTGCAGTAGCATGATCTCTGCTCACTGCAACCTTCACCTCCTGGGTTCAAGCAATTCTCCTGCCTCAGCCTCCCAAGTAGCTGGGATTACAGGCACAAGCCATTACACACAGCTATTTTTTTGTATTTTTAGTAGAGATGTTTCACCATCTTTTTTTTTTTTTTTTTTTTTTTAAAAGACGGGGTTTCACCGTGTTGGCCAGGATGATCTCAGTCTTCTGATCTCGTGATCTGCCCACCTCAGCCTCCCAAAGTGCTGGGATTACAGGCGTGAGCCACCATGCCCAGCTACTCCATAACTTTCAATGATTTTTAACCTAATGGTTAAAAGTAAGAGCTCTGGAATCAAACTGCCTGGGTATGAAAAATCTCTACTTTTTTTTTAAAGTTCAGACCCTCATCAAAAATACAAACAATAAACAAGTAACATTGATTAGTTTGTCCAATGTAGGAAAAAAACAGGTATCATTACATAAGATTGGGTTAAATTAAGTTTATCAGAAAAGTACCCTAGCTGGGTGCAGTAGTGCACCTATAGTCCTAGCTACTTGAGAGGCTGTGGTGGGAGGACTGTTCAAGCCCAGGAGTTGGAATCCAGCACAGGCAACATAGTGAGTCCCCATCTTTTTTTAAAAAAAAAAAAAAAAAAAAAAAAAGGTGACTATGTCATAGCTTTGACCAGATCAGTAATGAGGACAGCAACAGTAATATGTGCTGTTTCTTCTTTTAGCAGCATAGTCTCATTTGTATAAACAGCAATATTCAGGAAACTGCATACTAACATCTTCTTCTGTTCACTTTCTAATAATTGTTGGATCGAAAGTGAAAAATGCTGAAAAATAACTGCTGCTTCTACTTGGCAAAAATGTTATTCAATGACTAAATAACTTTTGTGATGTATAACAATCTCCCACTAATATAAATAAAACATCTAAAATAACTAAATAACCAGAGTTAGAACCATTCCAAGACTATGTATATAGAATAACAAGGACTAGCAATAAAAACAAAAATAAAAACGACCTACACAATGAAAGCCAGATATTATACATTTAAAATACAGCAAAAAAATTTTTTACTTGTTTTTGGAGAGCAACAAGGCATATTCAATCAACATTTAGGCATAGAATGTGCCGTTCCAGGAATGGAGCATGATCTAGTTTCTTGCAGTAGCTGCCAATGGGACTAACACAATGCTGCTTCTTTCACTGTTCAATCAAACTCCTCCACTGCCTTAGGGAATGAACTAACCCATTTTAACGTCAGAGATAAGCTTTGTTTTCACAGCAGAGAACATTCATTCCAACTGTAATGTCCTACCTTTTCTTCCTCATGGAGGAAAATTGATAAAAATTTTTAATCTTCAATAAACAATTCGTAAAGGTCTGACAAGCTTCATGATTGCTAACATTCAAATCCATTTCCAAAACTGGAGTTATACAGTATTATTTCTGTGCATGAGATTATACTTATTGTTCACAAGATTTATGAATAACTTCTGGAGGATGATACATGTTTATAAGTCGTATTAACATGAGTTGACAAACATTAAATTTTATTCCATTAGAAATTGACAGAGAAGTCAGAATGGGGATTAATTAAGTCATCTGGAAGTCATTCATTGAGCTACAAGCCATTTCAGATTATAAAAAACGCCGTTCCCTTAATTGTCGTTCCTTCATTTTTTGTATTTATATACACACTCCTACTCCGTAAAGACCTCTCCATCTCTCCCACCACTTTCAACTATACACAATAACCTCAAATCACACTGAACTAGACATAAGAGACTCCCAGGATTTCAAGATATACCCAGGATCAAGGCCCTCTAAGGATTCAAAGAACTGTAGCTCTTTCATTGCAATATTCCTTCAGAACCACCTTTCCCGTTCCTTCACTGCAGACATCGCCGAATCGCGTTTTGTGGGTGGGGTGGGAGACAGTCGGCGCAAGGCCGCCAGCAGGATAGGCTCTTCCCAGCCAAACGTGCACTTCCGAGGCCGAAATGCCTGGGGCTCTTCCTGCAGCACCGGGCGCGGCCAACCCTCGCTTCCCCAGGGCAGGGCTCAGCTCAGGTCAAAGCAACCAGCCCAGTCAGGCCCGGAGCGGGCCGCTTCGGCCCGCCAGTCCACAGCAACCTCTGGACCCCCGCCAGCGGGGATGGGCGTGGGCCCCAGCGGCCACCGCCCCGCCAACTCGAGCTCGGGAGGAGAGAGTGAGCCCCACCCGCTACGCCAGCCCCGGACCTACCTGGAGGGGAAAGGAGAGCTCCTGGACAGCGGCCACCGGCCCGAGGGCGGGCGCCTAGGCGGCCGGAGCCCGTCCCAGCAACCCCAAGTATCCCTGGTGGGGCACAGCGGGTAGAGACGCCAGAGGGCTGCCGCGGGCCAGTGTGGCCCGTCGCGGGGGTCGCGAGGACCTGACTCCCCTTAACACCAGGCCACCGCCGCCGCCGCCATTTTGCCTTCCACTCAATGTCGCCGCCGCCGCACTCCGTTGCAGGTTTCCCGGATGTGGGCATTTCCCGGCGTCGCTTGCGCGAGGGCCGAAGACTGGGGGCTTCTGCCCGCCCGGTAGCAGCTAGGGAGCGCGCAACCTGTGGCCTCCGGGCCTCGTTGCGTCGCCCGCCGCTCAGAGCCTTCGTGAGCGTCGCCCCACGTCGCTCCCGCCTGCCCCTGCCCAGAAGACTCGCCCGCGGCCGTGGGTTAAGGCTCTCTCCTGCCCAGCCCACTCGGTTGATTCAATCCTTTTCACCATTGATCTCTTTCTCTGGACCGAGGAGGGATGCGCAATTTCACGGAGCTTCGTTCTCAGAAGGGAACAACTATGAGTTGCTCTGGGAAACCTCGCTGTGGACCTCAAAATTCGAGTTTTGGCGCTTTGAAATAAAATTTTATTCTTGCTTAGCGTTCTTTCCCCGAACAAGCCCATGAGCTTCCAGCATCTGTATTTTCTGAATCAGCCAGAAAAGAAGTTCTTGAGCCAGGGCCGATTGATTAGCAGAATTTAGAGATCTTACCTGTCAACTGCATCCGTAGGAAGTCGTTATTGCCATAATTGGAATAACGGTGACGGTGTGACAAGACGAGGTTTTACTTCTTGTAAAGTTGAATGGAAAATCTGGGATGGGATCATTGGGTTTGATGTGTAAGGTACTGTCCACACTTGGTGAAGAATGCCTTTACCAGTTTTTCCTCTAGAAAAAATAGTGTTTTCAAGTACCTTTTTTTGGTAATTTTTCTACTATAGACTACAAAAAAATTAAAGACGCCTTTTTCTGATGTTAAAGTAATAACTGGCTGCTTACTGTATTCAGAAATCCAAACGTGAAAACTTGTTAAAAGATTATGTTCCGCTGGCCATGATGGCTCACGCCTGTAATCCCAGCACTTTGGGAGGCCAGGCGGGCGGATCACAAAGTCAGGAGTTCAAGACCAGCCTGGCCAACACAGTGAAACCCCATCTCTACTAAAAATACAAATATTAGCTGGGCATGGTGGTGCACACCTGTAGTCCCAGCTACTCAGGAAGCTGAGGCAGGAGAATCTCTTGAATCAGGGAGGCAGAGGTTTTAGTGAGCCGCACCATTGCACTCCAGCCTAGCACTTCGGGAGCCCAAAGCAAGTAGATTGCTTGAGTCCAGGAGTTCAAGACCAGCCTGGGCAATATAGTGAAACCCCATCTCAATAAAAATTGCAAACAATAATCAGGCTTGGTGGTACATGTCTGTAGTCCAGAAACCTGGGAGACGGAGGTGGGAGAATCACTTGGGCCCGGGAGATCAAGTCTGCAGTGAGCCAAGGATAACACTACTGCACTCCGGCCTAAGTGAGAGTTAAATCTTGTCTCAAACATCTTTCCTAATCAATGGGATTAAAATGGAGAGAGCATGCTGGGCTAATTACGTAGAAAATAATTAGCTTCTACAAAAGATACAAAGAAAATTGTTAGTCCTTTCCTATATTGAGATGAAAATTTTTCTTAGAACAAGAAGGATAGGCCCATATTAAGGATTAAAAACAATCTGTATTAACTCCTGAATATAGGAAGTGTGGCTTAGGAGAATCACATGTGAACACTTCAGAAAGCTGAGACAGCATTACAAAGGAAAATTATTCCTAGAAAAATGATGGCAAGGTTTCTGTCATAATCAGCAAGGTAGACAATGTATGAAAAAGTGTTTATCTTGGAAGTCACACTTAAGAGGGCCTCTGGCCGAGCGTGGTAACTTATGCTTGTAATCCCAGCAGTTTGGGAGGCTGCGGCAGGTAGACCACGTGAGGTCAGGAGTTTGAAACCAGCCTGGCCTATGTGGTAAAACCCCATCTCTACTAAAAATACAAAAAAATTAGCCGGGTGTGGTGGCACACACCTGTAATCCCCGCTACTAGGGAGGCTGAGACAGGAGAATCGCTTGAACTGGGAAGCGGAGGTTCTAGTGAGCTGAGATCGTGCCACTGCACTACAGCCTGGGTGAGGGAGACTTAGACTCAAAAAAAGAAAAAAACAAGAGGACCTTTGACAATGAGGAGTATTTTTTAAAGGGACAACAAGATTGTGAGTTTAGCTCAGGTCAATTAATAGTGATTCAGATACTGTTAAACACTGTTAATACACTAAGACATGGGCCCTGTTCTTGATCTTGTAGCCCAATAGGGGGAGACAGGCTCCTTAGCACATTGCTTTGAGCATAATTTAAGTTCTGCACAAGGGGCTTTTGAAGCAGAGTGCAATTTAGTCCAGATTGCTGGAGGCCAGTAAAAGCTGGAGAAAATGACACCTAGAAGGAGTCTTGAAGGATAAGAAGGATTTAGCCAAAAATGGCAAGAAACAGTGAGAAGGAAACCTTCACTGGAGAGACTATAATAATCACTTTTGAATATTTGAATATGAGAGGAATTTTGTGTGGGTGGCTCCTGAGATAAGACAAATGAAAGCAAATTTCAGTTCAGTATATGAAAATTCATTTTAGTGAAACCCTATGGTAAAGGATCCCAACACAAAGGAGATTCAAATATAACATAATTGGTGATTGGCTCATCTCATAGGCTCACATGATCAGTGCATTAACATACACCAGGACTGTACTTTTTTACAGGTTGTTTTGGGTCCCACTCTTACACTAAAATCCTCCCATAATGCTGTATCAATTAGAGCTGTTCAAATGTGAAGCCGCATTGGAAAATGGGAATATTTATCACCATATATATATATTTTGATATGCAGTTTCGCTCTTTTGCCTAGGCTGGAGTAAAGTGGTGTGATCTCGGCTCACTGCAACCTCTGTCCCTGGGTTCAAGTGATTCTCTTCCCTCAGCCTCCTGAGTAGCTGGGATTATAGATGCCTCCCACCATGCCCAGCTACTTTTTTTTTTTTTTGCATTTTTAGTAGCAACCAGGTTTTGGCATGTTGGCCAGGCTGATCTTGAACTCCTGACCTCAGGTGATCCACCCACCTCGGCCTCCCAAAGTGCTAGGATTACAGGTGTGAGCCACCATGTTTTTAAGTATAGGGTGGATGATAATTTGTTGGGAATACTGTAGAAGGGATCATGAATTTTAGGCTGGAGATGCTCGCCAAGGTACTTTCTACCTCTAAGAACCTGCAACCTTTGAAAGAAACTATAGTTTAATAAAGGCAGTGACAATGAACAGATTCATGAATTATGGTGTTATATTACATATAGCTTAGTTTCTTATTAAAATTGGCAGAACTTGTCAATTGGCATGAAATGTAACACTGTTAAAATGTATTCCTTTACGGTTACAAATACCCTGAAAGCCTTAAAGCCTCTATCACCTACTCACTTATAATGATGAAGGGAAATTTTATATATGGCTGGTAGAAATTGAGAATACGTTAGCAACATACATGAACGAACTTCAGAGTTTTTGGCAGTGGTCATTACAGATAAAAACAGAAGAGGCCGGGCTCGATGATTCTCGCCCGTAATCCCAGCATTTTGGGAAATCAAGGTGGGTGGATTACTTGAGATCAGGAGTTCAAGATCAGCCTGACCTACATGGCAAAACCGTCTCTACTAAAATTACAAAAAAATTAGCCAGGTATGGTGGTGTGTGTCTGTAATCCTAGATACTTGGGAGGCTGAGGCAGGAGAATTGCTTGAACCTGGGAGGCTAAAGTTGCAGTGAGCTGAGATCAGGCCACTGCATGTCAGCCTGGGTGACAGAGCAAGACTCCATTTAAAATAAAAAAAAAAAAGAGAGAGAAAAGAGGAAAGGTGAGGTGAGGGAAAAAACAGGCCTACTATTCACTGTACAGGGAAAATGTGCCACCTGAGAGCCAGGGTCTTTTCCACGAATGAGAATGAGTTCGGGGCCCACTCACAGCCTGCCGAGTAGGATCCGAGGGTGTCTGCACTGGGCAGAGAGGGCCACTGCCTCAGCAGGCTTTAGGCTATGGTAATAGACATCTGTACAATGGGAAATAGAAGGGCAAAGGAAAATCCATAGCTACAGTGTTTTTAAAAAATTATTATTATTTATTTATTTATTTTTGAGATGGAGTTTCGCTCTTGTTACCCAGGCTGGAGTGCAATGGCGTGATCTCGGCTCACCGCAACCTCTGCCTCCTGGGTTCAAGCAATTCTCCTGCCTCAGCCTCCTGAGTAGCTGGGATTACAGGCACGTGCCACCATGCCCAGCTAATTTTTTGTATTTTTAGTAGAGATGGGGTTTCACCATGTTGACCAGGATGGTCTCGATCTCTCGACCTCGTGATCCACCCGCCTCGGCCTCCCAAAGTGCTGGGATTACAGGCTTGAGCCACCGTGCCCGGCTTATTTATTTATTTTTGAGGCAGGGTGTCATTCTGCCACCCAGGCTGGAGTGCAGTGATGCAACCATGGCTCACTGCAACCTTCATTTCCCAGGCTCAAGCAATCCTTCCAGTTCAGCCTCCTGAGTAGCTAGAACCACAGGCACAAGTCACCATGCCTGGCTGTTTTAATTACTGAATTAGAAAGAGTGAAAATTGGTCCTGAAGCACTGTGAGCCACTGAGTTTTCATTTTTCCCATTTAGTATGAATGTATATCTTTCCCTGCCAAAATACTGTGTTTAACTATAAACACCTCCTCCAGGCCCAGAGTCATTAATTACTGCTAAAACAATGTTTTGATTAAGAAGCCACCTTGTCTTACAGAATTTTTCAACAGTTGCATCCCATGTTGTCATTTAACATGTTCTTTTGTTTCCTGTAGTGTCTGTAAACTGGCAGACAGGTAAATCAGGTTCAGTTTTGTTGCTAGGAATTGGGGAAGGACAGCTAGGCTGATAACAGTCCTTGAACTGACATTTAGGTAATGGCAATTATCTGAATTATCTGGTCTACTTCTCAGTGCTAGGAAAAAAACCTACCCTGGGCTGAACAAGTGTATGTTTTTACTTACTACTGGAATGCTACAAAATGAAAGACAAGTGGTTCCTTCTGGGCAGGAAATTTCATATGTGGTGTTCCAATTATGATTATTGGAATTATAAAGTAAATGAACAATTCAATTGTCTAATAGCAGTGATTTATCATTAAGGTCTCAGGTCAGTAACACATTTAAAATCTAACAAATTTTGGAAAGACAGTATCATTAAATTATCTTAAAACACTACATTAGGTCATTATTATCGCTGCAGATAAGAATAAAGATGGCTGATAAGACTATAGGTGGCTGGCCGGGCGCTGTGGCTCAAGTCTGTAATCCCAGCACTTTGGGAGGCCGAGGCGGGTGGATCACAAGGTCAAGAGATCGAGACCATCTTGGTCAACATGGTGAAACCCCGTCTCTACTAAAAATACAAAAAAAATAGCTGGGCATGGTGGTGCGTGCCTGTAATCCCAGCTACTCAAGAGGCTGAGGCAGGAGAATTGCCTGAACCCAGGAGGCGGAGGTTGCGGTGAGCCGAGATCGCGCCATTGCACTCCAGCCTGGGTAACAAGAGTGAAAACTCCGTCTCAAAAGAAAAAAAAAAAAAAAAAAGACTATAGGTGGCTAAAACAAAAGGATTAAAATGGCAAAATTCTGGTGGGGGGTGTGGTCAAAGGTAAAAAAAACAGTAAGAAAAAAATGGCACAATTCTTCACTTTGATTATATCATCATTTGATTAATCACACTTGTTAACCATCGAATTTTAGTTTGGAAGTCAATTTGCTTATCAATATCAAATTCTACTTTATCACACAATGTCCAGTTTGGCAATTTTCAGCTATGCTGTGAAGCTAAACAAAAGCTAAATTCCTTAGGAAAAATGTTGTGTTTGTTCCCTTTTTCAACAGAAATAAAGTTGGGTCTAACGAGTTGAGAGAGTTCTGCTCAAAAACCTATTCTGAAAAAGAAACTTGTCAAAACATTTTCATCTTTTAAAAATTTCAGGCTAGGAGGCCGGACACGGTGGCTCACGCCTGTAATCCCAGCACTTTGGGAGGCTGAGGCGGGTGGATCACGAGGTTGAGAGATTGAGATCATCCTGGTTAACATGGTGAAACCCTGTCTCTACTAAAAATACAAAAATTAGCTGGGCATGGTGGTGCATGCCTGTAGTCCCAGCTACTCAGGAGGCTGAGGCAGGGGAATTGCTTGAACCCAGGAGGCGGAGGTTGCGGCGAGCCAAGATCGCACCATTGCACTCCAGCCTGGGTAACAAGAGCGAAACTCTGTCTCAAAAAAAAAAAAAAAAAGAAAAGAAAAAAATTTCAGGCTAGGCACAGTGGCTCATATCTGTAATCCCAGCACTTTGGGTGGCTGAGGCAAGCAGATCATGAGGTCGAGACATCGAGACCATCCTGGCCGAAATGTTGAAACCCCATGTCTAAAAAACACAAAAATTAGCTAGGTGTGGTGGTGCACCCCTGTAGTTCCAGCTACTCAGCAGGCTGAGGCAGCAGAATTGCTTGAACCCGGGAGGTGGAGGCTGCAGTGAGCCAAGATCGCACCACTGCACTCCAGCCTGGCAACAGAGCAAGACCGTCTCAAAAAAAAAAAAAATCTGTCTCAAAAAAAAAAAATATTTGAACATGGCTATACATCTTTGTTATTTTTGCTCTACTCAATTCTTTCTGAAAACATTTACCATAATTATTAAGGAAATAAAGTGTGGAAGGATCATAGGAAATACTTGCAATAAAAAGAATAATCGTTAGCATTGGCAATTGCCACTAGGAAGGCGTATACTCCACATACTACTAATAAAAATTGTAGGAACTCATTGGTGGTTCCCATAACCATCACTGATGTTGTGTTAATTTCCACATCAAAAACAAAGAACTAGTTCCATGAGCTGTCAATAATACTCTGAAGGCAACCTAATCATCAGCACCAGAATCCCACTGATTTTCTTCCACATGTTCACAATCTTTTGCCCTCAGTCATCCATTGGATTCTACAACTCTTGTGGGAGTGTCAGGCTAACAAAAGCCAAAACTGGGCATTGACATTAATGGTAGTTTATTGATGTTTCCCCTGCAAATCTTATATTTTCTGATAATAAAACTTTGCACAGATGTTGGATTTCAAAAGGCTAATTGTATATTCCATCTGAAACCTTAAAATTACAGTACTTCTACGAAAAAAGATGTCTAGTAACATAAATTGCTTCTGCATCGGTTCCACAAACAAGACAAGGACCTAAAACATCCAAACTGTTCACAGACAGAGTCCTACTGGGAAGTAAGCTTGTGATTTCAATTCGGTCTTTTGCAGGATCAGTGCTGAGCCAGGAACTAATGACAGACTGGTGAACATTAGCTTGGTTACTAATGCTATGAGACAAAAATGTACTGGTTCTTCCTCCTGGAAGAAAACAAGAAAAGAAAAAAATTTTAAGATGATTTTTATATTAGTAAATATGCAAACTTCTACTGATATTTAGACAGGTGATGATTTCAATGTGTTTAATTCTCAGAATAATAGGTTAATAATTCCAATATTATGCAAAACCATTTTTGACCAAAGGCTTATTCAGTGATATTAAATATTCAAATTTCCATGAGATAATATGGATACCAAACTTGAAGTCTTCAGGTAAAGAAGATGATTTCTACTGACTCTGTCTTTCTGTTAATCTTTTACTGGAAAGTCTCAGAAAGGTAGCAAAATGGCCAGCAGACAAGTTGAATAAAGAAAGAAAGAAAAAAAAGAAACCAAAAATGTAGGTAATATACGGAAATATAAACTTTTGGGTAATAAATGATCATAAGAAAGAATTTCTTTTCTTTCTTTCTTTTTCTTTCTTTTTTGAGACGGAGTTTCGCTCTTGTTAACTAGGCTGGAGTACAATGGCGCGATCTTGGCTCACTGCAACATCCGCCTCCTGGGTTCAGGCAATTCTCCTGCCTCAGCCTCCTGAGTAGCTGGGATTACAGGCATACGCCACCATGCCCAGCTAATTTTTTGTATTTTTAGTAGAGACGGGGTTTCACAATGTTGATCAGGATGGTCTCGATCTCTTGACCTCATGATCCACCTGCCTCAGCCTCCCAAAGTGCTGGGATTATAGGCTTGAGTCTTTCTTTTTTTTTTTTTTTTTTAAATAGATGGGATTTCTCCATGATGGCCAGGCTGGTCTTGAACTCCTGACCTCAGGTGATCCACCCACCTCGGCCTCCCAGAGTGCTAGGATTACAGATGTGAGCCACCATGCCCGGACAGAAAGAATTTCTAGACACACTTATAGTTGAATATTTCTAGATTTATATTTCTAGGCCGGGCATGGTGGCTCACGCCTGTAATCCCATCACTTTGGGAGGCTGGGGTGGGTGAATCGCCTGAGGTCAGAAGTTCGAGGCCAGCCTGGCCAACATGGAGAAACCCCGTCTTAAAAAAAATAATAATAAAATAAATAAATATATTTCTAAATATATATTTGTTACTATATTTCTAAAAATATAATTGCCTTACCTCAGATCTTCTTTTTGCTTTTTATATAAATGTTCTTTTTTTTCTTTTTGAGACAGAGTTTTGCTCGTTACCCAGGCTGGAGTGCAATGGCATGATCTCAGCTCACTGCAACCTCTGCCTCCTGGGTTCAGGCAATTCTCCTGCCTCAGCCTCCTGAGTAGCTGGGATTACAGGCACGGGCCACCATGCCCTGCTAATTTTTTGTATTTTTAGTAGAGATGGGGTTTCACCATGTTGACCAGGATGGTCTCGATCTCTTGACCTTGTGATCCACCTGCCTCGGCCTCCCAAAGTGCTGGGATTACAGGCTTGAGCCACCGCGCCGGGCCTAGATAAATGTTCTTAAAAGTAAATAAGAACACTACTAGATTATAAGCTTTTATCTCTAACAGAGCACTGTGCTTAATATAAAGTGAGGCAGGCAGAAGCAGTATATTTCCATTTTAGGCATTATTTACAACTTTCCTTTCAACTTGCAGTCATACCAAATAAGTACAAATTTAATTCACTCAGCAAATGACTGAGTACCTACTATGTGCCAGGCTCTGTGCTAAGTGCTCTGTGCAAAGTCCCCATGTCTTGAAGCTTAAAGATTAGTACATTTCAAATCTTGCTAATCCTTTAAAATATGGCTCAACTTCCTTCTCTAAGAAAACTTTGAAGACAACCTCTAGTTCATGTTTTTCTTTTCTTTTCTTGAACCCTCAGCACTACTTTGTAACAATTCTTACATCCTAATTGAACTTTCCATGCCTCTGTCCATGACTATGTCTTAAGAGCAGGTCGCATATTTCATATTTGTTTTACTTTTTCAGTGTCTAATATACTGTGCCTTGCAATAGTAGACACAAGATAAAGTTTTATTTCCAGTCTAACCAAGGTTCCTTAAAAGCAAACTTGCAAGTTCAAGACTGTGTGGTTAGCGGAGGAAGGAAATAAAAACCAAGTATATACTTAGTTAATCCTTAGATGAAACTGTTCATTTCTCCATAGATGAAGTTAGCATAGACATACATGCATGTTCATGCATGTTTCACACATGCTCTCCACTCCAGAATTTTACTGGAGAAGTTTAAAAAATTTTTCCCCTTAATTTTTCTGTCTTTTACTGTTCTTACATTTTACATTGCTCTTGGACACTGTAAAGATTAACATACTCTTCAAGCCACTGTGATAAAACCCCTTTCCTCATCTCCCCGCTTCCACTTTTCTCCTCCCCCCTCCCACAGTCTAAAGTCCTTATCATGGGCTACAAAGTCTCATGACTCCTCAGCCACCATCCCTTATCTCCCACCACTCTACCCTGCTGGCTGAGCTGCAACCATGGTGTCCTTGCTGTTCTCTGCCTGTCTCAGGCCCTCAGCATTTGCTGTTTCCTCTGCCCAAAATGCTTTCATGCCACTTACACCTTCACTTCTACTAAGACTCTGCTCAAATGTTCCTTCTCTCAAATGGCCTCTCCTTAGACTCTCGCTAGAGTAGCTCCCCTCACCTCTGTCTCTATTCTTTATCCTCCTACTCTGTATTCTTCTTCATGGTAATTAGCAGTGTATTTGGCCACATTATTTTCCTTTTTCTTAATTTTTTTTTTGAGATGGAGTCTCGCTCTGTTGCCCAGGCTGGAGTGCAGTGGCACGATCTTGGCTCACTGTAACTGCTGCCTCCCAGGTTCAAGCGATTCTCCTGCCTCAGCTTCCCCAGTAGCTGAGATTACAGGCACCCGCCACCACACCCGAATAATTTTTATATTTTTAGTAGAGACAAGGTTTCACCATGTTGGATCAGGATGGTCTTGAACTCCTGGCCTCTGGTGATCCACCCACCTCGGCCTCCCAAAGTGTTGGGATTACAGGCGTGAGCCACCATGCCTGTCCTCCTTTTTCTTTTCAGTTTTCTTTCCCACTTTTCTGTGCTCCGCTATATACTGTAGGGCAGGCGTCCCCAAACTTTTTACACAGGGGGCCAGTTCACAGTCCCTCAGACTGTTGGAGGGCCACCACATACTGTGCTCCTCTCACTGACCACCAATGAAAGAGGTGTCCCTTCCTGAAGTGCAGCGGGGGGGGGGGGGCGGATAAATGGCCTCAGGGGGCCGCATGCGGCCCGCGGGCTGTAGTTTGGGGACACCTGCTGTAGGGGGTAGAAGTCGGCAAACTCGACTTTCCAGGCTGCTTTACCATCTGCCATCCAGTGGGCCTGCCAATGGGAGGTATTAATGGTGGGTGACTAGAAGGCAGAGGGAAGAGGCAGCTCCTTCCTGCTCCAGGTTTCTGGCAATAACATTGGTGGTAGTTCCAGCCTGGTTGACGTAGTGCCTTTTCTGCTGATTCAGAACCAACTTTTTTTTTTTGAGACAAAGTCTTGCTCTGTCACCAGGCTGGAGTGCAGTGGCAGGCTCAGCTCACTACAACCTCTGCCTCCTGGGTTCAAGCGATTCTCCTGCCTCAGCTTCCCGAGTAGCTGGGACTACAGGAGCCCCCCACCATGCCCAGCTAATTTTTGTATTTTTACTAGAGACGGGGTTTCATCATGTTGGCCAGGATGGTCTCAATCTCGACTTCAAGATTTGCCCACCTCAGCCTCCCAAAGTGCTAGGATCACAGGTGTAAGTCACTGTGCCCAACCCAGAACATTTACAGCGTTTTCAACAGTGCAGCAGCAGCGGTACTAACAATTATTATTTATTTCTGGGTGCTCTCTTTTCTTCCTGTTTGCTCTCCCAGCACCCCTCCGACTCCCTTTTGTTTTCCTAGCCCTTCTAACACAGGTGAGACCACCTCCCCCCATTTTTTTTTTTTTTTGAGACGGAGTTTCGCGCTTGTTACCCAGGCTGGAGTGCAATGGCGCGATCTCGGCTCACCGCAACCTCCGCCTCCTGGGTTCAGGCAATTCTCCTGCCTCAGCCTCCTGAGCAGCTGGGATTACAGGCACACGCCACCATGCCCAGCTAATTTTTGTATTTTAGTAGAGACGGGGTTTCACTATGTTGACCAGGATGGCCTCGATCTCTTGACCTCGTGATCCACCCGCCTCAGCCTCCCAAAGTGCTGGGATTACAGGCGTGAGCCACCGCGCCCGGCGAAACCACTTCCTTCTACCTCTAAGGTAGTTTCTGATACTCTGATTGGACTCTAATTATCTATTTTTTAACTGTCTGCTAGAATATTTGCTCTATGTGTTGACACTTCGTTCTGCTTACTGTTGTACACCCTAACACCTAGAAGAATGCCTACCACATGGTAGGCATGCAGGAAATATTTCTGAATGAATAAGCAAACGAACTTTGGAACCACAGACAAACCTTCAGAAACAGGAAACTTGGAAAATGCAAAAACACACACAAATCCTTGATTATAAGTATATGGGTTTTGGCTGACCATAACCTACCACTGACTATAATGAGGAGGACAGACCTTTTTTTTTTTTTCAGATGGAGTCTTGCTCTGTCACTCAGGCTGGAGTACAGTGGCATGATCTAGGCTCACTGCAACCTCCGCCTCCTGGGTTCAAGCAATTCTCCTGCCTCAGCCTCCCGGGCAGCTGGGACTACAGGTGCATGCCACCACACCCCACTAATTTTTTGTATTTTTACTAGAGACAAGGTTTCACCATATTGGCCAGGCTAGTCCTGAACTCCTGACCTCATGATCCACCCTCCTCAGCCTCCTAAAGTGCTGGAATTACAGGTATGAGCCACTGCGCCTGGCTGAGATCAGGCCTTTTAACCTGAGAGGAAACCAGTATCTTCAGTTACATCAAATACCAACTTGCTTCTTGCCACTCACCCAAACTTGGCAATGCAATATAAAAGATTTGCCTGTGCCGGGCGTGGTGGCTCAAGCCTGTAATCCCAGCACTTTGGGAGGCTGAGGCAGGTGGATTACGAGGTCAACAGATCGAGACCATTCTTGGTCAACATGGTGAAACCCCGTCTCTACTAAAAATACAAAAAATTAGCTGGGCATGGTGGCATGTGCCTGTAATCCCAGCTACTCAGGAGGCTGAGGCAGGAGAATTGCCTGAACCCAGGAGGCGGAGGTTGCGGTGAGCTGAGATCGCGCCATTGTACTCCAGCTTGGGTAACAAGAGCGAAACTCCGTCTCGAAAAAAAAAAAAAAAAAAAAAAGATTTGCCTATGTCTATGCTATGGCATGAGGATCCAGGTTAATGGCACTTACAAAGGAGAACCCTGGCTGTCTCAAGTGAGCCAACTTACAGCATTTCTAGCCATCAGCAATACAGTAGTAAGGAACTTAACAGTCAGATTTCAAGCCCTGTGATATTCAAATTTACTGAGGTAAGAGAATAAAAATGTTTTGCCATTAAGTAAAAAATACGGTATGTCTAATTTGGTATTTAAAAGCATAATAAGGCCAGGTACAGTGGCTCCTACTTATAATTGCAGCACCTCTGGTGGCCCAGGGAGGAGGATTGCTTGGGCTCAGGAGTTTGAGACCAGGCTGGGTAGGATAGTGAGACCTCTTCTCTACCAAAAAAAAAAAAAAAAAAAAAAAAAAATTAGCTGGTTGTGGTGGCAAGTACCTCTGGTCTCAGCTCTTTGGGAGGCTGAGGCAGGAGGATCACTTGAGCTTGGGAGGGTGAGGCTGTAGCACGCCATGATCATGCCACTGCAGTCCAGCCTGGATGTCAGAGTAAGACCCTGTCTCAAACAAAACAAAATAAAAGTATGAGGCCAGGCTCAGTGTCTCACACCTGTAATCCCAGCACTTTGGGAGGCCGAGGTGGGCGAATCACAAGGTCAGGAGTTTAAGACCAGTCTGGTCAACATGGTGAAACCACACCTCTACTAAAAATACAAAAAATTAGAAAGAAAAAAAAAAAAGAAAAACTTTGCTGGCCGTAGTGATGGGTTCCTGTAATCCCAGCTACTTGGGAGGCTGAGGCAGGAGAATCACATGAACCCAGGAGGTGGAGGTTGCAGTGAGCCAAGACTATGCCACTGCATTCACGCCTGGGCAGCGGAGCAAGAGTCTGTCTCAAGAAAAAAAAAAAAAGTTCAACAAAATTACTCATAACAGGCTGGGCACAGTGGCTCACACCTATAATCTCAGCACTTTGGGGAGGCTGAGGTGGGCAGATCACTTGAGGCCAGGAGTTTGAGACTAGTCTGGTCAACATAACAAAACCCCATCTCTACTAAAAATATAAAAAACATTAGCCAGGTATGGTGGCACACACCTGTAATCCCAGCTACTAGGTAAAAGGAGGCAAGAGAAAAGCTTGAACTCAAGAGACAGAGGTTGCAGTGAGCTGAGATTGCACCACTGCACTCCAGCCTGGGTGACTAAGACTTTTTCTCAAAAAAGAAAAAAAGGGCCAGGCACTGTGGCTCACTCCTGTAATCCCAGCACTTTGGGAGGCTGAGGCGGGCAGATCATTTGAGGTCAGGAGTTTGAGACCAGCCTGGGCAACACGGTGAAACCCCATCTCTACTAAAAATACTAAAAATATAAAAAAATTAGCTGGGCGTGGTGGCCCATGCCTGTAGCTCCCAGCTACTCGGGAGGCTGAGGCATGAGAATTGCTTGAATCCAGGAGGTGGAGGTGGTTGCAGTGAGCCGAGATTGCGCCGCTACACTCCAACCTAGGCAACAAAGCGAGACTCCATCTTAAAAAAAAAAAAAAATTAAACATAGCAATATTCATTAAAAAGTTTTACCTTGATGAAAGAGTAACGACTTTTCAGGTACATCTGTGGAGGCATCCCAATGCCAGAGGGATCCATCTTCAGAGCAGGTAAACAGATGATCTGGGTTGGATGGGTGAAAGTGAACTTCCCACACTAAGAGATAAGAACCAAGAAGCTCATTTCTGTGCAGATTCGCTGAACAAACAACATTAACCTCCATCTCTAGGCACCATCTTCCATTATCCTCCATCACACACCTTCAAGCCTCAAGTCTATCATAAAAACTAAAGGCTTCAGAATTAAAGAAAAGACATAACTCTCCAATGGCTGTAACATGTAGAAAGTAAAAAGAAACACTTAGAGAGGCTGAGGTGGGTGGATCACTTGAGGTCAGGACCAGCCTGGGTAACATAGTGAAACCCTGTCTCTACTAAAAATACAAAAATTAGCTAGTCTTGGTGGCACATGCTTGTAGTCCCAGCTACTCGGGAGGCTGAGACAGGAGAATCACTTGAACCCAGGAGCTGGATGTTGCAGTGAGCCGAGCCTGCAAAACTGCACTCCAGCCTGGTCAACAGAGTAAGACTCTGTCTGGAAGAAAAAAAAGAAAAGGAAAAAGAAGCCATATAAATTTGTGTACTGGGCAAGGAAATAAATGAAAATATTGCTAAAACATTTAAACTATTACATTTTTTTTATGAAAAAGGTGTGTGTGTGTGTTTTTTTTAGAGACAGGGTTTTGCTATGTTGTCTACCTTGGTCTTCTACTCCTGGCCTCAAGCAATCCTTCTTCCTCAACCTCCCTAAGTGCTGGGATTACAGGTGTGTGCCTGGCTAGGAATGACTATTTTTTAAGGAAAAGTTGTTTTTTTTTCTTTCTTTTTTTTTTTTTTTTGTGTGTGTGTGAGTTGGAGTTTCGCTCTTGTTACCCAGGCCGGAGTGCAATGGCGTGATCTCGGCTCACCGCAACCTCCGCCCCCTGGGTTCAGGCAATTCTCCTGCCTCAGCCTCCTGAGTAGCTGGGATTACAGGCATGCACCACCATGCCCAGCGAATTTTTTGTATTTTTAGTAGAGACGGGGTTTCACCATGTTGACCAGGATGGTCTCGATCTCTTGACCTTGTGACCCGCCCACCTCGGCCTCCCAAAGTGCTGGGATTACAGGCTTGAGCCACCGCGCCCGGCTTTTTTTTCTTTTAAGATGTAGTCTCATTCAGTTGCCCAGGTTGGAGTACAGTGGCTCAATCTTGCTAACTGCAACCTCCTCCTGGGTTCAAGTGATTCTCCTGCCTTAGCATCCCAGTAGCTGCGATTTACAGGTGCCTGCCACCATGTCCGGCTATTTTTGAATTTTTAGTAGAGACAGGATTTAACTATGTTGGCCAGGCTGGTCTCAAACCCCTGGCCTCAAATGATTCACCTGCCTTGGCCTCCCAAAGTGCTGGGATTATAGGCATGAGCCACTGAGCCAGGCTGGAAAAGTTTTTTTTTTAATTGGTAAGTTGTCATATTTTTTAACTCCTGTGTCATTAAATATGAAGACTGTATCACTGGAAAGACTGAGAAAGACCCTAATAGAAATATAAAAATGATTTCTAAGAGGCAATATCCAATATTAGTTAATGCCAAGATTCTGAATACTTCTGGTCTCTATCATAGAAATAGCAACTGACTTCTTACAAACAAAAATTTGGAAATGTTTCAAAAATTTGAATCCAGTTTCAGATGGAGGGATTTTTATTTTTCATTTGCTGATTATTTATCAAGAGAAACTATTTCTTAGCCCACATATTTAATGCTTCATACTTTAGGAACACAGGTCAGTGACAAACTTCTACATAATTCAACGCAAAGAATTTCTCTTTTATTTTGAAACAGTCTTGCTCTGGCTCCCAGGCTGGAGTGCAGGGTGGCATGGTCACAGCTCACTCACTACAGCCTTGACCTCTCAGGCTTAAGCAATCTGCCTATCTGAGCCTCCCAAGTAGCTAGGACTACAGGCATGCGTCACCATACCCAGCTAATTTTTGTTTTGTTTTGTTTTGTTTTATTCTTGAGATGGAGTCTCGTTCTGTCACCAGGCTGGAGTGCAGTGGTGCAATTTTGGCTCACTGCAACCTCCACCTCCCAGGTTCAAGTGATTCTCCTGCCTCAGCCTCCCGAACAGCTGTGACTACAGATGTGCACCATCACACCCAGCTAATTTTTGTATTTTTAGCAGAGATGGGGTTCCACCATGTTGGCCAGGATGGTCTTGATCTCCTGACCTCATGGTCTACCTGTCTTGGCCTCCCAAAGTGCTGGGATTACAGGTGTGAGTCACTGAGCCTGGCTAATTTTTGTATTATTTATTTATTTATTGAAATGGAGTCTTGCTCTGTTACCCAGGCTGGTGTGCAGTGGCACAATCTGGGCACACTGCAACCTCTAACTCCTAGCTTCAAGCAATTCTTCTGTCTCAGCCTCCCAAGTAGTTGAGTCTACAGGTATGTGCCACGATGCCCAGCTAATTTTTGTATTTCTAGTAGAAATGGGGTTTCACTATGTTGGCCAGGCTGGTCTTGAACTCCTGACCTCATGATCCACTTGCCTTGGCTTCCCAAAGTGCTGGGATTACAGGTGAGAGCCACTGTGCCTGGCCTAAATTTTTTATTTTTAACAGAGACAGAGTTTCTCCACGTTGCCCAGGTTGGTTACAAATTCCTGGGCTCAAGTGATCTGCCTGCCTTGAACTCCCAAAGTGCTAGAGTTATAAGCATGAACTACCGTGCCCAGTCCAAAAGAAATTGTATATATTCCAAAATCACACTGCATTCTGAAAGATATCAGCCTTCCTCGTTTCCTCAAAATCTTTCATGGAATCATAATTTCTTACTTTTTTTTTTTTGAGATGGAGTCTTGCTCTGTCACCAGGCTGGAGTGCAGTGGCGGGATTTCGGCTCACTGCAACCTCCGCCTCCTGGGTTCAAGCAATTCTCCTGCCTCAGCCTCCTGACTGGCACTCCAGGTGTACACTACCGCACCCAGCTAATTTTTGTTTTTGTTTTAAAGATGGGGTTTCACCATGTTGGTCAGGCTGGTCTTGAACTCCCCACCTCAGGTGATCCACCCACCTTGGCCTCCAAAGTGGTTGGATTACAGGCGTGAGCCACCACACCTGGCTAATTTTTGTATTTTTAGTACAGACGAGGTTTCTCCATGTTGGCCAGGATGGTCCTGATCTCTTGACCTCGTGATCCGCCCGCCTTGGCCTCCCAAAGTGCTGGGATTACAGCCGTGAGCCACCGCGCCTGGCCGTATTATTAGCTTTTTAAAGAGGTTATGTTGCCTAAGCTGACCTCAAACTCTTGGGCTCAAGCAATCTTCCCACCTCAGGCTTCTGAGTAGCTAGAACTGCAGGTATGTGCCAATGTGCCTGGCTTAAACTGGTATTATTTTTGTGTAGAATACTCTTTGTCAATGGATTATGCAAAATGTTTGACCTATCAACTCTACTTCTAAAAAATTATCCCAAGAAAATAAGTAGGCCGGGTGCAGTGGCTCACGCTTGTGATTCCAGAACTTTGGGAGGCTGAAGCAGGTGGATCACAAGGTCAGGAGTTCTAGACCAGCCTGACCAATATGGTGAAACCCCATCTCTACTAAAAATACAATAAATTAGCTAGGCCCACGGTGGCATATACCTGTAGCTCCAGCTGCCTGGGAGGCTGAGACAGGAGAATTGCTTGAACCAGGAGGTGGAGGGTGCAGTGAGCTGAGATTGCGCCACTGCACTCTAGCCTGTGCAACAAAGCAAGACTCTGTCTCAAAAAAAAAAAAAAAATAAAAAAAAAATAAAAAGAAAAGAAGTACATAAGGCTGAGCATGATGACTCATACCTGTAATCCTAGCACACTGGAAGGATTGTATAAGTCAAGGAGTTTAAGCCTGCAGTGAGTTATGATCACACCACTACTATACTTCGGCCTGGGTGACAGAGAGAGACCCTGTCTCAAAAAAAAAAAAAAAAAAAAAAAAGGTACATAAATATCTAAGGATTCTCAGTACAGTTTTGAATATAAGACTGAAACCTGTGGCTGGTATGGTGGCTCACAGGTTACACCTGTAATCTCAGCACTTCCTGAGGATCACTTGAGCCCAAGAGTTTGAAACTAGCCTGGGCAATAAAGCAAAACCCCACATGCACAAAAAAACAAACAACAACAAAAAAAAATCAACTAGGCATGTTGGCACACACCTATAGTCCTATCTACTTGGGAGGCTGATATGGAGGGATCACCTGAGCCCTGGAGATCAAGCGTGTAGTGAGCCGTGACTGCACTACTGCACTCTAGCCTGGGCAACAGATTCAGGCCCTGTCCCTTAAAAAAAAAAAAAAAAGCCAGGTGAAGTGGCTAATGCCTGTAATCCCAGCACTTTGGGAGGTTGAGGCGGGCAGATCATCTGAGGTCAGGAGTTTGAGACCAGCCTGACCGAGATGGAGAAAACCCATCTCTATTAATTCAAAATTAGCTGGGTGTGATGGCACGTGCCTGAAATCCCAGCTACTTGGGGAGGCTGAGGCAGGAGAACTGCTTGAACTTGGGAGGCTGAGACTGTGGTGAGCAGAGATGGTGCCATTGCACTCCAGCATGGACAAGAGTAAAACTCTGTCTCAAAAAAAAAAAAGAAACATGTTAAAGAACTTAAATGTCAAGTAAAAAGGGATTAATCATCTAAATTAAAAGCTATAATGTAAAATGATCTACGTGTGTCATTATGAAAAGATGCTTATTATATATCATATAACTCACCCAATAAAAACTTTCTGTATCTCCACAATACTTACTTTCAGCTTCATGAGCCTTCAGCAGAGATACAGGCATAGTACCTTGTCTAACATCCCAAATACTCAACATTCCGTCTTGGCCACCAGTAGCTACAACATGCTGTTGGTTGGGATGTCTATCAACGCAGTGGAGTGGCACTCGGTCCCCAGTCCTTTTGCGGGAGACAACATTGACATCAAAATCAGATAAAGTATAATTTATCTTTGTGTAACACAAGAAACATGGTTTTTTTGTTGTTGTTGTCATTTTTGAGACAGGGTCTCACTCTGCTACCCAGGATGGATTGTGGCACTGCAATCGAGGCTCACTGCAGGCTTGAACTCCCTGGGCTCAGGTGATCCTCCCACGTCAGCCTCCCCCTGAGTAGCTGGGAATACATGTGTGCACCATCACGCCTGATTAACTTTTTGTAGTTTTGTAGAGATGGGGTTTCTCCATGTTGCCCAGGTTGATCTTGAACTCCCAGCCTCAAGTGACCTAGCCACCTTGGCCTCCCAAAGTGCTGGGATGACCGGCATGAGACACTGTGCCCAGCCTGGATTTTTCTTTTTTAAGAGAAAGGGTCTTGACCAGGCTTAGTGGCTCATGCCTGAAATCCCAGCACTTTGGGAGGCCAAGGCAGGTGGATCACTTGAGGTCAGGAGTTCAAAACCAATCTGGCCAATATGGCGAAACCCCATCTCTACTAAAAATACAAAAACTAGCCAGGCAGGGTGGGTTTTTGTAGAGACGGGGGTCTCACTATGTTGCCCCAGTTGGTCTCAAACTTCTCACCGCAGGTGATCCTCCCAAAGTGTTGGGATTACAGGTGTGAGTCACCATGCTCAGCCAAGAAACATGTTCTATATGGTAACTAAACAACAACTTAGTGGCTGGAGCTACTGGCTGAATCTTTTTTTAAAATTTGAGACAGAGTTTCATTCTTTTCCAGGCTGGAGTGCAATGGTGCGATCTTGGCTCACTGCAAACTCTACCTCCCTGGTTCAAGTGATTCTCTTGTCTCAGCCTCCCAAATAGGTGGGACTACAGGCACATGCCATCGTGCCTGGCTAATTTTTGTATTTTTAGAAGAGACGGGGTTTCACCATGTTGGCCAGGCTGGTCTCGAACTCCACCTCAAGTTATCCGCCTGCCTTGGCCTCTGAAAGTGCTGCGATTACAGGTGTGAACCACCACGCCGGGCCTGGCTAAATCTTAATGATGCCAAAAAATGAACTAAATTAGATGTATTTCCAAATAGTACAATTTTGAAATAATTCAAGGCCACAATTATTCATTCTCACTTCAATATGGAGACATGGAATGAAGGATAATCTGATGCTAAGATGCACAAATCACATTTCCACTTCTTAGAGTTTTTTTTTTTAAAGATGGGGTTTTTCCATGATGGCCAGGTCGGTCTTGAACTCCTGACCCCAGGTGATCCACCCACATCGGCCTCCCAAAGTGATAGGATTACAGGCGTGAGTCACTGCGCCCGGCACTTCTTAGATTTAAAAAAAAAAAAAAATCATACATCAGGCCGGGCGCGGTGGCTCAAGCCTGTAATCCCAGCACTTTGGGAGGCCGAGGCGGGTGGATCACGAGGTCGAGAGATCGAGACCATCCTGGTCAACATGGTGAAACCCCATCTCTACTAAAAATACAAAACATTAGCTGGGCATGGTGGCACGTGCCTGTAATCCCAGCTACTCAGGAGGCTGAGGCAGGAGAATTGCCTGAACCCAGGAGGCGGAGGTTGCAGTGAGCCGAGATCGCGCCATTGCACTCCAGCCTGAGTAACAAGAGCGAAACTCTGTCTCAAAAAAAAGAAAAAAAAAAATCATACATCAACTGTACTAAATATTATTTATCATCTTATTTAATGCTTAGTTTTTGTAACTATTTTTTCAGTGTGACACATTCTATTTTCTTATGAGAAAAGGTTGTACACCTATAAGGGGGGATTTCTACTCAGAAAAAATATCTGGAATTATATTTTTCACCTATACTTGGAATATATTTTATCCATTAAACAATCATTGAAAGAGCAGAAATAAGTTCTCCACGAAATAATACAATCTTCAAAGAGTAAAGGTTCTGAATCACTATAACAAATAATTACTAAATGAAAGTAGTGTCAACCCCATCAAGTTATGCTTTCTCTACCAAATTTAATCAGGGATCACCCTCTTAAAATGTAATTAAAATACAATATGGCTTAAAGCCAATTGCTATAAACAACCAAACACATTAATTTTGGATTACATTACTGAAATTACAAATCAATACTTACAGTGACAATATCTGAGAAGGCTCATTTCCTTGTTGTCTGAAATCCCATATTTTCAACTGTCCAATTGAATTCACAGTAAGAATCTCAGGAGTTCGAAGAAAGGTTACAGCATGGAGTGTACTACTATCTGCATTGTCTAAAAATTTTAAAAAATGGTAATATGTGTTAATGAGTTCCTTTTTTCCAAGAAAATCTTAAATCACACTCCTTTCATGGATTGCTATATTACAAATACAATTTCCAGTAACTCATAATTTAAATTTCTATAGAAAAGTGCACAGTAACGTAAATGTTTAAACGGATTCTCTTTGGATGGAAAAATATTACAGGACACCTGAACTGTTTTGTTTTTCTTTTTATTTTTTTGAGATGGATATTGCCGTGCCACCCAGGCTAGAGGGCACTGGTGTGGTCTTGGCTTACTGCAACCTCTACCTCCCGGGTTCAAGTGATTCTCTTGCCTCGGCCTCCCTAGTGGCTGGGATTACAGGCACAGACCACAACACCTGGCTAATTTTTGTATTTTTAGTAGAGACAGAGTTTCACCACATTGGCCAGGCTGGTCTCGAACTCCTGAGCTCAGGTGATCCACCCACCTCAGTCTCCCGAAGTGCTGGGTTTACAGGCGTGAGGCACGAGGCCCACCCTTGAACTGTTTTCAAAATGGAAGGCTGAGTTTTCATACATTCTTTTTTAACTCTTAAGATTGTTACCCTGCATTGCTGAGAGAGTTGTTCAAGCTCCCCTAAACCCAATCTTATTTCCCACTAGTTCCTGACCTAGAACTTCTCTTCTATTGGGCCAAACCCCAGTGCCTTCTACAGAGCTCATGCCAACCTTGTATTATTCTGCAGACTCATCCCAAATCTACTTATTTTCATCCTCATCAACTCTCGCCCTCTCTATGAAGTCATTCCTGATTGTTATAATGGTCCTTTTGTTGATTTCCTGGTGTTTAGAACTTATGCCTCATAATTTAACATATACTTTATAGACTTTAGTTTGTGCCACTCCTCTACACTGCCACCAGACAACGGTCATTAATTAACAAATAAGTGAGCTTGCCCAGTGCAGTGGCTCACGCCTGTAATCCTAACACTTTAGGAGGCCGAGGCGGGCGATTCACTTGAGCACAGGAGTTTGAGACCAGCCTCGACAGCATGGTAAAACCTCATTTCTACAAAAATTCGCTGGGCATGGTGGTATGCATCTGTGGTCCCAGATCCTTGGGAGGCTGAGGCAGGAGGATTGCTGGAACCTGGGAGGCACAGGTTGCAGTGAGCTGGGATCATGCCACTGCACTCCAGCCTGGGTGACAAAGCAAGACCCTGTCTCACACACACACACACACACACACACACACACACACACAATAATGCAACTTAACTCAGAACTGAAAACCATAATAAACAACACAAAAGGCTGAGCACAGTGGCTCACACCTGTAATCCCAGCACTTTGGGAGGCCAAGGTGGGCAGATTACATGGTCAAGAGATCGAAACCATACTGGCCAACATGGTGAAAGCCCATCTCTACCAAAAATACAAAAATTAGCTGGGAGTGATGGTGGGTGCCTGTAGTCCCAGCTACTCGGGAGGCTCAGGCAGGAGAATTGCTTGAACCTGTGAGGCAGAGGTGGCAGTGAGCCAAGATCATGCCACTGCACTCCAGCCTGATGACAGAGTGAGACTCTGTCTAAAAAGTAAATAAATAAATAAAACAAAACAAAAAATGAACTCATGGGCTCAATTCCTAGTGCTTCTGATTCAAGAGGTCTAGAGTGGCGGACAGTTAAAAAAAACTTCCTCAGGCAAGTCTTACTGAAGCATAGTTGAGAACCAATACACTGAGTTTTCCACCTAAAAGATGTAATCTCTGTGATTCTGCATTATAGACTCCTTGCAATCTGGCCCGTTTACTCCTCCCTTGCTTCATCTTTCATCTCTCCTGCATAAATACCTAAGGTCGGGTCAAACTATACTTTTTGTCATTCTCTGAAGGTCTTTATCCTGCCTCTGGCCTATTCCCTTGTCTGGCATGCCATCTTTTAGTATTGCTTATGGTCTAGAACCTAGAAAAAACTATTAGTTACTACCTGCTCCCAGATGCTTTATCTGATAATCCCCTCTGGCCAAAGAAAAAACAAGGTTTGTCTCCTCTAGTCAGTCATTTGTACTGGCCTCATCAATATACTGTCTTGACAAAAGGATCCTGTCTTGTGTGTGTGTGTGTGTGCGCACGTGCACGCACATTTATATATACATTTTTGAGACACAGTCTTGCTGTCACCTAGGCAGGAGTGCAGTAGTACGATACTGGCTCACTAAAGCCTCCGCCTCCTAGGTTCAAGCAGTTCTCATGCCTCAGCCTTCCGAGCAGCTGGGATTATAGGCATGCGCCACCATTGCCAGTTAATTTTTGTATTTTTAGTAGAGACAAGATTTCGCCATGTTGGCCAGGCTAGTCTCAAACTCGTGGCCTCAAATGATCTGCTTGCCTTGACCTCCTGAAGTGCTGGGATTATAGGCATGAGCCACTAAGCCCGTCCATGTATTTTTATATCCCTCAATCATTAAACATTGTGTTTACTTTTGAGACAGGGTCTTGCTCTGTTGCCAGGCTGGAGTGCAGTGGTGTGATCTCAGTTCACAGCAACCTCCGCCTCCTGGGTTCAAGCAATTCTCCTGCCTCAGCCTCCACAGTAGCTGAGACTACAGGTGTGCACCACTATGTCCAGCTAAGTTTTATATTGTTGGTAGAGATGGGCTTTCACCATGTGGCCAGGATGGTCTGGATCTCTTGACCTTGTGATCTACCCTGCTTGGCTGTGTTCACTTAGTATATTGTAAGTACTCAATTACTCTGAGAGAGATGAAAGAAACAAAATGATTTTTTCTTTTTTTGATATGGAGTCTCCTTCTGTTGCCCAGGTAGGAATGTGGCAGTTCCATCTCAGCTCACTGCAACCTCGGCCTCTCAGGTTCAAACAATACTCCTGCCTTGGCCTTCAGAGTACCTGGGATTACAGGCATGTACTACCACACCCAGCTAACTTTCGTATTTTTAGTAGAGATGGTTTCACCATGTTGGCCAGGTTGGGATTTTTCTTACCTATGGTTCTTACGGCTTCCTTGTGATCAGCTCTGAAGAGATTTATTCGACCATCCTCTCCAACTGTAACAATTTCTGGGTTGTTACACACAATACCTGTACATGGTGCACTGCTATAGGAAGGACTGCCGGGGCCTGTGTGGTAGTGAGCTGTAGTCCACTGCTGGTTGACTGACAGAGTCTAGGCATCAGAAAGAAAGTTTAAGGAACTAGCACTTCTTCCCAACAAGAGTATCTTTAAATTCTGACTTACACGCTTCTAGAAGAATAAATCTCTTTTTCCTTTAGAGTAATGAAATCTAGAAACCACTTCTATCAAAGTTCTGTATACTGAGGTTGGGCACAGTGGCTCATGCCTGTAAACCCAGCACTTTGGGATGGCAAGGCAGGCGGATCACCTGAGGTCAGGAGTTCGGGACCAGCCTGACCAACATGGAGAAGCCCTGTCTCTAAAAAAATAAAAAAATAAATAAAGAAGGTCTGTATACTGAATTAGATTCAAAAGGAATACTGTTTAATAATATTGTTTAATAATGTAGTTACCTCAAACTACAGTAATGACGTTTAGGGATCAAGCAGTTGGATGTTCAAAAGCAACTGTTTATACTCTTATGGGAATGAACCTACATCTAAAATATAAATCTCTGGCCCACCACTGTGGCTCATGCCTATAATCCCAGCACTTTGGGAGGCAGTCCAGACCTCACCTGAGGTCAGGACTTTGAGACCAGCCTGGCCAACATGGCAAAATCCCATCTCTACTAAAAATATAAAAATTAGCCAGGTGTGGTGGCACCTGCCTGCAATCCCAGCTACTTGGGAGGCTAAGGTGGGAGAATAACTTGAACCAGGAGGCACAGGTTGCAGTGAGCGGACATCATGCCACTGCACTCCAGCCTAGGTGACAGAGAGAGACTGTCTCAAAAATAAATAAATAAAATAAAACATAAAGCTCTTACCGGTTTTTGTAAATGACTCAAAAAAAAAACACTTAACATGAACTGGGTCTTGATATTTACTAGGCATGTCTATTAGAAAGGTTACCTTTGGCTGGGCGTGATGGCTCACACCTGTAGTCCCAGTACTTTCGGAGGCCAAGACAGGCGGATCACCTGAGGTTGGGAGTTCAAGACCAGCCTAACCGACATGGAGAAACCCTGTCTCTACTAAAAATACAAAATTAGCTGGGCACAGTGGCATATCCTTAAAATCCCAGCTACTGGGGAGGCTGAGGCAGAAAAAATACTTGAACCCAGGAGGTGGAGATTGTGGTAAGCTGAGATCATGCCATTGCACTCCAGCCTGGGCAACAAGAGCAAAACTCCGTCTCAAAATAAAATTCACTTTTCTATTTTATTATTATTATTTTTTCTTTTTCCTAGCAGACAATATTCTATCAAAAAAAAAATTCATTTTTCAAACTAAAGTTCCTTACCTGGTTATTTGGATGGTGAAGGAAAACTGTTACACATCCTGTTGATGAAGCAGTGACAATTCTTTCCTGGTCAAAAAACTAAAGAGAAAATTTCTGCTTGTTGAAGATTCAAAAATATTAGTAGGGAGGAAGTCCATTTGTTTATTTAACTTGATTAATAGTAAAACTTGTAACAATTTTGAAAAGTGAAGTCTATGAGTGCTAAGCAAATAAATAAAATGTGTTAATGGAGCTGAAAGTCCAAACTGCCATACAAATAAGAGTATTTATTTTTTTTAGTAGTCATCAAAAATAAGAGTATTTTCATGAATAAACAATATTTTTTCCTAAACACATTCACT
This sequence comes from Saimiri boliviensis, assembly GCF_048565385.1. Classification (NCBI taxonomy): domain Eukaryota; kingdom Metazoa; phylum Chordata; class Mammalia; order Primates; family Cebidae; genus Saimiri; species Saimiri boliviensis. The sequence goes on along the minus strand of NC_133452.1, from coordinate 20,216,713 downwards.
TACAATTGATTTAATTTGGGACCAACAAAATAAAACCTTAGAGAAATTACAGGCTCACGCCTGTAATCCCAGCACTTTGGGAGGCCTAGGTGGACGGATTGCTTGAGCTCAGGAGTTCAAGACCAGCTTGGGCAACATGGTGAGACCCTGTCTCTACAATAATACAAAATGAGTTGGGCTTGTGGGGAAGCAGAGGTTGCAGTGAGCCAAGATCAAGCCACTGCATTCCAGCCTGGTTGACAGGGCGAGACTCAGTTTCAAAAAAAGAATAAAAATTTAAAAAAAAAAAAAATCTTTCCTAGGGCTAGGTAGCTCTCTAGAGAATAAAATGCAGGGACTCTCCACATCAGGATTTGAAAACTTAATTTCATCCCCACCACTCACTACCGGTTTTGAGACTTTGGCCAAGTTAAGTTCTCTAAATCGTGGTAAATCTTTAAAACGGGCCGGGCGCGGTGGCTCAAGCTTGTAATCCCAGCACTTTGGGAGGCCGAGGCGGGTGAATCATGAGGTCAAGAGATCGAGACCATCCTGGTCAACATGGTGAAACCCCGTCTCCACTAAAAATACAAAAAATTAGCTGGGCATGGTGGCACGTGCCTGTAATCCCAGCTGCTCAGGAGGCTGAGGCAGGAGAATTGCCTGAACCCAGGAGGCGGAGGTTGCGGTGAGCCGAGATCGTGCCGTTGCACTCCAGCCTGGGTAACAAGAGCGAAACTCCGTCTCAAAAAAAAAAAAAAAAAAAAAAAAAAAAAGAATCTTTAAAACGGGAGTACTAAACTCTACTTAGGGAGTTGTTATGAGAATTCAAAAAACAAAATGATGTAAAAACCCCCACACAGTATCTGTCACATAGAACATGCTCAAGATATAGTAGCCTCTATTTCCTCATTAGTAAAACAAAGATAACGATACTTGATTGACCGGCATGCAACAATAAATTAACTTTTGTAAAGCTCCCAGAACGGTACTTAGCACATAGCCGAGGGGCAACTAATAAAAAGTATGATTAAATCTGTATCCCCTTTCCCAGTCCTTTTTCTGCCACTAAATGGCTAAATGATGTCGGGCAAATTATAACTTATAGGGCACTCAGTTTTCTGTAAACCAGCCAACCTTTACGATCCTCTGCTTGTTTAAATGTATTACTCAGTACTTTCAAATTTAGTTTTTGCATACTACAAAGATTTACCTGTAAATCCATTATATCACCATGGTGTCTGATATCACACAATAACTGATGGTCTCCTTCAAACCCTCCATCAGAGTCCAAGTTTCCAAAATCTCCAATAGACCACAGTGAAACATAATTTTCCTGTAAAACAAAAAGTTTTGTCTTGAGATGACATAAACGTCAACTCTAGGAAAATAAAAGTTGCCCTGCAGTCAGAAAACCTTGCTCCAAAACATTTCAAACAAATGGTATGGTGAGTTTAAAACGCAACGAGATACGAGGCTCAGGCACACCGGCACCAGCTCTGAGCTATGGGGTAACCGCGTCTGAGACAGGGGTCCCGGGGACCTAGAAGTGCGAGAAGAACCAGAAGGTGGGAGTTGGCGCGCGGGCGGACAAGGGTGCAGCCCAACCAGAGAAAGGGAGGAGGAGGTAGGGGCTCCTTATCAGCAGGGATACCTCATTGTCCCAAGATCCCGTAGCGAACGTTTCTGCGGTCTGCAAACTTCCTGGAGGGAGCGGTCGCCAGCGGGTTTTGCTGATTTTCTGAGACACAAACTTCGCATAAATTTCCTCCATGCCGAAAGCAAACGCAGCAGGTACTGCGAGAAGCAAGCACAATGCGCGCCTCTCAGCCCCGCCTCTTCCCGCGGAGCTCTGATTGGATGGGACTACAGGAGGGAAACGGTGGCTGCAGAGAGTCAATTCTCGTCGGTAGCCAGTGTGGGAATAGTCAGTATTGCAAATTGGGAGAACTTAGCCTGAGAGGCCCATGTCACAAAGCAACTCTGAACAAAGGCAAGAGCGCTTTGGCCTTTGAGCAGCAGGACTTGCTCCTAATCTGCAATATCAGTATTTTCTTGTGTTCGGTAATTGTTCAGTGTAAAATTTAAGAACAAAAATAGAAAAAAATTAATTCAGTAGAAAAAAATCAATGCAGTGGAAACCACCTTGAAACCACACCTAAGCAGTTGCAGATCACTGCGCAAAGAAAACGATTCAAAAGTCCTTACTCATGTAAGTACCTGGAATAAAGTGCCAACCTACTATCCTAAACCTCTCCCTATTTTCTCTCAAACAAATACTTTGCTTCAAAGTTAATACACACTGTCAAAGCCTGAAGTTGGAGTTCTGAAGACTCAAGTTTTCGGTTTTTGTTTTTTTTTTTAAGACGAGGTTTCACCATGTTGGTCAGGCTGGTCTTGAACTCCCGACCTCAGGTGATCTGCCCGCATTGGCCTCCAAAGTGCTTGGATTACAGGCACGAGCCACCACGCCTGGCCTCCAGTTTTAGTTTTGATGCCAATTGCCTAGCTTTGGTCAAGTCCATTACGTGCATGATTAAGAATGAGGTTGGTGATATCTATTGAAAACGGCCCAGGAATCAGTTTTCTGGGTTTCTCTGTGCTTTTGGTTGCACCTGTAGTATTTTTCTTTCCTCTTTATTCCTCAGAATCCTGCCTATCCTTCAAGGATCTGCTATTTCCTAGACCATTTCCCTTGATGACCCCAGCCAATATTGATCTAAATCAACATCGCTTTTTTTCTTTTTTAAAACAGAGTCTCACTCTGTGGCTCAGGCTGGAGGGCAATGGCGCATTCTCAGCTCACTGCAACCTCCGCCTCCCAGGTTCAAGTAATTCTCCCACCTCAGCATCGAGGGTAGCTGGGACTACACGCCGACACCACCATGCCCCGCTGATTATTGCATTTTTCTGTAGAATCGGAATTTCGCCATATTGGCCAGGCTGGTCTCGAACTCCTGATCTTAGTTGATCCGCCCCCTTGGCCTCCCAAATTGCTGGATTACAGGCGTGAGCTAGCACTGGATATCTACAGTATTAATGGCATATGTTTTGGATATTTTCCTTCCCTCCTTCCTTCCTTCCTACCTCCTTTCTCTCTCTCTCTCTCTCTCTCTCTCTCTCTCTCTCTCTCTCTCTCTCTCTTCTCTTTCTCTCTTTCTCCTTTGACATGGAGTCTCGCTGTTCCCCATGCTGGAGTGTGAGGTGGCGTGACCGCGGCTCACTGCAACCACGGCCTCCCGGGCTCAAGTGATTCTCCTACCTTAGCCTGAGGTAGCTGGCATTACAGGCGCGCACCACCACGCCCGGCTAATTTTTCTATTTTTAGTAGAGATGGGATTGCACCATATTGGCCAGGCTGGTCTCACACTCCTGACCTCGTGATCCCCTCGCCTTGGCCTCCCAAAGTGCTGGGATTACAGGTGTGAGCCACTGTGCCCTGCGATTAGTTTTCTTGAAATGCATATTCTTCCCCCATCAGAATGTAAATCCTATTGAATACAAGAGACATAACTTATTCATCTAAAAAGATGAATCTCCTTTACACTAAAGATAATTCATAACTGTGTGTTGGTTGTTTCTTTAAGAAGAGCCATGTGCTTGTTTGTTGTTTTATCTGATATTGGTAGTCCTACTTCACAGGGATAATTTACGGAAGCACTGCGTGTAAATCCAATCCATCTGGGTCCGCTTTAGAGTTACCAGGTTCCTATCAAGGATTTGACTTTTTTCTTTTCTCCAAATGGAGTTCATCAAGAAGTCTCCAAATAGAAGATGAAATGGAAAATTGTAAGTGGGTTACAGCCCCAAATCAGCAATTTTATTCATGTTTAATATTGAAGTAACATTGAATATTGTTTTGCCTGTAGTTTCATTAATGGTCACAGAATCCCAGAAAATAGATAATGTTGATTTTGGATTGGAAGCAGGGGCAGTGTCACAGTTTACAAAATAACGTAAGAACTAGAATTTGAAAATTGTACTGACATAGTGGCACAGGTGACTTAGCTTTGTTTCCTTCTAAAAGATTACTGGACTAAATGATGGCTGGATTCTGTCAGTCTCAGTTCTAATTAGGAGTCAGCGATTTGCACGCGACAAGCAATGTTCTCGGTGAGCTTCTCATTGTCTTGCAGAGCTTATAGCAATAAACCCATGGCGGAATTTGTGAGGTTTAATTAGGTGGAAATGCACACTTAAGTCGGGAGTAACACGTTCACTAAAGGACATACTGGTAATTTTTAACCAATCGCAACTCTTTATGTTCGTATTATTCTAGAGGAGCAAAGATTTGCCCCCACCCTCAATCCCCATGTTCTGGTATTCTTCCACTCTCTGAGAGCTTTAGAACCAGGGTTCCAAAGTCTCTGCTTAGCCTAACAGTGACGTGCTTGTCACAAAGCCAGAGGCCGGTGTCCTCGAGTTAGAGAGGGGCTTTGTCCTTGGGTTTTATTCTTCTTACTGTATTATTCCGGCTCCACCGAACCAAATATGAGTCAACTGGGTTGGGCGAGGTAGGACGGATGAAGCCTACCGTCTAGCAATCTGGACACCTATAGGAGCAGATCTGCCGCGCGAAAACAGCTGACCCAGCGGCGACTGCAGAACCACGGGCAGCGTCGGCACAGATCTACCCCACCATCCCGCCGTCCAGCTCGCGGACGGGAGACGCAGCCAGGAATGTGACTGATCAGGCTACGGAGCCTGGCCGCAGGGCAAAGGCAGTGCAGTCCGAGGCCTCAGACACGGACACGCAGAAGCGGCGGTGGCGCTGACTCAGCCCGGCCTCCCTGCAGTCCCCGGGCAGCTGCAGCAGCCACAGGCGCGGGCGGCTGGGTCACACACCTCCCCCGCCCTCGGCCCCACCCGGCCACACCCTAGGCCGCGCGGCGTCACAGAGCGCATGCGTGCCGCGGGGGATGCCGGGAGCGCGCAGTGGCGGCAGCGGCGGCGACGGCAGTAACAGCGGCGGCTACAGCGGGGACGCGAGCGGGGCGGTGACGGTGTGGGAGGTGGTCTCACTCTTGGGGAAACTGCTGGGCACCGTCGCCGCGCTGAAGGTGGTTCTGTACCTGCTCCGAGTGTGCTTAGCGATGGCCTGGAAATCCGGCGGCGCCAGCCACTCGGAGCTAATCCACAATCTCCGTAGTAAGTGCCATCTCCGCGCGTTGTGGGGCAGCTGGGGCAGGCTGGGCCTGGACCGAGTCCTGGGCCATCCGGAACGTTCTGTCTGCCTTCGCACGCCTGCTGGAGGGCTTCGGCGCAGGGTTGCCTCGGTAGTCCCGAATGGCGTGCGCTTGCAATCGCCTCCCTCGGGACCTGTCACTCGTCGACGACGTGGACTAGAAGGGGAGAAAAAGAGCCAGGGGCCGCTGCTGGTGGGGGCAGGGGCAGTCGTCTCCCTGCAGGCCCTGCGGGAGGTAGTGCGGTACAGGTGGTGCTGCTGTCACTCGGGTCCGCGTCCGGGTCCAGGATGCGAGGGGCGTGCCTTCGGGGTGGGAGTGTGTGGGCTAGGCCTTATAGAGTGAGCTGGCGCTCAGGAGACGCCACCTTCGCCCCCTGCATTTTCTCATCTTCCCCCTCCTTCATAATCAACCTCGCTGCAAGCTTTCCCTCTAATGCAGCCTCCCCCGCCCTCCGTTTTTTCCCCGGTAGGGAGATGCCACCGTCTGATACAGGCGAGGGGAGGAAGATGAGAGTATTGCCATTGCAGATGCTGGGAGAAATTTCTCGGGCGGCTGTCCAGTGGAAAGCTCCGTGGGGGGCGGAGAAAGAGAATCAAGGGATGCTGTTCCTGAGAGACTTGTATTTCAGGAGCCTTTACAGGTCCTGGATCAGCAAAGGGTTGTGTCTGTGGTTCTAACTTTTTTCAGGGCTACCATAGGCTTTAAAAACCTTGTGTGGAGTTTCTTTATACCATTCTTTTTAGTTATTGTATTCCTTCCTCTGATGATAATTTTAGGGTGGGATGAGTGCTGTGTCATTTTCTTTTTTTAAACCGAAATATAGCGTCCCCATTTTGTTGGGAGACTAGAAGGGCCACAGTCTATAATAATCTCTTTGGCACTCTTCTTTGCTACTAACTTTGCAGTAATCATCTTGCCACATGGTATTTTTAATTGTCCCCTGTAACTTAGCTTTTTATGTGTTTGTCTTATCTCCCAACTCGATTTGTAATCTCTTTAAGGGCTAGCACCTTAAAAAATTGTTTTTTGGCTGTGCTCGGTGGCTCACGCCTGTAATGTCAGCATTTTGGGAGGCTGAGGTGGGTGGATCACCGAAGTTCAGGAGTTCGAGACCAGCCTGGCTTAACATGGTGAAACTGCATTTCTACTAAAAATACAAAAAATTATTCGGGTGTGGTGGTGCACACCTGTAATCCCAGCTACTTGGGAGGCTGAGGCAGGATAATTGCTTGAACTCGGGAGGAGGAGGTTGCAGTGAGCTGAGATCAGCCATTGCACTCCAGCTTGGGCAACAAGAGCAAAACTCTTGTCTCGAAAAAAAAAAAAAAAAAGTGTTATCATCTAAACCTTCACCAGGGCCAGGCGCGGTGGCTCACACCTATAATCCCAAAATGTTGGGAGCCTGAGTCGAACAAATTGCTTGAGTCCAGGAGTTCAAGGCCAGCCTGGGCAACATAGCAAGACTCTATATCTTACAAACCATCACACACACACACAAAACAAAAACAAAAAACCTAGAAAAATTACCCTGGCATGGTGGCACTCCAGTATTCAGGAGGCTGAAGTAGGAAGATCACTTGAACCCGGAAAGCAGGGTTTGCAATGAGCCAAGGTCACGCCACTGCACTCCAACCTGGGAGACAGTGAAACCCTGTCTCAAAAAAAAATAAACATCCTTTGTTACCAAACACTAAAGACTCAGTTTCCACCTTAAGTATTGTCCCTCCACCAAAAAAAAAAAAAAAAAAAAAAAAAAAATTCAAAATGACATATATTAAGTACTGGCCGAGTGTGGTGGCTCACGCCTGTAATCCCAGCGCTTTGGAAGGCCAAGGCGGCGGATCATGAGGTCGGTCAGGAGTTAGAGACCAGCCTGGCCAGCATAGTGAAACCCCGTCTCCACCAAAAATACAAAAATCAGCCAGGTATGATGGGACCTTGCGCCTGTAGTCCCAGCTACTCGGGAGGCTGAGGCAGGAGAATTGTTTGAACGTGGGAGACGGAGGTTGCAGTGAGCTGAGACCACGCCATTGCACTCCGTCCTGGGTGACAGAGCGAGACTCCGTCTCAAAAAAAAAACAAAAGTACCAACCAATGTGCCAAACAGTACTCCGAATTTCTCTCAAGTCACCTTCGTCTGTCTAGCACAGATTTAGGCGTATTATGGACACTTAATGGGCATTTATGGAAAAAAAGGGATGACTATTAAGTTCTTAGAGAAGTTTAAAGAAAAAATAATTTTTTTTTTTGAGCGAGAGTTTTGCTCTCGCTGCCCGGGCTGGAGTGCAGTGGCGTGATCTTGGCTCACTGCAACCTCCCCCTCAGGTTCAAGCGATTCTCCTGCCTCAGCCTCTCAGGTAGCTGGGACTACAGGCATGCGCCACCACGTCTGGCTAATTTTTTGTATTTTTGGTAGAAATGGGATTTCACCATGATGGCCAGGCTGGTCTTGAACTGCTGACCTCAAGTGATCCACCTGCTGCGGCCTCCCAAAGCGCTGGGATTACAGGCATGAACCACTACACCTGGCCGAGATGTCAACATTTTGTCAAGCATTGTCAGGTTCATTTTATGGAATGATGCTTGACTGGAAATGGACATTTATGTGCTGCAACAGTGGTATGAAGTATGATTTGGGTTCTCATGGATGGCACATAGGCTCAATATGTTGTAAATATTTTTATAAAATCCCTTAACATGATCTCAGTGCCCTATTGCAGTATGTGTACTTGAAAGATATTTTACACAAATTGTCATTAAGTAATTTTCCACCAGTAGGTTATCATAGAAGGCACTTGGCTGTGACAGAAATTTGTAATCAATCAGGCTCTTAAAGTCTCTCCTTTTTGGGCCAAATTGTGGTAAGCCAAGACTAGATAGATCTTTTCTCAGTGGTTTCATAATCACTTTAAGATATTGCATTACTGTTCTTAAGCTGAAATTTCTAAGGATGTTTGTCAGAAAATTTAACGAGGACTATTTAACATACATGGATGTACAGATGTTGGTTTTGCAAATATTTAGTTTTTTACTAGATTTATGATTGGTAAGAGGAAATTAGAGTAGTAGTAGTTTGGCCTCTTTTGTAACACTTGTGCAACTTCAGTTTCAACTTCTTGCTGAGATAATTCTAGCTAATAGTTTTATTTTTATTTATTAGCTGATCATACAATTAATAGTTGGTAATGTGAAAATTGCAATTGACGTAAAATTAGAAAATATTGCCTTCCTTCTCATTATTCTACTGTGTATATTCTTCCTAAATTAAAGGATTTTAATTGAAATCTTAGAAAAATGTGAAAATTGTGATTATATTGATGTTGAAATGAAAAGGAGTCTGCTTACTGGAAGAGGAAGGAAATGACGGTTTTAATTTTTTTTTTTTTTGGAAATGCAGCTTAATATAATTTGTTAAGAATATTTTGTTTTCCTTTTGTATTAGAATCCATCATAATAGAAATATGGTTATATGATTTCATAGTTGATGCATCATTTATAGACTATTTTAGATTGTAATGGTAGATTTCTTATGTCATGGCCTATAACCACTCTTAAGTAATTTAACAGTGACTTGAGCATGCTTCAAAATCTCCTGGATGAACTGCAGAGCCTTTTAGAACACAGATTGCTGGAACTTGAGAATTTGTATTTCTAACAGATTTGTAAGGGGTGCACTGCTGGTCTAGGGACCACATTTTGAGAACCAGTGACATGTGGCATTTAACATTTGAAATGTGGACAACTGAAGAACTGAAATTTGGTTTTATTTTAATTAACTTAATGAAATAACCACATATATCTAGTAGTTACCACATTGGGCAGCATAGGTCTATAGAAATGAAAAATAAAATGATTTTATGATTATGGACTGGTAATATGCTCTTGAAACAAATTAGCCTAATTTAAAACAACTGTGAGTCTGCTTAATCCAGGGAATGTGACATTTAAGTAATGCTTATATTAGAGTTTAATTTCTACTTGTATTGATACAATTTCAAGCCATGGTAAAATTTAGGAAGGTAGCATGAGTAGGTGAGATGATGTTCTGGAGCAGGGGTATTTAAACCAGAGGGTTTGTGGGAGGTTAACGGATAGGCTTCAAATGCTAGATAGTCATCCCTCCCTTATCACATGGTTTTGCTTTCTGAAATTTCAGTTACCTCAAGTCAACTGAGGTCTGAAAATATTAAGTGGAAAATTCCTGAAATAAGCAATTCATAAGTTTTAAATTGTGTCCCATGCTGAATAGCGTGAGGAACTCTCTAGATGTCCCACTTCATCCTACCCGTGACATGAATCATCCCTTTGTTCAGCATATCCATGCTGTCTGCACTACCTGCCTGTTAGTCACTTAATAGCCTGTTTGGTTAGCAGTGATTGTCACAGTATCACAGGGCTTGTGTTTAAATTATTCTTACTTTACTTGATAATAGACCCAAAGTACAAGAATAACGGTGCTGGCATGTTATTATACTTGTTATATTTTATTATTCATTATTTTTGTTAATCTCTTAATTGTGCCTAATTTATAAATTAAACTTTGTTATAGGTATGTTATGTATCAGAAGAAAACATAATATACAAATGGTCCCTGACTTAGCAGTGGTTTGACTGACAAGTTTTTTACTTTACTGGATGTTAACCTGGCATAAGGGACATAAACCTGCTATAAGTCAAGGAGGGCCGAGTATGGTGGCTCACACATGTCATCTCAGCACTTTGGGAGACTGAGGCAGGAGGGTTGCTTCTGTCCAAGAGTTCGAGACCAGCCTGGCAACATAGTGAGAATAACATTTGTTGTTTTCTCTACAAAACATAAACAAAATTAGCTGGGTGTGGTGGTACATGCCTGTAGTCTCAGCTACACGGGAGGCCGAGATGGGAAGATCATTTGAGCCCAGGAGGTTGAGGGAGCAGTGAGCCAAGAACATGCCACTACATTCAGCCTGGGTGATGGAGCAATACCTTGTCTTAAAAAAAAAAACAAACAAACCCAAAAAACATGTTGAGCATCTATATGGGCTGTATGGACTTTGGTACTGTGTGCAGTTTTGGGCATCTATTAAGGGTCTTGGACCGTATTCCCTGTGGATAAGGGGGAACTACTATACTGGACACTGAAAACAATTGCTCTTTTATCTATTTTTACTTGTAAAAATAATTTAGTCCATTCTCCTAATGCATCAATTGTTTCTATTTACGTTTCTTTTGCATTCTTGATTTTGTCATTTTACATGTATAATGTTTATAGAATTTGTCATTCAGTCAGCTGATATTTGAGTGGCTTCTATATGACAGGCACTGGGGATATGGCAGTGAAGAAAACAAACATCCACTCCCTCTTGTAGCTTCTAATGGGAGCAGCCAAGTATAGTATGTCACATGATAAGTGACAAAGTAGGAAGGGAGGACAGAGTGTGTGGGGCAGTAGGTTTGTAGTTATAGAGAAGGCCTCAGTGAGGTATCGTTAGACCAAAGATTTGCTGGAGGAATTGATACAGATCATGCAGGTAGACTTGGGATAAGCATTCCAGGCAGTAGAAATAGCACATTCTAGATTTGGATTTAGAGTTTGGGAGAAAGATTAGAGGATCCAACACCAAGGTTTTGGGCCTTGGCAACTGGAATGATTTGCCATTTTCTGAATTCGAAGTGATGAGTGAGTAAGCAGCTAGGGTTATTCTGTGAGGAGGGGGAATGTGGGAAATCAGGAGTTTGTTTCGAGGAATGTCAGGTTCTAAGACATGTAAGTGGAGATCTTTAGTAGCCATTTGAATATGCAAGAATTATGATTATTTGGGGTTTTGTATACTAAAAGCATTTACTTTTGTAAATAATGAATTCATTTTCTAATTCTATTTATAGCACCAGTTCTTAGCCACTAGTAGGTGTTGTTAATAGCAAAGAGCGCTTATTCTTTCTTTCTTCTCTTTTTTTTTTTTTTTTTTTTTTTTTTTTGAGACACAGTCTCTGTTGCCAAAGCTGGAGTGCAGTGGTGTGATGTTGGCTTACCTCAACCTCCTTTTCCTGGGTTCAAGAGATCCCCGAACCTCAGCCTCCCAAGTAACTGGGACTACAGGTGCACACCACCATGCCTGGCTAATTTTTGTCTTTGTAGAGATGGGGTTTCCCAATGTTACCCAGGCTCATCTCAAACCCCTGGGCTCAAATGATCTACCCACCTCAGTCTCCCAAATTGCTGGGAATACAGGCATGAGCCAATGTGCCTAGACAGCATTTAGTCTTAATATTCCATTACTTTTCTATGTACATGGGAAAAATATAACCAGCTAGTAAAATCCTAAGAAATTGGGGCCTCAGAGTCCAGAATATACCTCCTCATTTTGGCTTATTTCAAGCCAGTTTTATGGATAGGTACTAGTAAGTAAACTTAAAATCCTGTGTGTAGCCGGGCGCGGTGGCTCACGCCTGTAATCCCAGCACTTTGGGAGGCCGAGGCGGGTGGATCACGAGGTCAAGAGATCGAGACCATTCTGGTCAACATGGTGAAACCCCGTCTCTACTAAAAATACAAAAATTAGCTGGGCATGGTGGTGCACGCCTGTAGTCCCAGCTACTTGGGAGGCTGAGGCAGGAGAATTGCTTGAACCCAGGAGGCGGAGGTTGCGGTGAGCCGAGATCGCGCCATTGCACTCCAGCCTGGGTAATAAGAGCGAAACTCCGTCTCAAAAAAAAAAAAAAAAAAAAAAAATCCTGGGTGTATATTTAAATTTAAGTTATTTAAAAATAAATAAAATTGGCCGGGCGCGGTGGCTCATGCCTGTATGTAATCCCTGTTTTGGGAGGTTAAGGTGGGTAGATCACCTGAGGTCAGGAATTTGAGACCAGCCTGGCCAACATGGTGAAACCCCATCTCTACTAAAAATGCAGAAATTAGGGCCAGGTGCGGTAGCTTACACCTGTAGTCCCAACACTTTGGGAAGCCAAGGTAGGCAGATCATCTGAGGTCAGGAGTTCAAGACCAGCCTTACCAACATGGTGAAACCCGGTTTTTTGTTTTGTTTTGTTTTGTTTTGTTTTGTTTTGTTTTGTTTTTTTTAGAAGTGAAAGGTCTCACATATTTCTGAACCCAGGCAACCAAAACCTTTTTTTTTAAAAACATGAATAATGAAAGCACTGTGGGTTCTACTAACTAATGCCTTCGTAACAGATACAGAAAGGAATCTGTTCAAACGTCTCCAGATAGCTTGGTTTAGTAACATGATTGTGACCTTCAGACAGCATAAATATGTGTGCCATCGCATGTGTGATTTCTTACAGACCAAGCTTGGTTCTCCTCCGTGTCTCCTTTTGGAGTTGTACCTGATTTTATTACCAGTTTTCATCCGAATCCACTGGGGAATGGGATGATTTTGCTTTTGTTTCTTGGCCAGGAATCGCATCGCTTAATCCTGAAAGTCTTGTGAGAAGACATGGCGAGAAACGAAGTAAAGCACACACCACGATGGCGGAGAAAGGAAGAGAGGAGGCTTGTTTTGTTTTTTTAATGCAAAAATTAGCTAGGTATGGTGGCAGGTGCCTGTAATCCCAGCTACTTGGGAGGCTGAGACAGGAGAATCACTTGAAACTGGGAGCTGAAGTTTGCAGTGAGCCAAGATTGCACTATTTCACTCTAGCCTGGGTGAAAGAGCAACACTGTCTCAAAAAAATAAAAAATAAAAATAAATAAAAATAAAAATTTATATATTGAGTTATACTAGCCACATTCCAGGAGCTCAGTAGCCACATGGAACTAGTGACCACCCTGTTGGACAGTACAGATAGAGAATATATCTGCCATTACTGAAAGTTCTTTTGGATTGCAGTAGATCTTGATGCTTGGTTGTATTACATTCTTATTAATGAGATTTTCAGCTGTAGGAGGAGAAAGCTTCAACTGCGCTGTTACAAAAATATTTTTATTAATATATTTAGCTTTGGTTAAATGTTTTCAGGGTGGCAGTATAAAACTAAAGATTATCAGACAAGGGTGATGAAGATAACAGGAGGGTTAGCATCTTATATGGTGCTTTGACACGATTGAAGTGGTTTGGTTTAGCAGAGAAAAGGCTTTAGGGACAGTGGTGTTTAAATATTTGAAGAAATGTCATGTAGTAGAGGGTCAAACCAGGACAAATGGGAGGCAGATTTTGGCTCATTATAAGGAAGTATTCACAAAGCTATCCTAACAATCAAAGAGTTGGCTTCGAAAAAGTGTTTTCTGTCACTGAATATGTTGAAGCAAAGAACAGTTGACCATTTCACTGTAAGGGATATTGTAGAAAGGATTTTGTCATTAGATTCGAATGTACACTAGATCTCTAAGGACCCTTCAAAATCCAAGATTCTGTGATTTTTTTTCCCCAGTGTACCTAGATTCTGTAATTTAAAAAAAATATTTTATTTTTTGAGACAGAGTCTCACTGTATTGCCCAGGTTGCAGTGTAGTGGCATGATCTCGGCTCACTGCAACCTCTGCATCTCTGGTTCAAGCAATTCTTGTGCCTCAGCTGCCCGAGTAGCTGGGACTACAGGCTTGTGCCACCATACCCCGCTAATTTTTGTACTTTTAGTAGACATGGGGTTTCGCCATGTTGGCCAGGCTGGTGATTCCTGACCTCAGGTGATCTGCTCAAATTCCTGACCTCAAGTGATCTGCCCAACCAGTCTCCCAAAGTGCTAGGATTATAGGAGTGAGCCTCTGCGCCCGGCCAATTTTTTTTTTTCCCCTGAGACAGAGTCTTGCTATGTTGTCCAGGCTGGAGTGCAGTAGCGCCATCTCAGTTCACTGCAACCTCTGCCTACCAGGTTCAAGCAATTCTCCTACCTCAGCCTCCTGAGTAGCTAGGACTACAGGCATGCACCACCATGCCCAGCTAATTTTTGTATTTTTAGTAGAGATGGGATTTCACCACGTGGCCAGGCTGGTTTCATATTCTTGACCTCGTGATCCGCCCACCTCAGCCTCCCAAAGTGCTGGGATTACAGGCATGAGCCACCGTGCCTGACCCAATTTTTTTTAATTAGTGTTATTGATTGCATGAAATTACTTGTGCAGTGTATGAGTTTTAGAAGCCAACCACAGAAGTTAACAGTTTAACATTAATATAAAATGTTACCTGCATTTTAAGTTTTTCATAACATTGTAGTTTGTCAGAGATGTAAAGGAATCCAAGGAACAGATCCTCCTTTGAGAAATAACATTTAAACACTATGTATCAAGCTATTAAGGTAAGCTTTGGGCAGTGGCAGTATCATAGCCAAGGAGGTTTATCTGAAACATGATTATTGCTAATTGAAAACTTTTCCCAATACCCCGTCATGAAGACTTGAAATATAGTCAGCATTGGTAATTTTTGGCAGTCTCTATGGGGACTGAATTTTTTTTTAAAAAAAGGTTATTAAAGTATAGAGAAAGATACATTTTATTTTGCTTTTTCCCCCATTGGTTGGCAGAGAAAGATACGTATTTTAAAATAATCTCTTAGAGAATATGCTTTACCATAACTTGCCATCCCATAAAATTCTTTCTTGATTATATTATAAATTTAAAACTAATTCCTTTCAGACTTTTTCAGTACAGAAAAAATACATTGGGAGTGTCTCAGCCTCTACTTAGCATCTGTAATACCAGTCATTCTGAATGGGAAGAAAAAGGTGAAAGTTTTGTTAATTTCTTTCTTTTTTTTTTTTTTGAGACGAGTTTCACTCTTGTCTTCCAGGCTGGAGTGCAGTGGGGCGATCTCGGCTCACTGCAACCTCCACCTCCCAGGTTCAAGCAGTTCGCCTGCCTCAGCCTCCCAAGTAGCTGGGATTACAGGCACCTGCCACCTTGTGCTCAGCTTATTTTTGTATTTTTAGTAGAGACGGGGTTTTGCCATGTTGGCCAGGCTGGTCTCAAACCCCTAACCTCAAACCCCACCTGCCTTGGCCTCCCCAAGTGCTGGGATTACAGGTGTGAGCCACTGTGCCTGGCCAAGTTTTGTTAATTTCTTACTGTTTTCCCATACATGTTGATAGCAGAGAAGAAATATAGGGCGGTAGATGATTAACAGCTATCTAAGTGTTATAAACTAATATAATAGGTAATATTTCTTTTATTGAGATGTAACCTTGTAACAAGCTTAGAAAAAGTTTCTATATGACTTGAAATCCATCTGTAGCTTGTTTTCTTTCTCTCTTTCTCTCTCTGTCTCTCCCTCCTCTCCCTCCCCCTCCCTCCCTCTCTCTCTCTCTCTCTCTCTCTCTCTCTCTCATCACTGCAACCTCTGCTGCCAGGGTTCAAGAGATTCCCCTGCCTCGGCCTCCCTAGTAGCTGGGACTACAGGCGTACACCATCATGCCTGGGTAATATTTTGTATTTTAGTAGAGATAGTATTTCACCATGTTGGCCAGGGTGGTCTTGATCTCCTGACCTGGTGATCCAGCTTCCTGGACCTCCAAAGTGCTGGGATTACAGGCATGAGCCACCGCCCCTGCTTTTTTTTTTTTTTTTTTTTTTTGTGGATGGAGTTTCATTTGCTCTTGTTTCCCAGGCTGGAGTGCAATAGCGCAATCTCAGCTCACTGCAACCTCTGCCTCCCGGCTTCAAGCGATTCTCTTTTCTCAGCCTCCTGAGTGACTGGTATTACAGGCATGCTCCACCATGCCCGGCTAATTTTGTAGAGACTGGGGTTTCTTCATGTTGGCTGGTCTTGAACTCTTGGCCTCAGGTGATCCGCCCGTCTTGGCCTCCCAAAGTCCTGGGATTATAGGTTTGAGCCATTGCACCCAGCCACTCAGGCTGGTCTTATTTGCCTCTTCATATGCCTTGTGCATGAAGGTACATTGTTCAGTTGCTATAACGAAGACCAAAACAATACCTTAAACAAGATAAAAGTTTCTCTCATAGCAATCCAAACAGTTCAAGGCTAGTGTGGTAGTTCCATGGTGCTGAAAACCTAGACTCTTCTCTTGTGGCTCTGTTCTTTTCCTCATCTGCAAGGTTAAAGACAGTGTACCTTCACTATTTCCCTCTGCCAGCCAATGAGGGGGTAAGCAAGAGAAAAAGGAAAACACCCATGCCTTTTAAGATCATGATCTGGAAGTTGTATACATAAATTTTACATATGTTCCATTGACAAGAACTTAATTGTAGGGTTACACATAATCACAGGGAGACTAATTGGGAATGCACCCAAATAAAATTCTGTCACTATGTACTGGATTATAGAGGATGCAGGTAAAAAGGAAAAAAAAAAAAAAAAAAATATATATATATATATATATATATATATATATATGTACACGCACACACACACAAAATAAAATTTGATCACTATGAAAGTAAAGGAGTCCTTGCTGTATCTTGCTGATTATAAGAGTGGTCTGTGTGTGTGTGTGTGTGTGTGTGTGTGTATAAACATATATATACACATACATACTATGACAGGCTAGGAGGATTGAGATTAATTTTTAATCAAGTAATATATGTATTCAAGTAATATATGTACATAATTAAAAGATACAGTATAAGCCAGGCACAGTGGCTCATGCCTGTAATCCCAGCACTTTGGGAGGCTAAGGCAGGAGGATCACGAGGTCAGGGATTTGAGACCAGCCTTACCAACATGGTGAAACCCGGTCTCTACTTAAAAATACAAAAATTAGCCGGGTGTGGTGGTGCACACCTATAATCCCAGCTAGTTGGGAGGCTGACGCAGGAGAATTGCTTGAACCCAGGAGGCGGAGGTTGCCTGAGCCGAGAGCTCGCCATTGCATTCCAGCCTGGGCAAGAGAGTGAGACTCTGTCTCAAAAAAAAAAGAAAAAAGAAAAAGATACAGTATCAGACTCATTGCTTAGAGTGAACCATTTTAGCTATGTTTTTGTTTTTTTTGGTTCTTGTGATTATCTTCATATCTCCAAATCATATGCTTAAACTGCTGTTTCATGTTTTATCTATTTTAGACATCGTATGTTGACCTCCTGCCAAGATGGGTGAGGATTTACACAATACAAACCTATCCCCTTCCTTCATATAGTTATTATCATAGTTTTTGGTTCCTCTTTTGTGGTTACCTTTGTAACTTTGTTTTTTTTTTTTTTCTTTTTTTTGGAGACCTAGTTTCATTCCTGTTGCCCAGGTTGGAGTGCAGTGGTGTGATCTCGGCTCACTGCAACCTCCACTTCCCAGGTTCAAGCAATTCTCCTGCCTCAGCCTCCCGAGTAGCTGGTACTACAGGCGCTTGCCACCACGCCTGGCTAATTTTTTGTATTTTTAGTAGAAACAGGGTTTCACTGTGTTAGCCAGGGTGGTCTTGATTTCCTGACCTTGTGATCCACCTGGACTTGGCCTCCCAAAGTGCTGGGATTACAGGCAAGAGGCACTGTGTCCAGCCACCTTTGTAACTTTGAATAATAGACTTTAACCTCTATTTCTTGTTCCACAATTTATAAACTGACACTACCTCTTAACCTGTCTACTGGTAAGAAAGGATATTAGGGAGTTCCTGCTCTCATTTCCAAATTGATTGACAGTTCTTTTACATTGTCAAAGTTGATAACATTTACATTTCATTCTGAGCAGTAAATAAATCTTCTGCACTTTATTGTTGATTTCAAAAGTTGACAATCAGTAGCCATCATTAATATTTATGACTATATCCATACTTTGCTGAACTGTGTAGTGTGTTGGGTTTATTCCCTGCTGTTTCTTTCCTGTATTACAGACCTTTCTGCTATTGAAGACTGGCAAATATTTTTCCTTTTTTTAAAAACATCAGTTGCTCGAAATCTTGTCACATTTTAGTTTTCTTCATATGTAAATCATATCTCTTGTATAGTGTGTTTTTTTCCTGGAATTTGATTTATCCTCTGTGCCCATTTTCATCCACCCTTCAAGTTAGGAAAAGAAATATTTTTCTTACCATGACCCTAATTTTTTCAAGCTTTTTATTATTTGGGTGGTAGCTTGGATTCTATTGCATTCTCCTTTTTGAATACTGTTCTTATTTGGATCAGTTGCATATTTGGACCAACATTAGCCATTATTATAATCATTTAATTAGGGTCTTTAGACCCTAGGGCTGCAAGCAGACTGGGTATGGGTGGTTCTCAAGCTGTTCTCTATTTCAGAAAAGCCTAATGGTAATTGCACGTTTATCCCTAATTAGTCTCTACATGCAAAGTACAACATCAAATTACTTTGCCGTTTGCTAGAAATATTTTAGGGCACTGGCATAGGGCACTATGTTATTTTATATATATCATAGATTACCAAAAATAGAAAATGATTTAAAAACTTAGTAAATATATAATAGTTTGGTTTAAGCATTTAAACAATTATTATTTTTTACCCTATGGACATGCCCAAGTTTAAGCATTTTTTTAAAACATGGGATCTTGGGGCAAAAATAAATAGTAAGAAACTTGTGAAAATTTTGGAAACCACCCGGTAATGCCTAAGAAAAGTTTTATTCTGAGCCTTGATGGGTTCCACTTTTCTTTCTTTCTTTCTTTCTTTCTTTCTTTCTTTCTTTTTTTTTTTTTTGAGACGGAGTTTCGCTCTTGTTACCCAGGCTGGAGTGCAATGGCGCAATCTCGGCTCACCGCAACCTCCGCCTCCTGGGTTCAGGCAATTCTCCTGCCTCAGCCTCCTGAGTAGCTGGGACTACAGGCACGTGCCACCATGCCCAGCTAATTTTTTGTATTTTTAGTAGAGATGGGGTTTCACCATGTTGACCAGATGGTCTTGATCTATTGACCTTGTGATCCACCTGCCTCAGCCTCCCAAAGTGTTGGGATTACAGGCGTGAGCCAAGGCGCCCGGCCTCTTTTTAAATTTTTTTTTAAAGGTGGGGTTTCACGATGATGGCCAGGCTGGTCTTGAACTCCTGACCTCAGGTGATCCACCTACCTCGGCCTCCCAAAGTGCTAGGATTACAGGCATGAGCCACCGCGCCTGGCCAGGTTCAGCTTTTTTTTTTTTTTTTTTTTTTTTGAGACGGAGTTTCGTTCTTGTTACCCTGGTTGGAATGCAATGGCGCGATCTCGGCTCACCGCAGCCTCCGCCTCCCGAGTTCAGGCAATTCTCCTGCCTCAGCCTCCTGAGTAGCTGGGATTACAGGCATGCTCCACCATGCCCAGCTAATTTTTTGTATTTTTAGTAGAGACGGGGTTTCACCGTGTTGACCAGGACGGTCTCAATCTCTTGACCTCGTGATCCACCTGCCTCGGCCTCCCAAAGTGCTGGGATTACAGGCTTGAGCCACCGCGCCCAGCCAGGTTCAGCTTTTTAATAAATGACTGATGGTGTGCTATTAATAACAATTTAGAAGCAATTCCATGTGCCTCCATATCCATAGAGCCAAAGAAGCTCACATAAATTTGATAGAAGTATATTATCAAACTCGAAGGAAGTGGTTTTTTTTTTTTTTGTGACAGAGTCTCGCTCTGTCACCCAGACTGAAGTACAGTGGCACAATCTCAGCTCACTGCAACTTCCACTTCCTGGGTTCAAGCAATTCTCCTGCCTCAGCCTCCTGAGTAGCTGGAATTCCAGGCACACACCACCATGCCCAGCTAATTTTTTTTTTTTTTGTATTTTTAGTAGAGATGGTATTTCACCATGTTGTCCAGGCTGGTCTGGAACGCCTGACCTCATGATTCGTCCACCTCTGCTCCCAAAGTGCTGGGATTACAGGCATAAGCCACTGTGCCTGGCCTATTTCTTTAACTTGCTTTGATTTTTAGAATGTGCCTCAAGTAAAATCTTTAAGATGTCAGACGTTAAGTATCCATCTAGAGAAGGATGAATACAGTAAATATGATGATGGTTTCAAAAACTGATGAATAAAAAAAGATTAAAAAAATAAGGCTTGAGGTAGTCATGATATATGTTCGGATATGTAAAAAAAGATTGACGAGATAGAAATTCAATATATTCTTCATGACTTCAGAGAATAACACTAAGGGTTTCATGTGAGTGAATTATGAAAAGGGAAATTCATCTTAATACAGGGAAATTTGCTAGTAATCAGAAAGGTCTGAATGAGCTAGTAAGAACCACAATAGGCCGGGCGCGGTGGCTCAAGCCTGTAATCCCAGCACTTTGGGAGGCCGAGGTGGGTGGATCACGAGGTCAAGAGATCGAGACCATCCTGGTCAACATGGTGAAACCCCGTCTCTACTAAAAATACAAAAAATTAGCTGGGCATGGTGGCGCGTGCCTGTAATCCCAGCTACTCAGGAGGCTGAGGTAGGAGAATTGCCTGAACCTAGGAGGCGGAGGTTGCGGTGAGCCGAGATCGCACCATTGCACTCCAGCCTGGGTAACAAGAGCGAAACTCCGTCTCAAAAAAAAAAAGAACCACAATAATGAAACTCTTTTAGTAGAGAATATGGTACCAATTTATGAAGTTAGACTTGATGGCTTCTAAAGCCTCTTGTGATCTTGAGAGTCTATGAATCACCCTCTGGAATTTGAGTTAATAGCAGGGCAAATGAACCACTCAAGAAGTATTTTGGAAAGTAGTAGAACTCACTAAGCTATTTGAATAAGTTAGTAGCAGTATAGTGAAGTAATCACTGGAAATCTAACATTAATTTGAATAACCCTACCCCTTATTTGCTCTGTTATCTTGGACTACTTAATTAGTTTTTCTAACCTCAATGTTATGATCTGTCAAATGAAATAATAATAGTGCCTACTTTATAGGCTTGTTTGAGACAACTTAAGATTGATTCTGTTTATTAGAACTGTATCTTTAACATGGTAAACATTCAGTGGTTATCACTGCTACTATTACTCTGCTTTTAGAACTTAAAAAAAAAAATGCTTTCAGGCTAGCAACTGGGGCTCACCAGTTTCAAGAATACAATTTGAAAAAATGTGACACACAGATACAGTGTGTAACCACCAACTTTGTTGTGATGTAGAACATGGGTTAGCAAACCACAGGCCACTGACAAAATTTGGCCTCCTGCCTGGTTTTATAAATTTTTATTGAAACACAGCCACACTTTCATTTATGTAGTGTTTCTGGCTGTTTTTGCACCACAGTGGCAGTGTTTAGTAGTTGCAACAGAGAGTATATGGCTTGTAAATTCTAAAATATTTACTATTTAGACCTTTAAAGTTGTTTGCTGATCTCTGCTATAGAACACGTCTTTCACCGAAAAAGTTTTTTTAGTGTCTCTTTGCAATTAATCTCCTCCCTTCTATCCCCTAGCAACTACAGATAGGCCTTTTACCACTATGGTTTTGGCTTTTCTAGAATGTGTTAAAAATGGAATCATATGTAGTCTCCTTGCCTGGCTTCTTTCACTTAGATTAGTGCTTTTGAGATTCATTCATGTTGAGTATATCAGTAATTTGCTCCTATTTTTTTTCTTTTTTGGTAGAGACAGGTTCTCACTATGTTGTTCAGGCTGGTCTTGAACTCTTGAGTTCAAATGATCCTCCTACCTCGGCCTCCCAAAGTGCTGGGATTGTAGATGTGAGTCACCGCACCTGGCCGTTCACCTCTTTTTATTGTTGGCTTGCATTTTCTTTCTTGAATTTCTTGAAAATGCTGCTTTATTCTTACTTTGCTTTGAATCTAGCTCTTAATTTTTATTTTTATTTATTGAGACAGGGTCTCGCTCTGTCGCCCAGGTTGGAGTGCAGTGGCATGATAAGGGGATACTGCAGCCTTGATTTCCCAGGCGCAAGTGATCCTCCCACCTCAGTCCCCTGAGTAGCTGGGACTACAGGTATGCGTCACTATGCCAGGCTAAGTTTTAAAATTTTTTGTAGAGATGGGGTCTAGTCATGGTGCCCAGGGTGGTCTCAAACTCCTGGACTCAAGTCATCCACCTGCCTTTGTCTTCTAAATTGCTGGGATTACAGATGTGAGCCACTGCATCCAGCTTGTTTTTTCCTCTTAAGAAACCTGTGGTGACCTAATTTTTTGTTGGTTTGTTAGTTTTGAGACGAAGTCTCACTCTCAACCTCGGCTGGAGTGCAGTGGTATAATCTTGGCTCATTGCAACCTCTGCCTCCTGGGTTCAGGTGATTCTCCTGCCTCAGCCTTCTGAGTAGCTGGGATTACAGGTACATGCCACCATACCTGGCTGATGTTTGTATTTTTAGTAGAGATGGTGTTTTGCCATGTTGGCCAGGTTGGTCTTGAACTCCTGACCTCAGGCGATACACCCACCTTGGCTTCCCAAAGTGCTGGGATTACAGGCATGAGCCACATGCTTGACCTGTTTGTTTGTGTTTTGAGACAGGGTCTTACTCTACTGCCCAGGCTGGAGTACAGTGGCATGATCGTGGCTCACGGTAGCCTTGACTTACTGAGCTCAAGTGATCCTGCCACCTCAGCCTCCAAGTAGCTGGGACCACAGGTGCACAAACACCACACCTGGCTGATTTTCGAATTTTTTATTATAATAGGTAATTTGCTCTTTTTGCCTTATTTATTTATTTATTTTTTTGAGATTGAGTCTCATCCTGTCACTCAGGCTGGAGTGGATTGCAGCGGTGTGATCTTGACTCACTGCAACCTCTGCCTCCCAGGCTCAGGTGATCCACCTTAGTAGCGGGGACCACAGACATGCACTATCATGCTTGGCTAGTTATTTTTTTTTTAAATTTTTTTGAAGACAGAGCCTCACTCTGTTGCCCAGGCTTGAGTGCAGTGGCATGATCTCAGCTCACTGCAGCCTCTGCCTCCTGGGTTCAAGCAATTCTTGTACCTCAGCCTCCTAAGGAGCCAGGATTACAGGCATGTGCCATCACACCTGGCTAATTTTTGTATTTTTAGTAGAGATGGGGTTTTGCCATATTGGCCCTGCTGGTCTTGAACTCCTGGCCACAAATGATCCACCCGCCTCAACCTCTCAAAGTGTTAGGATTATAGACGTTAGTCACCATGCTAACCCAGCTAATTATTTTTGCCTTGATGTTCTGATAATTCTTTTCCTTTCCTTTAAAATCTTCCCAGTAATGTTTACTTCCTGGTGCATTTTCTTAGAATATAGTTTTAAATACTAGTTTTGTTTAATCAGCACAAATGTTTTGATTTGCATTTTGTTTTCTTTTTACATTAGTTTTGAATGGCATTGGTTTGATTTTTTTTTTTTTTTTTTTTTCCTATGCACCATGGCCTTGAGACAGGGTCATGCCTTTTCACCCAGGCTGGAGTACAGTGGTATGATCATAGCTCATTTTAACCTCAAACTCCTGGGCTCAAACAATTCTCTCACCTCAGCCTCCTGAGTATTTAGGACTACAGGCTTGTGCCATGATGCCCAACTAATTAATTTTTTGTTGTTGTAGAGACGGTCTCACTATGTTGCCTTGCCTGATCTCAAGCTCCTGGGCTCAAGCTATCCTCCCTTGTTGGACTCCAAAGCTTTGAGATTATACGCATGGGCTGCTGTACCTGGCCTTTATCTCAAATAACTAATTGTTAGGGAAGGCAAATATATATTATTGATCTTGGTTCTCTTCTTGAGAAATTAACTTCTCCTGGGCTCTACAACAGTATATTGGCCTGGTCTTCATCCTGCCTCTGTTACTGCCCCTTATCTTTGATGGTTCTGCTTTCTTTGCATGTCTTTTAGACATTGGCTTTGTTTTTCTTTATTTATTCTCTGGCCACTTTGAATTCACTTTGATTGCTTCAGTTGACATCCATAATAAATAGAAATCTCGATCTCTATTCTAGATCTCTTTTCTGAGCTCCAGATTCGTATGTCCAACTGACTACAGAATGGCTCCAGTTGTATGCTCCAAAGCCCCTAACTGAATAGATAACTTACCATTTTTCCCCTTAACTTTGATCTTGCTCCAGGATTTCTTAAATCGGTAAATGGCAATAGCATCTCAACAATTATCCCCATTCCCACCCCCAAATCCAGTTAGTAAGGTATATATTACCTACCAAACATCTCATTATCCTTCTACTTTTCTTTGTCCTTATTGTTATTAAAGACCAGTTTGCTGTTACCTGGGCCATTGCAGCAGCTTCTGATCGTTCTACCAGTTCAGTCTGTGCAGCACAACTGGTGTAATTATTCTAAAATACCTCTGATCGTGTCTCTCTCCTGAAAATATTTACCTCATTTGTTTCAGAAAATGGAATCATCAAGACAGATAAAGTATTTGAAGTTATGCTGGCTACAGACCGCTCCCACTATGCAAAATGTAACCCTTACATGGATTCTCCACAATCAATAGGTAAGCTTTAGATTTCTGAAAATGTCGCACTTTTCATCATTTACTTTATGATTTTTGTAACTATAAAAAGCCTGGGACACAGATATTTGTTATTACTTTTTTGTTTTTTTCTTTGAGATGGAGGCTTACTCTGTCGCCCAGGCTGGAATGCAGTGGCTAGACTCACTGCAACCTCTTCCTCCCAGATTCAATTGCGTCTCCTGCCTCAGTCTCCTAAGTAGCTGGGACTACAGGTGCACACCACCATGCCTGGCTAATTTCTGTAATTTTTTTTTTTTTTTTTTTTTTTTTTTTTTGAGACGGAGTCGCTCTTGTTACCCAGGCTGGAGTGCAATGGCGCGATCTTGGCTCACTGCAACCTCCACCTCCTGGGTTCAGGCAATTTTCCTGCCTCAGCCTCCTGAGCAGCTGGGATTACAGGCACGTGCCACCATGCCCAGCTAATTTTTAGTATTTTTAGTAGAGACGGGGTTTCACCATGTTGACCAGGATGGTCTTGATCTCTTGACTTTGTGATCCACCCACCTCAGCCTCCCAAAGTGCTGGGATTACAGGCTTGAGCCACCGCGCTCAGCTAATTTCTGTAATTTTAAGAGAGATGGGGTTTCACAATATTGGTCAAGTTGGTCTTGAACTCCTGACCTCAGGTGATTCACCCATGTTGGCCTCCCAAAGTGCTGGGATTACAGACGTGAGCCACTACACCCAGCCTATGATTACCTTCTTAGTTTGAATTTTATGACTCAGTACGTTTCATCATCCCAAACATATGTATTTTAATAAAATGATGTATGTTTTTCTATTTTCTCAAACAACATATAATATGTATAAAGAATTAAAAACATTTTTTAAAATAAAATATTTTAGTGAAAAAAATTTTTAATGAAAACTAAGAGTATTAGCTGAGTGCTGAGTTTTCTTTAGGGACCTTAGTGTTGACTAAAAATTAGTTTTCAGGTTAGGATTAATTTTTTAAATCAATATTTAGATCAGTAAGTGTGCTTAAGTTATTACTGACTTCTCTGCTTCACTTGCCCTGATTTTTTGGCTTGTGTTTGTTTTTTAGAAAGTCCTATATTTAACTCCTTCTCCTGAAGCAGGTTTTGCTGAACTGCTGAGCCTTGGCAGTGGGCGCCTTTGAGGCTTAGAAGTGCCTCAGGATTCTGTCAGCCAGCTGCCATGCTATCTTCTTTTGAAGCACTGTAACAGTCAGCAGAGAAGATCCTGGGGAGCTTCTGAACCCCGAAGGCACCTGCTACCACCGCTCAGTGAAAATTGTTTCAGAGGCAGAAAGAAGCAGGTAAATAAGTTTTGAGAAAGAACGCCAGAAGAAGAGAAACTGAAAGTTAAGATCCAAGAAAGGATTGTGTGAATTAACATTAGATGATAAGATAAAGAATAAAATGAAGTAGTTTATTGGTCTTTTAAGCTATTTTTTCAGTTATTCTAGTTTTTTTTAAGTTGATGGAAATATAAAGCAATTTAATTTTGCACAGATTTTGTATACCTATTATATATGAAAGCTTATTTAAAAAAAAAAAGTCTGAAGGAAAAACAAGCCAAAAATATATCGACTCTCAACTTACTGAAATTCTTTCTTTCTTAGCTGACTCTACAGAAGAAGAAATTTTTAGCTGCCATACTTTAGAGGGACCGTTTTACTAGATGAGAACATTGCCCTTTGGCATAATTATATTTTCCAATTTTAACTTCTGGGTGGCAATACTCTAACAGACATAAGTTTTATTTTCTTGAGATCATAAAAACTAAAACAAAATTATTGTGGAAAAATAACATATGGATGTTAGAAAAGAAATTATGTAAAATAGTCTATTTTTGCAGCTGACTGTATCAGTAGTTCTCTTCTTGTTTTGCAGGTTTCCAAGCAACAATCAGTGCTCCACACATGGTAAGTTAAGTTTGTTCATCTGGTTACAAATGGATCACATTTTTCTCTATAGTCATTTTTTTGGTAAAAAGGGTTTAAAGAAAGTTTGAAATTTTTAAATATTTCAGTTTATCATCTATGAGTTATGTAAATTAGTAATGAACATCATTTTCTTTTTTGAACATTTTTTTCTTTTTTTTTTTTTTTTTGAGACGGAGTTTCGCTCTTGTTACCCAGGCTGGAGTGCAATGGCGCGATCTCGGCTCACCGCAACCTCCGCCTCCTGGGTTCAAGCAATTCTCCTGCCTCAGCCTCCTGAGTAGCTGGGATTACAGGCACGCGCCACCATGCCCAGCTATTTTTTTGTATTTTTAGTAGAGACAGGGTTTCACCATGTTGACCAGGATGGTCTCGATCTCTCGACCTCATGATCCACCCGCCTCGGCCTCCCAAAATGCTGGGATTACAGGCTTGAGCCACCGCGCCCGGCCCTTTTTTGAACATCTTAATACAGGGTCTGTCGAAGGAGACTTTTTAGGTAGAAACTGGCATATTAAAGTTTTTGGTGGTTGTCAGTATCTGTGACATGTAAAAATTGAACATAAAAGCTTATTTAGTAGAAAGTTATTTAAAAGAGATAAATAGTATAACGGACATTTTATAGAAATCTTAAGTTGAATATTATTTCACATTTTATGTGGAAAATTTATTAGGGAATAGTTAAATATAGCAGCCATTAAGCTGCGTACCTCCTTGAGAAGGACTTATTTTGAGTGATCTAGCAGTTTTCATCTGTTAGGGATTTTCTTTTTTTTTCCTTTTTCTTTCTTTTTTTGTTGTTGTTGTTAGGAATTTTCTTGGGTTTTTAAAAAATTTTTTATTTTTTTGAGACAAGGTCTTACTTTGTCACACAGGCCGGAATGCAGTGGTACGATCATCACAGCTCACTGCAGCCTTGACTCCTGGGCTCATGCAGTCCTTCCACCTCAGCCTCCTAAAGTGCTAGGATTATAGCATGAGCCACTGTGGCCAACCTTTTCTTAGGGTTTAAATGTCAGTATTTGAATGAATACTCTTGTTTTGTTTTGTAGGAAAGAACTATAGCTTTTCTTTTCTTTCTTTTTTTTTTAGATGGAGTCTTGCACTGTTGCCCAGGCTGGTGGTGTGCAGTGGTGTGATCTTGGCTCACTGCAACTTCTGCCTCCTGGGTTCAAGTGATTTTCCTGCCTCAGCCTCCCGAGTAGCTACAGTAGCTAGGATTATAGGTGCCCGCCACCACACCTGGCTAATTTTTGTATTTTTAGTAAAGACTGTGTTGGCCAGGTTGGTCTTGAACTCCTGACCTCATGATCTGCCTGCCTTGGCCTCCCAAAGATGTGGGATTACAGGCGTGAGCCACCATGCCTGGCCTTGTTTTTTTTTTTGTTTTTTTGTTTTTTTGAGACCGAGTTTTGTTCCTATTGCCCAGGCTGGAATGCAGTGGTACAGTCTATGCCCACTACAGCCTCTGTCTCCTGGGTTCAAGCAATTCTCCTGCCTCGGCCTCCCAAAGTGCTGGGATTATAGGTGTGAGCCACTGTGCCTGGCCACAACAATAACTTTTCTGATTTTCTGCAATTATTTGGGATTGGAGAAGCTCTTATTTAAACTTAATACTAAAATAAATTCTATATGCATTTATAGTGAAACTGATAATTATGTTAGAAGAAAACAGACATTTATAAAAATCGAATAGTAATGACTTTTTGAAACATGACAGAAAACACAGAAGCCATTAAAAAAAAACCTGATATCTAGGATTTTTACAAAGAAAAAATGTTACCAGCAAAAGTTGAAGAGGAAAAATTGGCTGGGTGTGGTGGCTCACACCTGTAATTTCAGCGCTTTGGGAGGCCAAGGCAGGACTATTGCTTGAAGCCAGAAGTTTGAGACCAGCCTGGGCAACAAAGCAAGACTCTGTCTCTACAAAAAATTTTAAAACTTAGCTGGGTGTGGTGCCATGTTCCTATAGTCCTAGCTACAAGGGAGGCCAAGACAGGAGGACTGTCCGAGTCCAGGAATTTGAGGCTGCAGTAAGCCCATGATTGTGCTACTGCACTCCAGCCTGGGTGACAGAGAGACCCTATCTCAATAATAATAATAATAATTATAAGGAACAATAGAGGAAAATGTTGTAATACATGACAGCATGAGAAAATTTCAGTATATACATATGTATGCATATATTTGTGTGTGTTTGTATACCGTAAATTAATAAGTAAAAGACCATTAAGCCCTCCCCCCCCACCAAAATGCAGAAAGGACTGATAGTTCCTTGAACCAAAATACAGATGACATTGACATTTAAAGAAATGAAAAGATGTCGTCTTCACTTATTTAAACATTTTTTTTTTTTCCCCCCAAGATGGAGTCTTGCTCTGTGGCCCAGGTTGGAGTGCAATGGCATGATCTTGGCTCACTGCAACCTCTGCCCCCTGGGTTCAAGCAATTCTCCTGCCTCACTCAGCCTCCCTAGTAGCTGGGATTACAAGCTTCTGCCACCACGCCCAGCTAATTTTTATAATTTTTAGTAGAGACGGAGTTTCACCATTTTGGGCGGGCTGGTTTCGAACTCCTTACCTCAGGTGATCCATCTGCCTCAGCCTCCCAAAGTGCTGGGATTACAGGCTTGAGCCATTGTGCCTGACCTGTTACCAATTTTTTTATTCCTTTTCCTTATTTTTTTTTAACATTTTAATTAATTTATTATTATTATTTGTGAGATGGAGTCTCCCTCTGTTGCCCAGGCTGGAGTGTAGTGACACAATCTCAGCTCAGTGAAGGCTTTGCCTCCCAGGTTCAAGTGATTTGCCTGCCTCAACCTCCTGAGTAGCTGGATTCACAGGTGCCTGCCACCACGCCTGGCTAATTTTTGTATTATTAGTAGAGATGGGGTTTCGCCCCAGGCTGGTCTTGAACTCCTGACCTCAAGTGGTCCACCATCTTTGACCTCCCAAAGTGGTGGGATTACAACCTGAGCCCCTGTGCCTAGCCCTTCATTTTTTAGTTTTTGTTTTTTTGGGACAGGGTCTTGCTCTTTTGTTCAGGCTGAAGTACAGAGGCATACTAATGGCTCACTGCAGCCTAGACCTGCTGGGTTTAAAAGATCCTCCCACCTTAGCCTCCTGGGTAGCTAGGATTATAGGCTCATACCACTACCCCTAATTTTTTTTTTTTTTTTTTTTTTTTTTATATGGTGTCTCACTCTGTTGCCAGGCTGGAGTGCAGTGGCATGACCTTGGCTCATTGAAACCTCTGCCTCCCATGTCCAAGCAATTTTCCTGCTTCAGCCTCCTGGGTAGCTGGGATTACAGGCATGTGCCACAACACCCGGCTAATTTTTTTTGTTTTTTTAGTAGAGACAGGGTTTCACCATGTTAACCAAAATGATCTGGATTTCCTGACCTTGTGATCTGCCCACCTCAGCCTCCCAAATTGCTGGGATAATAGGCGTGAGCTACTGTGCCTGGCCCCACCACCCCTAATTTTTTTTTTTTTTAGAACGAAGTCTTGCACTGTTGCCCAGGCTGCAGTGCAGTGTGGTATGATCTCAGCTCTCTGCAACCTGTGCCTCGTGGGTTCAAGCAATTCTCTTGCCTTAGTCTCCTGAGTAGCTGGGGTTACAGGCACATGCCACCTGCCCAGCTAATTTTTTCTACTTTTGGTAGAGACAGGCTTTCACTATGTTGGCTAGACTGGTCTCAAACTCCTGACCTTGTGATCTGCCTGCCTCAGCCTCTCAAAGTGCTGGGATTACAGGCATGAGCCAGTGCACCTGGCCACCCCTAATATTTTTAAAACATTTGTTATAGAGATGAGGTCTCACTGTGTTGCCCAGGCTAGTTCTGAACTCTTGAGGTCAGGTGATCCTCCCACCTCAGCCTCCCAAAGTGTTAGGATTACAGGCATGAGCCACTGGGCCAGGCTTTTTTTTTTTTTTTTTTTTTTTTTTTGAGATGGAGTCTTGCACTGCTGCCTGGGATGGAGTGCATTGGCCATTTTGAGGAATGGCCAAACCGTTTTTCAAAGTAGCTGCATCATTTTACAGTGCTAGTAGCAATGTATGAGAGTTCCAGTTTCTCTGCTTCCTTGTTAACATTTGTTATTTTCTTTTTTAAAAAAAATTTTTATCCATCCTAGTGGCTATGAAGTGATATCTCATTGTGGTTTTGATTTGCATTTCCCTAATGATTAATGATGTTGAGCATCTTTTCAGGTGCGTATTGGCCATTTCTGTATCTTTGGAGAAACATTCAGTCTCTTACTCATTACCTTTTTCATATATATAATTAAAAAAAATTTTTTTTTTAAGACAGGATCTTGCTCTGTTGCCCAGGCTGGTCTCAAACTCCTGAGCTCAAGCAGTCCTCCCACTTGTGCCCCCAAAGTGTTGGGATTACAAGTGTGAGCCACCACACCTGGCCTCTTGCCTATTTCTTAATTGGATTATTTGTCTTTTTATTGTTAAAACTGCATTTTATATAAATGTATTAAATATTTTAATTGTGTTAAAATACACATAACAAAAAATTTGCCTTCTTAACCATTTTAAGTGTACCATTTAGTAGTGTTAAGTACATTCACACTGTGATGCAGTCATCTTCAGAACACTTTCAACTTGCACAACTAAAACTCATTCAATAACAATATACTCATTCAATAACAATTTCTCAATAACAGTTTCCCAGTTTTCCCATTCTTTCTTTACCTCAGCCCCTGGTAACTACCATTCTATTTTCCGTTTCTATGAATTTGGCTACTCTAGGTACCTCATATAAGTGGAATCATAAAGTGTTTGTCTTTTTGTGATTGGCTTATTCATAGCTTATGTCAGAATTTTTTTCCAAAACGAATGCATTTTTTTTTTCTAAATTTTTAAATTTTTTTATGAGACCTTTTACATCTTTTTTTTTTTTTTTTTTTTTTTTTTTTTTCTGAGACAGAGTCTGGCTCTTTTGCCCAAGCTGGGGTGCAGTGGTGCAATCTTGGCTCGCTGCAACCTCCACCTCTAAGGTTCAGGAGATTCTCCAACCTCAGCCTCTCGAGTAGCTGGGATTACAGGTGTGGCCCCGCAAGCCGCCGGGATAATTTTTGTATTGTTAGTAGAGACAGGGTTTCACCATGTTGGCCAGGCTGGTCTTGAACTCCTGGACTCAAGTGATCCACCCATCTCAGCCCCCCAAAGTGCTGGGATTATAGGTGTGAGCCACTGCACCTTGGCCATGAATACATTTTTAATTACTTTTATTTTCTGAGTAACCTATGACCCTTAATAAGGAAAGATACTTGTGTATCTACGTATGTATATAGTCACATGGAACATCTATATAAATGCTTATATGCATATACAAACAGTGAGCATACAGTGCAGGTATGTGAGTAGATTAAAATATTTTTGATTGTATTATATGAACAAGCAGTTGTGATCTTGAATCATTTATTGCATACATTTTAGCAGTATTAAAAGAGAAGCAGAAAGTGAGGATGCAAAGAGAAATGACATCTATATTAATGAACCTTAAAATCACAAGCTTGGAAGTAACTGTAATCCTGGAATATTTTCCAAGCCTGTAAAGAAAAAAGTGACGTGTGCAGTGGTGAAGAGATTAAAAGCAACCTGTTAAAATGGTATCCTGGTAGCAAAGAGCACACCTGGCATCCAGGTTTGGGATCCTAAATACCATTGCTTACTAAAAGAGACTAGCACTCCTTGGCGTAGTGATTGATACCTGGAAAGTGAGGAAGTACTCAAAGGCAGAGGAGGTAATGTCAGAAGGACATAGGAGCAGATTTGAAGAGGCTCCCAAAGGCCAAATTTGAGAGAATTTGAGAATCAACAAGAATGATAGTAACAGATTATATAGCACAGTGAATTAAAAAACAAAAAAAAAATTTTAAGTCTATGGAGAATTAAAAATAAAAAGCAAGACGGAAAAAAATGAAAGTGATTTTTTTTTCTTTTTGTGTGTGTGTGTGTTTTTACTGAAACCACTTTTGCAATGATTTTTTTTTTTTTTCAAAACAAACCAACCAACCCAGAAGAATGTTAATGAGTGTAGAAGGAATAATGAAAATTTAAAAATCAGTATTTTGACTGGGTGCAGTGTCCTGTGCCTGTAATCTCAGCACTTCAGGAGGCCGAGCAGGTGATCCCTTGAGCCCAGGAATTCAAGACCAGCCTGGGCAACAAAGCAAGATTCTGACTCTACAAAAATAAAAATAAAGAGTACTGTTTTGTAATCATCAATGTAATGAATTAGGCAAAGATTATTAATGAATCTAAAACCATAAGGAGGAAGATTGTTGGAGAACAAAAATATTCATGTAGTCTCAAATTATTATTCTACATATTATTATTGTTGTTTTCAAGGGAGAGGTCTAAAATTAGTGAAACACTTGATCTAAATGTAAGAATTTTACTCAAACAATTTTCTTATGTATTTCCTATGCAGAAGGATATAAGGATATATGTTTTGGTTGTCTTGGTAGATGACAATAGTAGAAAAATTGGTAGAAAGTTGGCAACTTTATTTATATGCCATGATATGTGTACTGTAGTCTTAATATTTCTTTTGTTTTCTTTTGGTAGCATGCATACGCACTAGAACTTCTGTTTGATCAATTGCATGAAGGAGCTAAAGCTCTTGATGTAGGATCTGGAAGTGGAATCCTTACTGCATGTTTTGCACGTATGGTAAGAGCTTTATTTCTCATTCTGGGCCCAACAGAAGAATACTACATGATTTGGCTGTGCGTTTTTTTCACTAGTGATTTTCATGTTTGTTTGTTTATTAGGATAGCAGTTGGAATGAGCATCACTTAGGATTTTGTTGTTGGAAGTGACAGAACATTCAACCCAAACTGGTGGAGCTAAAGGGAGTTTATTTAGTTTATATAACAGAAGAGTCTAGGGGTATATATGGTCTGTTGTGTGGCTGGATTTAAAAGACCAGATGTTGTCATTGACAATAGGTTTCTCTCTGTTTCTTGGTTTGGCTTTACTTTCCTCTACATGTTAGTGTCATTATCGGGTAAGCTCTATCCTTGTAATCACAAGATGGTGGCCAGTAGCTTCCAAACTACCTTCTTCCAAGTTTTCATTTGGCAGAAAAGACTAGAATGAGCCCTTTTTTCTTCTTCTTAAAATTAGAAGTTTTATTGTGTTTGGTCCACAGTTGGTATTTCACATTATCTCATGGTGCAGGGCCCCTGGGTAGGGGTCTCTGTGCAGTACTTGATGGGGCATGTGGTTGGGGGAGATAGAGCAGTATAGCTTGTCAGGCTGAGACAGGGAGTGGGGGTTCTGGGGGCTCCTAAAAACCTATGGAAGGATTGGGTGCTGTGGCTCACACCTATAATCCCAGCACTTTGGGAGGCCTAGGTGGGCAGATCACGTGAGGCCAGGAGTTTGAGACCAGCCTGGCCAACATCCGTGAAATCCCATCTCTACTACAAATACAAAAATTAGCCAGATGTGGTGGAGCACCTGCAGTCCCAGCTACTCAGGAGGCTGAGGCAGGAGAATCCCTTGAGCAGGGGAGGTGCAGGTGCAGTGAGCTTTGATCATGCCACTACTCTCCAGCCTGGGTAACAACAACAAAAACCTACTGAGGCAACAGAGTGGGTGGCCGGGGGTTGGGGGAGGTTAGCATGGAGAGGGGAGTCAGGCTTAGCCTTAACAACTCAGAATTCTACTTCCTTATATGGGCCTCGGTTTCCCCACTGGGCCCTGGGACAGGTCTGAGGGTCCCAGGGAAATCTAGCTACTCTGAAGCCTGAGATATTTAGAATAGTAGCCAGGCCCCATCTCCCAGAGGAGCCATTTCCCAGCACCCTCTCCACTGTCCCCACCCAGAATGAGCCTGGTTTCTTTCTTTCTTTTTTTCAAGACGGAGTCTCACTCTGTCGCCAGGCTGGAGTGCAGTGGCACAATCTCGAATGAGCCTGGTTTCTAAACATTCCTACAGGTTTACCAGGAATGAAGGTAGAACTTCTGCATTAGAAAAAGTGCTCTTTGCCAGGCAAGGTGGCTCATGCCTGTAATCCCAGCACTTTGGGAGGCTGAGGCGGGTAGATTACAAGGTCAAAAGATCGATACCATCCTGACCAACATGGTGAAACCCTGTCTTTACTAAAAATACAAAACTTAGCTGGGCATGGTGGCAAGAGCCTATGGTCCCAGCTACTGGGGAGGTTGAGGCAGGAGAATCACCTGAACCCAGGAGGCAGAGGTTGCAGTGAGTGAGATGACGCCACTGCACTCCAGCCTAGTGACAGAATGAGACTCCTCAAAAAAAAAAAAAGAAAAGAAAAAAGAAAAAAAGTGATCTTAGAAAAATGCCTTGTTGTTATACTTCTACTTTTTATCATCGGAGCCTTATCTGGTAAAATGGCTATCCAGTTGGATAATGTGTGTTGGAGTAAAGGTTGATCATTGCTCAGATAATCAAATCAGTTCAATTTGAGAAATACTGTGCCTGGAGGCCAGATTGGAAGATTCTGATCTAGTTAAATTGGGAGTTGTGGATCCACCCATGTAACTTGCTATAAATATACAATCAGCAGACCCACCAGAATGTAAGCTCCAGGGAATTGGGAATTTTGTTTGCTTTCTTTTATTTATTGATGGTATCCTAAACATTTAGAACAATGCCTGACACATAATATTTTTTCAGAAGTTTGGCTTATTTTATAGAGGTTAAGTCTCATTAATGGATATCAGTTATTTTTTTTTTAAGGTTAGAAATAGCATTTAACGAATGACTCACTTTCTATACTTGACATGTTTATGGTTTTAGAGAATGTGTTCATTTAAAAAAATCATTTGGTTTCTGAGTTATCATTTTTTATAAAATGGCATTAATGTTTTTCACACATTTATCATGTGTGAAAGAGCTTTGTGTTTTAAGGACTAGTGCCTGTGTTCTAAGTGCTACCGTATTTTTATGATGGAGTATATGCCTTTTTCCTCCCCATTTTGTATGGTGGAACTTGATTCATAGAAGGAACGGTTGGCTAGGCGAGGTGGCTCACTCTTGTAATCCCAGCGCTTTGGTGGATAGATTACCTGAGGTCAGAAGTTCAAGACCAGCCTGGCCAACATGGTGAAACCCTGTCTCTACTAAAAATACAAAAATTAGCTGGGCATGGTGGCACAGGCCTATAATCCCAGCTACTCGGGAGACTGAGGCAGGAGAATTGCTTGAGCCTAGGAGACGGAGGTGGCAGTGAGCTGAGATTGCACCACTGCACTCTAGCCTGGCCAACAGAGTGAGACTCTGTCTTAAAACAAAAAAAAAAGGAACAGTTAACTTGCCAGGGTTACACAGCTGTATATAAGTGATGACACTTAGACAAGAACCCAGATGGTCTGACTTCAAAGCATTTATAAGTGTTAATTTTTAAAATTTTTATAACTTTTTCTTAAAATATTTATACTTTATATATATGTGTGTGTGTATATATGTGTGTGTGTGTATATATATATGTGTGTGTGTGTATATATATATATATATTTTTTTTTTTTTGAGACCGAGTTTCACTCTTGTTGCCCAGGCTGGAGTGCAATGGTGCAATCTCGGCTCACTGCAATCTCTGTCTCCTGGGTTCAAGTGATTCTCCTGCCTCAGCCTCCTGAGAAGCTGGAATTACAGGCGTGTGCTACCACGCTCGGCTAATTTTTGTATTTTTGGTAGAGACATGGTTTCACCATGTTGGCCAGGCTAGTCTTGAACTCCTGACCTTGTGATCCATCTGCCTCGACCTCCCAAAGTGCTGGGATTATAGGAGTGAGCTGCCGTGCCTTGCCTATACTTAGTATTTTAATTTTCAAATAAAAAATAATATGCAAGGAAGGGATTTTTGTTGTTGTTTTTTGTTTTTCATATTCTGAGACAGGGTTTCACTGTGTCGTCCAGGCTGAAGTGTAGTGGCATGATCTTGGCCTCTGCCTCCCAGGCTCAAGTGATCCTCCCACATCGGCCTCCTGAGTATTTGGGATCACAGGCACAGGCCACCACACCTGGCTAGTTTTTTAATTTTTTTGTAGAGACAGAGTTTCGCCATGTTGTCCAGGCCGGTCTCAGACTCCTGGGCTCAAGCAATCTGCCTGCCTCTGCCTCCCAAAGTGCTATGATTATAGATATGAGCCACTGTATATATTTTCATGTTTTCTACTAACAGCAGTAGAATCAAGCGTAGAAATTCCTTCCTGTCTAATTCTTTATGTAACATCTTAATATTTAAAGCTATCTTTAGATGGAATTTAAATAAAAAATTATTGCACTACTATTAAATATTGGTAATTTTCTTCAAAGTTCTAGATTTAATCTAAGAAAAATTTTCTTTCTTTTTTTTTTTTTTTCTTTTCCTTTTTTTTTTTTTTGAGACAGAGTTTCGCTCTTGTTACCCAGGCTGGAGTGCAATGGCACGATCTTGGCTCACCGCAACCTCCGCCTCCTGGGCTCAGGCAATTCTCCTGCCTCAGCCTCCTGAGTAGCTGGGATTACAGGCACGCGCCACCACGCCCAGCTAGTTTTTTGTATTTTTTAGTAGATACCAGGTTTCACCATGTTGACCAGGATGGTCTCTATCTCTCGACCTCGTGATCCACCCGCCTCGGCCTCCCAAAGTGCTGGGATTACAGGCTTGAGCCACCGCGCCCAGCAGAAAAATTTTTTCTTAGTATTAAAAGTTTTATTCAATGAGAGCGATAGTTGAGAAAGTTGCATCTATGGTAAATAATTTCTGATAAACTGAGTATTTAGCAATCTAATTGGAGGCTTAAGCTATTTTGTTTTCTCTTTGCAGAATATGACATTAGATAAGGAAAACTTCCATAATACTTTAGAAAAACAAATGCAGCCCAATGAGCTACTGAATTGTTTTCTCTTTTCCAGGTTGGATGTAGTGGAAAAGTCATAGGAATTGATCACATTAAAGAGCTAGTAGATGACTCAATAAATAATGTCAGGAAGGATGATCCAACACTTCTGTCTTCAGGCAGAGTACAACTTGTTGGTGAGTATCAGAAAACTTTAAAAACTTCTTCAGAGGCCAGGTGCAGTGGCTCATGCCTGTAATCCCAGGAGGCTGAGGTGGGCGGATCATGAGTTCAGGAGTTCGAGACCAGCCTGGCCAACATGTGAAACCCTGTCTCTACTAAAAATATAAAAATGAGCCAGTCATGGTGGCATGCACCTGTAGTCCCAGCTACTTGGGAGGCTGAGGCAGGAGAATTACTTGAACTCGGGAGACGGAGGTTGCAGTGAGCTGAGATTGTGCCACTGCACTCCAGCTTCGGTGACAGAGTGAGACTTTGTCTCAAAACAAAAGAAAAAAAATTCTTCAGAGGATTTTTATTTTTCAGAAGATCCAATGCAAGCTCAATAATACTCAGAGGTAATTATTGCATTTTTTTTTAACAATCGCTTTTTTTTTTTTTGAGACGGGGTTTCACTCTTGTTACCCAGGCTGGAGTGCAATGGCACGATCTCAGCTCACCACAACCTCCACCTCCTGGGTTCAAGCAATTCTCCTGCCTCAGCCTCCCGAGTGGCTGGGACTACAGGCATGCGCCACCATGCCCAGCTAATTTTTTGTATTTTTAGTAGAGACGGGGTTTCACCATGTTGACCAGGATGGTCTCGATCCCTTGACCTCATGATCCACCCGCCTCGGCCTCCCAAAGTGCTGGGATTACAGGCTTGAGCCACTGCGCCCGGCCAACAATCACTTTTAAGTACTAAAAAATGGTTATTCTTTTGGTTCACCCAGTGAGTATTTTCTCTGTCATCTGTGATTTTAATTTTGTATTTTCCTATTAACTACTGAGATTGAATTTTTTAAATGTGTTTGGCCATTTGAATTTTGTCTTTTTTTTTTTTTTTTTTTTGAGATGGAGTTTCACTCTTGTTACCCAGGCTGGAGTGCAATGGCGCGATCTCGGCTCACCGCAACCTCTGCCTCCTGGGTTCAGGCAATTCTCCTGCCTCAGCCTCCTGAGTAGCTGGGATTACAGGCACGTGCCACCACGCCCAGCTAATTTTTTGTATTTTTAGTAGAGACGGGGTTTCACCATGTTGACCAGGATGGTCTTGATCTCTTGACCTTGTGATCTACCTGCCTTGGCCTCCCAAAGTGCTGGGATTACAGGCGTGAGCCACTGCGCCTGGCCCTGAATTTTGTCTTTTGTGAGGTGCCTGTTCGGATATTGGATTGCTTGTATTTTTGTTCCAATTTTAGTATATGTGCTGCCAAAGCAAGCACTGTATTTTTGACTTATAGAGCTTCTAGCCGTTTATTTGTATGTACATATTAGACATTTCTTCTCCCATCTGAGGTGTGCTTTTTCATCTTATTAGTACCCTTTTGATAAACAGAAATTCTTAATTTTAATGTAGTCAGACTTAGCAATTCTTTTCAGTGCTTTCTGTGTCCTGTTTGCGGATACTCTGAGGTCATGAGTATGTCTCTTATTATTTCTTAGAAGCTTTATCATTTTTAGCTTTTCAAGTTTAGGTCTTTGATCTTGCTGACATTGATTTTTGTGTATGTATGAGGTAAAGGTACAGTTGTATGTTTTTGTATGTGACTATCCAGTTGTCTTCCACAGACACTCTCAGTGCTGTTTAAAAAATACAATAAAGACCCAGGTGGCTACAATAGCCACAGCTGCCTGAGTGGCTGCCTCCATAGCCACCTCTCGTGGGATCTGGCTGAGGAGGGAGTGGAGGTGTTGCTGTCCTTGGCCTTTGCCCTGATCCTCTGTGGACACTGAAGGAGGAATACAAGAGGAGTCATCCACACCAAAATGAGTCTCATGTTGCCAGTGGGGGACATGAGAGATGATGAGATAGATGAAGGTCAAGTGACAGATCACAAGATTCATCTTATGAAAGAACTGAGTCTCAACTCACTTCTTGTATTAGAAATGTTACTTCTCCAACATGACAGCAGCATGTTGCATGAGAAAAGTATCATAGTTCCTCCCGCCCAAGCAGTCCTTGTCCTCAAGAAGCCTCCCCACATAGCTCCATTAGCAGTGCTGGGAACAGTAGTCAGTCAAGTTTAGAAAATAGCAATTAAGACATTTGGGGAGATGGTGTTTGTATTTGAAAGTACAAAAGAAGGAGCTCGGAATATAAGAACATCTGAACGAGTAACACCAATAGTAGCTAACACTGGATTTGTTGTAGACTCATCCATTTTTACTGCACAGTCAAATAGAATGTTGGTCAGGATGTTTGTTTGGATCTGGCCGAGAACATAACTTTACATGACCCAAAGAGAAAGGAGAGTGTGAAGTAGCAGAGGGAATTGGTTCCACTGTGTTTCAAGATATTCTGGATTACTATAAAATAGGAATAATCTGTTGTCCTGATGGCATAACTATTCCTGAATTGAGAGAAGCATGGTACTATCCTTGTATTTCTTTTGAATATAGTACTATTAAGGTACTGTATATTGAGGTAACTTAAATAGGTGCTTCTGTCAAAGTATTCCTGTAGTAAAATTCATGTAGTTTGCTGCCCATGATGAGCAAAAAATACTTATCTTGGGCTTATTTGAATGATTACAATGAGATTTAAAACGGAATTTATCAGTTGCTGTGTCACCCTTTAGAGTGAGTCACATGTAGGGAGTGCGAACATCAAAGGTGATTTATTATCCAGTCTGCCTTATTCTTAATCTGTTCACAGATATTTATTTACTAATACTTTTGTTCTTAAGAGTTGTGCGAGCCGGGCGTGATGGCTCATGCCTGTAATCCAAGCACTTTGGAGGCTAGGGCGGGCGGATCACCTGAGGTCGGGAGTTCAAGACCAGCCTGACCAACATGGTGAAACCCCGTCTTAATAAAAAAAAAAAAAATGGAAAAAAAAAAGAGTTGTGGGATAGGCGCAGTGGCTCATGCTTGTAATTCCAGCACTTTGGGAGGCAGAAGTGGTTGGGTCACCTGAGGTCAGGAGTTTAACCAGCCTGGTCAACATGGTGAAACCCTGTTTCTGCTAAAAATACAAAAAATTAGCCAGGTGTGGTGGCAGGCACCTGTAATCCCAGCTACTTGGGAAGCTGAAGCAGGAGAATTGCTTGAACCCAGCAGGTGGAAGTTGCAGTGAGCTGAGATTGTGCCATTGTACTCCAGCTTGAGCAACAAGAGTGAAACTCAAAAAAAAAAAAGGTGTGAAATAGGAAAATGAAGTGCTTTTCATTTACTAAATGATTGTAAACTCCAGTTTTTCATCAAAATAAAATTCCATTGTTTTGACCAACAAAAAATAAAATAAAAAGAATGAAAAACAATGGCAAAAAAGTGAATATCCAGTTGTCCCAGGATCACTTACTGAAAAATCTATACTTTCTCCATTATAAACCTCCTGTACTAGAATTCTTCACCTTAAGTTTGATCTGCACAGGTTTTTAAAGCATAGCTGTTTTCTTTCAGTGGGAGATGGAAGAATGGGGTATGCTGAAGAAGCCCCTTACGACGCCATTCATGTAGGAGCTGCAGCCCCCGTTGTACCCCAGGCGGTGAGTTGGGATATTTTCTGTTTGTGTATTTTCTTCAACTAAAACTCTACAAGACTTAAATAGGAAAGACTTGATGATGTTCAAAATATAATTTAGACTTTTATATCACACATTTTGGTTACAGTTAGCTGTTACTCTTTTCTTTTTTCATATGCAAACAATTGTATAAATGATGGGAAAATTACTAAGCCCCAGTTTGTGGAGCTCGTATTCGAAGCAGTGTTTGATCCAGGTAAGAACTAGGACAACAGTAGAATTGGGAAAATCCCTCTGGAGTTTATGACCTGATAATCAATTTGATTTTTTTTTTTTTTTTTTTTTTTTTTTGAGGCAGAGTTTTGCTTTTTGTTGCCCAGGCTGGAGCTCAGTGTTGTGATCCCAGCTCACTGCAACCTCTGCCTTCCAGGTTGAAGCGATTCTCCTGCCTTAGCCTCTCAAGTAGCTGGGATTACAGGTGCTGACCACCATGCCCAACTAATTTTTGTATTTTTAGTAGAGACAGGGTTTCACCATATTGGTCAGGCTGGTCTCAAACTCCTAACCTCAGGTGATCCGCTTGCCTCAGCCTCCTAAAATGTTGGGATTACAGGCATGAGCCACCACGCCTGGGCAGTTTGATGTTTTATTAAATACCAGAATGTTTAAGTCTGTATTTGGTATATGGGAGATATGAGAAAGTATTTGCCATACATTGTATTCTCACAAAGCTTGTATTCCAGAAGAGATGTCATGTATGTAACTGGGAAATTAGTGATATGATAGCAAATAATTAACACATGGAAGGAAAATAAAATATGCATATGAGGGAGAGAATTGTGCAGTGAGTGGTCAAGGAGACATCACACAGGGATGGAATTTGAACTGAATCTTTTTTTTTTTTTTTTTTTTTGAGACGGAGTTTCACTTGTTACCCAGGCTGGAGTGCAATGGCGCGATCTCGGCTCACCGCAACCTCCGCCTCCTGGGTTCAGGCAATTCTCCTGCCTCAGCCTCCTGAGTAGCTGGGATTACAAGCACGAGCCACCATGCCCAGCTAATTTTCTGTATTTCTAGTAGAGACGGGGTTTCACCATGTCGACCAGGATGGTCTCGAACTCTCGACCTCGTGATCCACCCGCCTCGGCCTCCCAAAGTGCTGGGATTACAGGCTTGAGCCACCGTGCCCGGCCTTGAACTGAATCTTAAAGAATAGTAGGATATATGGCTGGGCTTGGTGGCTCATGCCTGTAATCCCAGCACCTTGTAAGTCCAGGGTGGGAGGATTACTTGAGCCTAGGAGTTTGAGACCAGTCTGAATAATGTGGCAAGATCCTGTTTAAAAAAAAATTAGCCAGGCATGGTGGCTCACATGACCGTAGCCCCAGCTACTCTGGAGGCTTAGGTGGGAGAATCGCATGAGCCCAAGAAGTTGAGGCTGCACTGAGCCATGTTTGGGCCATGGCACTCTAGTCTGTGGTCCTAGATTTCTGTTACATATGACTTTTGCTTAGTTCTTGACTAGATGACCAGAGGACAAAGGTGCCACTGTTTCTTCTGGGTTCTGTTCCCCAACCTGGAAAGGGTTCTTTTTTGTAGGCTTGGATCAGTTATGAGAAGCTGAAAGTTGGATAATTTGTTCTGGGCATTGACTTGCTGCTTATTGGCTGAGTGACTGGGGAAATTTCTTAATTGCTTTGGCCCTGTTGATTTCTGTTTTTGTTGTTGTTTTTTAAAATAGCTTACACCTGTAATCCCAGCACTTTGGGAGGCTAAGGCAGATGAATCCATTGCA
Source organism: Saimiri boliviensis (assembly GCF_048565385.1). Classification (NCBI taxonomy): domain Eukaryota; kingdom Metazoa; phylum Chordata; class Mammalia; order Primates; family Cebidae; genus Saimiri; species Saimiri boliviensis. The sequence goes on along the minus strand of NC_133452.1, from coordinate 20,174,113 downwards.
CTCAGAAGTTTGAGACCAGCCCATGCAATGTGGCAAAACCCCATGTCTACAAAAAAATAGAAAAATTGGGTGTGGTGGTAGGTGCTTATAGTCCCAGCTACTCAAGAGGCTGGGGTGGGAGGACAGCTTGGATTGCATGAGCCTGAGAGGCTGAGGCTGCAGTGAGCCATGCTCGCACTACTGCATTCCAGGTAGATTGAACCGGTGGTTTTAACACATTTGAACTGAAGTATTAACATAATGTAGAAAATTTTATAAGTCATAAATGAATGGCTCGATGAATTTGAACCCATGACCAATGGGTTTTTAACTTAAAAAATAATATCGACAACCTAGAGTAAACAGTTAAAATCTGAAATAGAATTGTGCTTAAATGAGGGGGGTGGGTGCAGAGCCTATTTCTCCCTACTGAGACCCTGAGATGATCTTGAAAGATCAATTCAATTAAATTTCTAGATTTAATTGAATTGCATTTAAATATTGTAGTAACACTTGCAAGTATTATAGGAGTGTGTATATATCTGATTAAATTCAAAGATAGATGTACTGAAGGGGCTTTCTGGTTCAAGATAGCAGACTGAAGATGTTTATGCCTTTTCTTGGATATCACCCCAGGATAACTAGAAAAACAGAAGCATAAACTCCATACTCAATTAACTAGAAGACTATACCTGCAATCCTGAAATCCACAGTGTGTGATGCTCAATCTGTATATACTATTTATTTATTTATTTTTAAGATGGAATCTCGCTCTGTCACCCAGGCTGGAGTGCAGTGGCGTGATCTCGGCTAACTGTAGCCTCTGTCTCTGGGTTAAAGCAATTCTGCTTCAGCCTCCTGAGTAGATAGGACTACAGGCATCTGAACCACACGTAGCTAATTTTTGTATTTTTTTTTTTTTAGTAGAGTCGGGGTTTCACTATGTTGGCCAGGCTGGTCTCAAACTCCTGACCTCAAGTGATCTGCCCACCTCGGCCTCCCAAAATGCTGGGATAACAGGCATGAGACACCATGCCTGACTTCAGCCTGTGTATACGGAATAAAGTACGTTTCTGCTTTCTGCCCATGGACACTAAAAGTTGTTTACAGTGATGTCAAATGACTGTTAATATAAAATCTGGGCTGACGGTAGCTCACGCCTGTAATACCAGCACTTTGGGAAGCCAAGGTGGGTGGATTATTTGAGGTCAGGATTTTGAGACCAGCCTGGCCAACATGGTAAAACCCCATCTCTACTAAAATTTTAAAAAAATAGCTGGGCATGGTGGCAGGTTCCTGTAGTGCCAGCTACTTGGGAGACTGAAGCAGAAGAATTGCTTGAACCCAGGAGGCAGAGGTTGCAGTGAGCCGAGATCGCCTCACTGAACTGCAGCCTGGGCAACAGACTACCCTGTCTCACAAAATAAATAAATAAAATCTGTAACTTGGTGTGTATGTGCTTTCCTTTTCTTTTTCTTTTAGCTAATAGATCAGTTAAAGCCTGGTGGAAGATTGATATTGCCAGTTGGTCCTGCAGGTGGAAACCAAATGTTGGAGCAGTATGACAAGCTACAAGATGGCAGCGTCAAAATGAAGCCTCTGATGGGGGTGATATACGTGCCTTTAACAGATAAAGAAAAGCAGTGGTCCAGGTGGAAGTGATTTTATCTTCTGCTCTTTCTTCTTCCACACATGCAAGGTGAAAGGGTGTGGATTTTAAGACATTAGACTACAAGAGCTGTTTTTGGTTGTCGCCTTGATGCTACTCCATTATAACATCAAAAACTCATTACATTAAAACTGTGAAAAATGTTGCATGGTCTGCCCTTATTTTGGTTTAACATATATATCTTTGGGAAAGGGAGGGTGAGACTTGGTTGGCACAAAAGCTTTTTTTTTTTTTTTTTATATTTTCAGCTGCAATTCAGTACTTTGTAAGGATTTTTTATTCATTATTAGCCACTCTGTTTTTGTATTTTAAAATCATTTTTATAGCACTGGATGCTCATGGAAACAAAGAGTTTGGTCTGTTAAAGAGGCCGGGTACACTGGCTTACACCTGTAATCCCAGCACTTTGGGTGGCCAAGGCGGGTAGATCATTTGAGGTCAGGAATTTGAGACCAGCCTCGCCAACATGGTGAAACCCCATCTCTGCTAAAAATACAAAATTAGCCAGGTGTGGTGGTGCACACCTACAATCCCAGCTACTTGGGAGGCTGAGGCAGGAGAATTGCTTGAACTCAGGAGGCGGAGGTTTCAATGAGCGGAGATTTTGCCAAAGCACTCCAGCCTGGGTGACAGAGCAAAGCTCTGTCTCAAAAAAAAAAAAAAAAAAAAAAGGAAGAAGAAAAAGAAGGGGCCATTATTTTCTGCACTGCTCACTTTCTATTGTACCACCAAGGAGAAAGAAAGAAGGGAAAAGATAACAGATGTCTTAGTTTTCTAAAATGTCAGAATCCCAGAGAGGACATTCTACCTCTCAGTTTGATTTCTCTGTTTCAACCAAATCATAGATATCTGACAGCCCATACCTGTTTTTCATTCAACCTTGTTTCAGAGTCACCATAAGGAATACACTTTTCCCCATTCCATAGAATAGGCCAGCCACACTGTTTAAGCTATTCTGGCTAAACTTAGAGAGGGGCAGGGATTCTAAAAGCTAACCAATGAGTGCCCAGGTCTCACAAACCCACCCAAAGCGTCAGCAGCATGCAGCAACTTTCAGCATAGCATGGCTTCCTATAAAGAATGTCCACTTTTGTTTTTGTCTCAGCATAATATGAATATTTCGTTTGAAGCCAAGATTTTTCCTCTTCTCTTTTCCTCCCCTTCCCACTCCCTTCCATGAGGGAGAGTGACATCAGTACATAACAGTGCTGTTAGCTCAAATTACTTGAAATTAAATTCCCAAATCAGAAAGGCTTTACCGTTTCCTAGTCTTAGAATCTTATTATAAAATAATTATTTTCTTAAGAAGTAAAAGTGGTGATAATAAGGTTTAATCTCTCAATTTTGTTTTTACTCTTCACCAGTAGCTATTTTCTGTGAATTATAGCCTGGAGCACAGCCACTGAAAAAAAACCATTTTGGGCCAGGCATCTTATGCCTGTAATCCCAGTACTTTGGGAGGCCGAGGCAGGCGGATCACTTGAGGTCAGGAGTTCGAGACTAGTCTGGCCAACATGGTGAAACCCCATCTCTACTAATAATACAACAAAAAAATTAGATGGGCATGGTGGTGCCTGCCTGTAATCCCAGCTCCTCATGAGGCTGAGGCAGGAGAATTGCTGAAACCTGGGAGGTGGAGATTGCAATGAGCCAAGATCACACCACCGCATTCCAGCCTGGACGACAAAGCAAAACTCCACCTCAAAAAAAAAAAAAAAAAAAAAAAAAAAAAAAAAAACGCAAAACAAAAAAAACCAGTATCTTCAATTCATATTCTAAAAAGTACAAGTGAATTTTAGTTTGCAAGTAAATCTTTGTAGACCAAATATTTTAATGCCTGCAGGATTTAAGTAAAAGCTGTTCTATGAGAATTATAATATTGTTATTTAGAAGAATATACTAAGAGGAAGCAGACTGAGTTTGTCATTTAATAGATAATCTAATACTATAGGATAAAGGCGGCTTATTGGAGAAATAACTTTTAGATTATTTTCTTGCACAGTTTACAAAATTCAGTTTAAAAAAAAATTGTCCAGTAATCCCTCACTTACCTGTGAAATATGAGCTCTTTATTTCTTCCCTTCAAATTTAACAGCTTTTTCAAAACTTTGAACTTTATTTTTTATTGCTGACAAGTTGCTAGGATAGTACAAATAACTCCTAAATCTCTTCATCTGGAGTCATCAATTATTATCATTTTTCTACATTTCTCTCCTCTTTTTCTATATATACATATATGTAATATTTTTTCCTTTTTCTTAAACCACTTGAGACTTAATTGCAAATATCTTGCTTCTTGTTTTTGTCACTCAGATTACCTTCAGCTATGAGGCTTGTAAGGCTTTCTGGTAGTTTTATTGATTTTTCCGCTTTTAACAGCTTTACTGAGGTATAATTTAGATACCATACAGTTTATTAGACTGTGTTTTCATTCCTTCCTTCCTCTTACTGGCAGTTGCTGGTATGAATGGTTTCTTTTGGAGCTGATAAAGCTGCCTTATGAAATCAGCTGACCTACAGACGATGCCTTTTCTCTCAGAGTGCTTGGGTTGAGATTGACCCACTCCACAGTTGCTAATAAACATTCTGAAGCAAAAGACCGCATTTTTGTCCAATTTTATGATGTTAACTATTAACTCATTTGAACTCTGAAACACTCAACTTGTCATTTTACTACAGTATAAAGGTGACCATAGATCTAAAAGATACAATTTTTCTGAATTTTGACATGGAAGGAAGAAATCTATTTTTAGAATTAAAAAATTAAGAACTCACAACTTTTAGGCCGCATACTTCGTGCTGGAGTAGCATGGACGATGTTTGGAATGGCTGACCCTTTGTTGCTTTCATTTGGGTTGTTTGCTTTTTTATTTAAAAAATATATTGCTTGACGATCAGTGCATTTTTGCTGACTTAGTAGTTGTATCTAAATTATTATAAAGTCAAACTATGCAATATGTAACTCCTACTTACATATTTCTCTTTTTTCCTCACAGGGATGAATTGTAAAGGCAACATCAGCTTGACCAGTCTATAAAATTACAGTGGATTGCTCATCTCAGTCCTCAAAGCTTTTTGAAAACCAACACCATCACAGCTTGTTTTGGACTTTGTTACACTGTTATTTTCAGCATGAAAATGTGTGTTTTTTTAGGGTTTCTGATTTTTCAAAGAGGCACAGAGCCATATTGGTAGAGGAAGGATACAAAGTACAAATGTGTGTATTATTTAACATGCCCATATTTTACTTGGAAATATTAAAAGAAAGGGTTCTGCAGAATGGAAAACTTATTTTGTGAATTGATTTTGAGGAGTGGTTTTTCTTTTCTTGGATACTTAATTCTGTTCTGATATTAATTTATCAGATTGCTTTTGTGCATTGGATAACACCACCATTCACAAGTTAAGATTCTTGGTATTTGGATGTCTGTTAGATGCTACTAAGAAAATAGAGATGAGCTTTCTGTTTAAAGCTTTTGATGTGGTGTCGTAGAATAGCATGTTGTAGATACAATCAGCCGCTTTGTTACCTTAAAACTAGGCATTTGTAAATACTAAACCTTAAGATGGCAGGTGATGTCCTGTAAACACTCAGCTGTTCAGATTGGACATAACTGACTTAGTTCTTCCCTTCTTTCTCTCAAAATTATAGGAGACTTGGAGTTTAGTGTTGTTTTCTCTGTTCTAATTTGCTGCTGATAATGTATATGAACTTAACATGCTGTGTAAGCTGTGTCCTAGTTCTTGAACAGTTTATGCAGTGCTGCTTTGCCAAATAAAGTTAAAAGTAAAAGAGGCATTGGTTGTTTTTGAATATAGAAGAAAGAACAGCAGGTCCACTAGATAGGGAATGTTTACAATCACAGGGGGGGAAAAACTATTTTTCTGATGTTTCCTTTTGTGAAGTCTGAGTAAGTAAATAGCATTAATCCAACTGTACCCTGTAGAATGTGACTACACTGCTTCAGGGCCAGGACCATACTTCAATCATCATTTCTCTTTGACTACCTAGCACAGGGCTTGTCCTGTAGTAGCTGTACAATAAATGCTGATGAGTGAGTAGTGAATGAATTGACAGGAAAGAACAGGAAAGAAGTCAGGAAAGAACAGGATTGAGGATGAACATACCAAACCCAATCTCTCACCTATAAATAGATTTATTAATATAATGACTATAACTGAATTTCTAAGAAGACAGTAGCACTTTGGTATCTTATTTAAATGTTGTGGTTTATACCTGTTATTATAATAAAACCTTAGTTTTTCTAGGAGTTCTAGAATTGAGGAAATAAAAGCTCTAGAATGAGCAGAATCAGCACTCCCCGCAAAGCCCTTCTACTGGAGGGGTGTGTGTGTAATTCTGGCAAAGAACCTTTGTGAGTATGTGAGACACTCCCCCCAGCTCTTGAAAAAAGTCTTAAACATTACTTCTTACAAATGGCTTTTAGGCTGGGTGTGGTGGTTCACACCTGTAATCCCAGCATTTTGGGAGGCTGAGACAGGTAGATCACCTGAGGTCAGGAGTCCGAGACCAGCTTGGCCAACATGGTGAAACCCTATCTCTACTAAAAATACAAAAATTCGCCGGGCCTGGTTGCAGTAAGCTGAGATTGTGCCATTGCACTATAGCCTGGGGGATAAGCGTGAAACACCATCTCAAAAAAAAAAATTAAAAATAAATTTTTAAAAATGGCATTAAAATTATGCATACATCTTTTCACAAATATCTCTTCTTTGGTAAGGTCTTAGCCACAGGAAACTAGCATTATTTGGTGCCCAAAACATAAGAGTTTAAGTTTATTGTTGGCTTCAGTTTGCTGCTGTTTATTGCCTCTATACTCAGGCCATGAACCCCTCTGGTTCAGGATTAGTGCATTTGAGGTAGTTGTAAAAGTCAAATATTCTTTACAACTTAAATTAATTCTTAAATGTATCTGTTAGTCTGTGTCTTTCATAGCTATTGCCAACATTCGACTATATGTGAGTCTTTATGTTTGCTTTTGGGAATAGAGAAAGGCCCTTCCTCTCAAGGAGTCTGAAGTCTGTTGAGGAGACAACTAGAGAAATATGGTAAGACGAACTTACTGCCACCTGATTAGTACAGACAGTGCTATGCCTTCAGCGTTGTTCAAACACTGCTCTTGAACTCTTCATGTTTGTGAATTAGAATTTTAGAATGTTGAATAAATAAGAATGGGCTTTGAAGGAGCATGAATAAATAGGTAGAAATGGAAATAATGGATTTTAGCTAGGCCTAAGAGTTTTTTACTGTAAGATCTATATATGTGTGCAGATTACAGTCAAAAAAAGTTTCCTTAATCTTTAGTATTCATAACTTCTAAGACATTTCATTATGTCGTTTTCCTTAATAGAAGTGATTCTTTTACATAATATGAAAGGCAACAATGAAAACATTTCAAAAAGTTTCAGTCAGTGTAGTGAGATCCTCATGAAAGGAGATTTTTTATTTCTTACAGATTTGGTTTTATTAAAGGCCAAATCAAGCTTTCAAAAAAATTTATGTAATCTTGGCCAAGCATGGTGGCTCACACCTGTAATCCCACCACTTTGGGAGTCTGAGACAGGAGGATTGCTTGAGGCCAGGAGTTCTAGACCAGCTTGAGCAACAGAGAGAGATCCTGTCTCTGTAAGAAATAAAAATTAGCCAGGCATGGTGAGATGCTCCTATAGTCCCAGCTACTTGGGATATGCAGGTGAATTGCTTGAGCCCAGGAGTTTGAGGCTGTAGTGAGCTGAGTGCATCATTGCACTCCAGCCTCGACAACAGAGTAAAATCCTGTCTCTCTCTTTAAAATAAAAAAAATTTTTTTCCTTCACCGTTCCAGTAGAAATCTAAGAACCCCATCTCTTAAAACAAAAATATATAATCTAAGCCTGAATTAGGAATATCGGCTTTTTATTGGAGGTTTCAACTCTTCCAGCAGGTAACATTAGAAGAAAATGACATTCTGGGGGAAAATAATCCATTAACATTGTTCATGCAAGTATTTCCTTTCCTTTTTTTTTGTTTGAGATGGAGTTTCGCTCTTGTTGCCCAGGCTGGAGTGCAATGGTGCGATCTCAGCTCACTGCAACCTCTGCCTCCCAAGTTCAAGCGATTCTCCTGCATCAGCCTCCCAAGTAGCTGGGATTACAGGCATGTACCACCACAGCCAGCTAATTTTGTATTTTTAGTAGAGATGAGGTTTCTCCATGTTGGTCAGGCTGGTTGCGAACTCCCAACCTCAGGTGATTCACCCGCCTTGGCCTCTCCCAAAGTGCTGGGATTACAGGCATGAGCCATCGAGCCCGGCCTCATGCAAGTATTTTCAGTTCCACTGCCCTAATTTTAAAAACTGCCATTGTTCAAAAAAAGTTCACTGAACTTTGAAAATTGGTATATAATGTACCTAAAGCATCTTAAAAAATCAATTGATCTAAAATACAATAACATTTTTGAGTAGTAATGCTCATGAACTCTTTGAAGCTATTCTTGGTATGTGATTGTCAACCAGGAAACAAAGCTGCTCAGTTTTGTTTCATCAGTCAGGTGAGTATTTTTGGTTTTCACCTAAATGTTACAAATTTTCAAGTAGTTTGATATGTTATTAAAATAACTTATACAAGTATGGCAACCGAACACTAATGTAAGTGAAATAAATGGATTATTTTTAATGTTTTAAATAGGGTTCAGAGGCTAATATTTTAGGTAAGTGCTAAAATTCTTGTAGGTATAAATCATTTCCTACAACTTACTGTGTTCTTAAAGAACTGAACAACAAGACAAATGGGTTCTGACTGGATTTCAGTTGGATCTCTGGATTCCTCTTACCATTTTTTCAGAAAAATGATGGTGTTTTGTCCTCGCTGAACCTAGCATGTAGCTCAAATAGAATGCTGGTGAAAAGAATCCCACTTGAGATAACCGGCTGACCCAAGGGGCCAAGAAATGTGTATGCATTATAATATGATAAAAAGGAAATCAGGCCCGGCACAGTGGCTCACGCCTTTAATCCCAGCACTTGGGAAGGCCAAGGTGGGCAGATCACCTGAGGTCAGGAGTTCAAGACCAGCCTCACCAACATGGCAAAACCCCATCTCTACTAAAAATACAAAATTAGCCAGGCGTGGTGGCATGCACCTGTAATCCCAGCTACTTGGGAGGTTGAGACAGGAGAATTGTTTGGACCCAGGAGGCAGAGATTGCAGTGAACTGAGATCATGCCACTGCACTCCAGCCCGGGCAACAGAGTCAGACTCCATCTCAAAAAAAAAAAAAAAAAAAAAAAAAAGGAGCCAGGCGCGGTGGCTCAAGCCTGTAATCCCAGCACTTCGGGAGGCCGAGGTGGGTGGATCACGAGGTCAAGAGATCGAGACCATCCTGGTCAACATGGTGAAACCCCGTCTCTACTAAAAATACAAAAATTAGCTGGGCATGGTGGCTTGTGCCTGTAATCCCAGCTACTCAGGAGGCTGAGGCAGGAGAATTGCCTGAATCCAGGAGGCAGAGGTTGCGGTGAGCCGAGATCGTGCCATTGCACTCCAGCCTGGGTAACAAGAGTGAAACTCCGTCTCAAAAAAAAAAAAAAAAAAAAAAAAAGGTCCAATAATTTCCTTATCCTTAATCCTTCTAATATCATTGCTACAATAATGGTTGTTGGTTCCCCACTTCCAGCTTCATCTTTTTAACTGACTTTGTATTGTTTCAACCAGGATTTTCCGTGAAATGGCCCTTTGCTTGGTGGGAGAGAAAATGGGAGTAAAATCTGACTTCCGGTTCCCACATAGCGCTGTGCTGTGTGAGGGGCCCCCAGAACCTCTGAGGTGTGTTTCTGTCTGTCCCTCCCCTTACCCACCTCAGTTTTTCCTTGTCTTTCCACCTCCCTGGCAGAAAAAAAAAAAATGCTGAAGTCTCACAGATTGCAGTTCATGGTTCTGATTTCTTTATTCTATACACAAATCTGTAGATAATATATTTAGAGATTTATCAAGATCTCTAGCTACATTTGTAGAACTGTTTTGTTTTAAGAATGTTACCTTTTGATTTATTTGGATTTTTGAGTCTTTGGACATATGAAATGACTGTATGAAAATGAATGAGGAGCACCTTTTTAAAAAAAAGTCCGTACACTGAACACAATTTTCCTGAGTTTTTTTTTTTTTTTTTTAGTTGGAATCTTGCTCTGTAGCCCATGGGGGAGTGCAGTGGCACAAATCTCAGCTCACTGCAACCTCCACCTCCTGGGTTCACGCGATTCTCCCACCTCAGCCTCTCGAATAGCTGGGCTTTACAGGTACACCACCACGGCTGGCTAATTTTTGTATTTTTACTAGAGACAGGATTTCACCATGTTGGCCACGCTGGTCTCAAACTCCTGACTTCAGGTAAGCCACCTGCCTCAGCCTCTCAAAGTGTTGGGATTATAGGCGTGAGCCACTGCACCCGGCCCAATTTCCCTAAGCTATTTCTGTAAAAGTTAAAATGATTTTTGCATTAAAATATTTTGAGACGTTTCCTAAATTTTGAAATAACCATATAAAAAAATTTAAGCTGAATAAGTTGATCTCTTTCCAATTTGCAGGGTGATGACATAACATGATTTTTAAAACTTAGGTAATTTGAGAATTAAAATAAGTTAAAAGAAAGATATGCTTAGACCTAAATACAGAAATACAGGAGAAGGCTCAGTTCTAACCGATTAATTCTCAAAAACATTCAGCTTTGGGATGTCTAACCTTATTTTTGTCCTTGGTGCTTTCCTATTTAGCTGGAGAATCTGTGTTTATCTGCTAAAGTAGCTATAACTTAAAATATTCATTTTATTTTTAGAATACTAGAATCCAGTAGGTCGGAAAATGGGGACAGAATCGAGAATTCTGCAACACAGATGCTTAAAAAACCAATGAGATGAGAAATTTGTGAGTGGCAAACTGCAAACTAAGCTTTTCCCTCTTTGTATTCTGCTTGGGCAACTTCTTTGTTAGAAATTCTCATTCAATTTTAATCCGAAAACCAGTAGAAAACCTGGGGTCCAGAAAACAAAAAACTGAAGTAATTCTGCTAGGAACAAAGTGGCATCATCCACTTTGAGAAAAAACAAAAAAACAAATTGTTTTGGGACAATATAATTGAACTCAACAAGGAGCTCAAATTACAGAATCTCAGGCTCAGATGCTGTGTTAAGAGGCATCATCAACATGAAGTTGGGAAATGTCTGCAGGTAAGGATGGCGGCTTGTGTCCTGGGACACAGCGCAACTCGGTTTACACGGGTGAAGTAATCAACAGAGTGTGCCTTGAACAGCAAAATGGAAAGACAAATAGAAACATGCATCTTAGCCAGGCGTGGTAGCTTATGCCTGTAATCCCAGCACTTTGGGAGGCCAAGGTAGGTGGATCACCTGAGATCAGGAGTTGGAGACCATCCTGGCCAACATGACAAAACCCTGTCTCTACTAAAAATATACAACACTTAGCTGGCATGGTGGCGCACACCTTGTAGTCCTAGCTACCTCGGAGGCTAAGGCATGAGAATTGCTTGAACCCTGGAGGTGGAGGTTGCAGTGAGGTGAGATCACACCACTGCACTCCAGCCGGGGCAACAGAGTGAGACTCAGTCTCAAAAAACAACAACAACAACAACAACAACAACAACAAACTCTATGTGTGGGTCAAAGGAAAATCTAGTAAAGAGCAATGTGAAAAGCCATCAGTGACTGAAAGGAGGTGTTGCTGAGTGGGACTGAGTTGTGGGGCCAGATCACAGGTTTTGAAGTCACTGGGAGCCAGATGAAAAAAATCCTGGTACTCTCCTATGAAAGAGAATGTATTGGGTACTCAGCTGATTTGAAACAGTAAAATGCTTATGGAAGGCTGGAGGAGTAATTAGTCTACTAAGAATGAAAGGAAAAAGTTTTTTTTTTTTTTTTTTTTTTGAGAAGGAGCCTCACTCCCAGTCACACAGGCTGGAGTGCAGTGGTGCAATCTCAGCTCACTGCAACCTCCACCTACTGGGTTCAAGTGATTCTCCTTCCTCAGCCTCCCAAGTAGCTGGGATTACAGGCGTGTGCCACCACGCCTGACTAACTTTTTTTGTATTTTTAGTAGAGAGGGAGTTTCGCCATGTTGACCAGGCTGGTCTCAAACTCCTTACCTCAGGTGATCCACCCACCTTGGACTCCCAAAGTGTTAGGATTACAGGCGTGAGCCACTGCGCCTGACCAGGAAAAAGTAAGTTTTAAGTGTTCAGGAGGAGGTTACGTGAGCCTTAAGAAAAGAGATGTAAAATACACAAACACATTTAAGAGAGAAACTGTGGGCCGGGCGCGGTGGCTCAAGCCTGTAATCCCAGCACTTTGGGAGGCCGAGGCGGGTGGATCACGAGGTCGAGAGATCGAGACCATCCTGGTCAACATGGTGAAACCCTGTCTCTACTAAAAATACAAAAAATTAGCTGGGCATGGTGGCACGTGCCTGTAATCCCAGCTACTCAGGAAGCTGAGGCAGGAGAATTGCCTGAACCCAGGAGGCGGAGGTTGCGGTGAGCCGAGATCGCGCCATTGCACTCCAGCCTGGGTAACAAGAGCGAAACTCCGTCTCAAAAAAAAAAGAGAGAAACTGTGACACCTTTCCCTTTAAAATTATTTTTCAATTGTCTTAAATGCAGAACTCCTTCAATCAGATAATCTACAGGTAAGATTACTTTTTTTTTTGAGACGGAGTCTCACTGTGCTGCCCAGGCTAGAGGACAGTGGCACCATCTTGGTTCACTGCAACCTCTGCCTCTCAAGTTCAAGTGATTCTCCTGTCTCAGCCTCCCGAGTAGCTAGGACTTACAGGCGCATGCCACCACGCCTGGCTAATTTTTTTTGTACTTTTTTTTAGTAGAGATGGGGTTTCACCATGTTAGCCAGGATGATCTCAATCCCTGACCTCGTGATCCACATGCCTTGGCCTCCCAAAGTTCTGGGATTATAGGTGTGAGCCACAGCACCTGGCTGTAAGATCACTTTTAAAGGTCATATTCAGTCTACCTGGTAATATAAATATTTCATAGACCTTGATTCTCCTTCCCTCCAGAATGCTTTATGTGGCCCTGGGTGAGTCACTTTCTCTAATACTTTATTTCCCTCATTGTAAAATGGTTGATACGATTGAATCCAAATAATGCAGTAACAGCTCAGTCAATAATAGCAACTTATGATTATATTAAAAGGTAAAAAAGGCTTAATAATAAAATACAATTTATTAAAGGAATCATGTTTACAAAGATACAGGACATTTTTTTTCTCAGCTATTTCAACATTGTAGCAACACGAAATTAATTTCTTCATGTATAACAGATATGCTGAAAGCTGCATGCCTCATCAGTTTTTATTTTATTGGTTATGGCTATAGGTGACATCTTTCCATATAAAAACAAACTGTACAGCATCACATAGAGTACAGACATCTTAAGTTCATTCACAAAGTTCATTTTTCTAAACTGCCCTTTAAAAATTTAAATCTTTGCTTAATTCTAAACATACAGCAAAATTAGCTTCCCAAGAAACAAAAATGATATCCAATTTGTTTGTGTTTCTAGAACTAATTTTCCATTTGTTCATGTATTTTGATATGTTATAGTCCCCACCCAAATTAAGCCCTTTGCTAAAAGAACAACCTACTTCATGTTCATTCTAAAAATAAACTGTACTAGACTCTGGGGTGTTTTTCAAATATTTTAAAATATTTGCCACTTATGGTAAAAATCATGTAAACAGGAACATCATGTGACTGTAGATAGGCACCATGCTATACATTCCTCTCAGAATCATTTCTAGAATGTGTATAATCCTGGCCTTAAGTGATGGTGGGAATAATTTGCCTTTAAAAGCCTACAAATTAAACTGCTCAGGAGCTAAGGCAAGAGAATCGCTTGAACCTGGAAGGTGGAGGTTGCGGTGAGCCAAGATCACACTACTGCACTCTGGCCTGGCTAAAAGACTCCGTCTCAAAAAAAAAAAAAAAAAAAAAAAAAAAAAAAAAAATTGGCTCATTCCATTGGATGAAAGACATGATGACATTTTTACAAAAGCTGTATCCAGAAATCCACTCAATTTCCTCTTTTCAATTTGCATTTTTCTCTTTCATCAACAAAGGCTATATATGTAAATGAGCTGCTGCGCTCTCAACCATGGAGCCATGTCGACTTGATGTATGAAGTATTGAACGTTCTCCTTGCTCTCTTTGCCCTCAACTAAGTTTCTGTTTGTTTTTGGCACACCAGATTCTCTGCTTCCATCTTGATTTCCTATCTCACTGCATCACCATCTTAGAGCTGTTTCTAATTCAAAGTCTGGGTTTTTTTTCTCCCAAAGGTCAGTCTAAGGAGGCAGCCACCTATATGACATGACATCAGAGGCATTGGGAAGGATTCACACTCATCTTCCCCGATGCTCACTGACCTGTACATAAGGTTTATAATTTAGGTTAATCCGCTATAAGTAACATCTGATTGAAGGCATGAACTTGCTTGAGATCCACTCTCAGAAATGGGTTTAGAGGGGGAAAAGAAGAAGACTGGAGCTGAAAGGAGGAAGGAAAGGGCACAGAACAAGGGGAGCTGTGCCTAAAGCACTGGAAGGGGCCAACAGTGGCTTCTAAAAAGTAAAGGATTAAAACACTCATCCTAAAACCAACTCCTGAGATGCTGAATTTTCTGTCTCAGCTAAGTACAAATTTCTGTTTTTGGGGAAAGCTTACATAAACCAGAATTATATTTTTAGAAATCTTTAATCATGAATTCCTCTCTAAATTTCAAAATATTTTATGACTTTCTAAAGAGAATTTTTTTTTACAATAAATAATAAAGACAAAGATTTGGGATTTGCAGAATTTTCTGGCCCAATTAAAAACAAAAGAGGCTGTAAATATCTAGAACTTAATAGAAGTATAGATTATAAACAAAACATGTCCTTGCCCCAAGCTCTTTAAATTACATTACTATAGATACATCCCATTTATGAGGTAGTCCGATTCCTCAGATGTAATGGGACGAGCTTTTTTAAGTTTCTGTTTCACCAGTCGTAGTCGGCACGCAACCATGAGAAGCAGCAGAGCCGTGATGGCCAAACCCAGTGCCAGGGGTAGCACTGCACCTGTGCGAAGGTTAGACATGAAGAGGGCAAGCCAGTGGTTAGTCACAGTGACAGCTACTGGTCACTACATGGTAAGTGCTTTGCATGCACTATTTTATTTAATCCAAACAACTCAAATTGGTATTAGTATTACCACCATTTTGCAGATTAAGTTGTAGCAAGGTTAAGTAATTTGCCTAGGACGTTGTAAGCTGTAGGTCCAGGTCCCAAACCCAGACCTCTTTAAAACCAAATTCTGTACCTGCTTCGTACAAAACTCACATGGCATCAATGGGTACACACATTACCATCTGATGACTCTTATATCTAACTGAAATAGGCATTCTGATCACACGGAATTTTTTTGTTGTAGTCAGACTGTATTTATGAATTCATAAATGATCATTCTCCAATTAATTATGAATGAACTCCCGATTTCTTTTTCTGGTTAGGGCTTAAGAAATTTATTTCCTTTTCTAAATCCAGTGAACCGACTCAGTCAGTAGAACCTTTGTTGAAAACTAACTTCCAAATATGCTGGTGTGATTTTGGCCATTAAAGGAAAACATTTCTTTAGTTTTTCCTGTGAGGAGGATCCTAGACACCAGACTAGAAGTTGCAAGGCTTGCAGGAGTCTGGGAGGGACAGGGTGTGCCAAGATCAGTCTTTTTAATCAAGCTTAGCAGGCTCTATTTTTACTCTGATCTACTCTGCAGCCAGGCCAGGTCTGGAGATGATATGGTGGAACTATTTTTAGCTGTAGGGATCTTGCCAACTGGTGGAACTAGAGGAGAAACATCGCCCTTGTGTAGACTTAATTCTATAACATTTCCTCTCATTTATTCATTCAGTCTGCATTAAGAGCCTTCTTCCATGTGCCAGACACTGAGCTAAGTGCTGATAATCCATTTATTTGTAAATAAATACCCCCCCAAAGATAAGCTAATGCCAAGAGTACCAACTTTATAGCTTAAATCATCGACTTCTCACAACCACATGAGTTGATACTTCTATTATTCCCATTTTACAAATGAGGGAGCTAAGCTGTCAAGAATAAAGTGAGGGCCAGGCATGGTGGCTCAGGACTGTGATACCAGCACTTTGGGAGGCAAAGGTGGGCAAATTGCTTGATCCCAGGAGTTCGAGACCAGCCTAGGCAACATGGTGAGACCTCATCTTTATAAAAAAAATTAGCTGGTTGTGGTATGCACCTGTAGTCCCAGCTACATGGGAGGCTGAAGTAGGGGAACCCAGAAAGTTAAGGCTGCAATGAGCCATGATCAGGCTACTGCACTCTAGCTCTCATTCCACACAGCAGCTCTGGAGGTGTCAAGATGGCTGCCTGGTCTCTCCATGCCAGCAGTTTGGGCCTCAGTAGCTACTGCTGCCTCCTAGTCTCCACCTGATGAAAGAAGTTCTGACAAGGATGAGTGAGTGGCCCCAAGGTGTCATTCTACCTCCGTCTTCCTGTACTAGCCACGAGTCAAATATGTTACAAAGGAACAGGACACAAAAAAGAGACTTTGGTGAAGACCCACGGAAACCCCAGGAAGAAATCATTTCTCACAAATTCGACTGCAACACCCAGCCCCAGACCAGGGGACTTGCTTAAAGATGAACACCAGCATTTAGGCTAAAGGGTTAGGAAGCCATGGCCGAAGATGCCAATTCCAATGCCGGGGCTCAGGTTTAGCTATGGTAAGAATGAAACAGATATGATCTGGGAAAATGTTCTATATGCTAAGTCAGACATAAGGCTGTGGAACTGTCTGATCTGATTCCTGTTTAATGCTTTTATGACAAGGAAAATGAAATCTCCCAAAAGTACTTGCTAGAATATTGAAAATTGTTCTTGATTTTTAATATTTAGTTGGCTTAGTTCGGATAATTTGAGATTTACAACTATCTAGCTCCTTCTAAAACACACCATGATGATATTTTCAGGAACAGCTAGGGTGATGAATTATGTATGTATTCTGTCCATATGAATGGAAGTGACATTTAAAATATGTAACAGGCTGGGCGTGGTGGCTCACACCTATAATGCCAGCCCTATGGGAGGCTGAAGCGGGCAGATCACCTGAGGTCAGGAGTTCAAGACCAGTCTGGTCAACACAGGGAGCCCCATCTGTACTAAAAATACAAAAAGAGCGGAGCTGTGAGGTGCCAGCGCGGAGCGGGCGTGAATGTGGTGGCGTGCACCTATAATCCCAGCTACTTGGGAGGCTGAGGCAGGGGAATTGTTTGAACCCGGGAGGCAGAGGCTGCAGTGAGCTGAGATGGCATCACTGTACTCCAGCCTGGACAAAAGAGCGAGGATCTGTCTCAAAAACAAAATAAAACAAAATTAAAAATAAAATAAAATAAAATATGTAACAACCAGAATGGGCAGCAGCCAATTACAGCTGAGACTCTCTGGGTACATATGGGTGGGGAGGCGAGAGGTGGGCTGGCCTCCCTCTTCCCTTGATAGGGCACAGGACTCCTTTTATTTAAGTATCTCAGGACAGGATAAGTCCAGGAGGTCAGCAGACCGAGGGGTGAGGTACTTGACATCTGGATTATTCTTATATTTTAATATTGTCCTGATATTACAAATAACAGGGTAAAAATAAAGTTTTCTCAATGTTTATAACTTAAGCTTATCCTAAAGCTTCTTTTACTAGTTAGTTTGTGGGATTTAAGACTAAAACCTGCCTTTCTACAGGACTGTGTCCAATGTCTTTCTAGTTAAAATCAACCAAAATTAATGAAATCATTGTATTCTTCTTCCATTGAGTAAATATTCTACTTTCTACACCCCTCTCTCGTTCCTATCGTCTTTGTCGTCACTAGAGCACTTGGAAAGAGAACTAGGTTCTCGAAGACCTTTATTCTTCTTTGACCATAAGTAACTCAGTAATAACTGTCATCATTTCTGTATTTGGCTCATATGAGCCATGCAATGCATTAAATGCTTTAGATTAATTATCCCATATAGTCTTCTCAGCAACCCTATGAGGCAGGTATTGTTACTATCCTCATCTTACTAATGAGGAAACTGAGATCCAGAGAGATACGGTAGCCTGCTCAAGGTCAGAGAGTTTAGTGGTTAAGTGAGAATTTTTTTTTTTTTTTTTTTTTTGAGACAGGATCTTACTCTGTCACCCAGGCTGGCATACAGTGGCACAATGTCATCTCACTGCAGCCTCGACCTCCCAGGCTCAAGTGATCCCCCCACCTCAGCTTCCTGAATACTGGGACTACAGGCAAGTGTCACCACAACTGGCTAATTTTTGTGATTTTTTGTAGAGATGGGATTTTGCCATGTTGCCCAGGCCGGTCTTGAACTCCTGAGCTCAAACAATCCTTCTGCCTTGGCCTCTCAAAGTACTGGGCTTACAGGTGTGCGCCACTGTGCCCAGCCTTGAGCAAGGATTTGAATTGTGGCATCTGACTCTAAAGCTTGTGTTCTCCTACTATGCCACAAGTGTGACATTTTCCACAGGTGTCACACCTGGAAGGGTGTGTAGAAAAAGCAACTGAGGTCCAAAGATGGCAGGTTACTATCATGAGCCCCAAGATGCAGCGTTAATATAGGCAACGAAGAGACAGTTCTTCCAGTCCACTGATGGACTGCTCCTGTCACAAACTCTCATGGCTTCATGGAATATACTCAGCCAGAGGACTTGCAGTTCTGAGAAGACTACACTCTGCAAAGGGTTTCCAAGGTGGACATTTACCTGTTTCTGGAGCTGGGTGTTCCCCTCCTCTTCCATTGGCCTTTGACTCAAAAATATAATTTTCCTCTTTTCTGTTCTTCCCTGAGGAACTTCTATCTGCAGAAAAGAAAGAGAGCACATAATGAAGGTATACGCATCAGAAACTTCAGGAAACAGATGTGAAAATACAGCCTTTTTTTTTTTGTTTGTTTGTTTTTGAGACAGAGTCTTGTTTCTTCGCCAGGCGCTAGGCTGGAGTGCAGTGGTACGATCTCGGCTCACTGCAACCTCTGCCTCCCAGCTTTAAGCAATTCTCCTGCCTCAGCTTCCCGAGGAGCTGGGACTACAGGTGCATGCCACCATGCCCAGCTAATTTTTGTATTTTAGTAGAGACATGGTTTCACTGCGTTGGCCAGGATGGTCTCAATCTCTTGACCTCGTGATCCACCTGCGTTGGTCTCCCAAAGGACTGGGATTACAGGCTTGAGCCACCACGCCCGGCCGCCTTATCTTTTTTTAAGATGGACTTGGAGGAGAACTGTTTATTTCTCTAATAAACAAAGGCCTATGTTTGATAGTTAAGCAGTAAATAAAGTGACCCATTTAATAAAGCAGAGTATGCAGCTAATACGAAACCACTGACAGAGAAAGGGAAGACATCCTGCACCGGAACTACCACCACGCCTCTTGGAGAAGGAAAGGAGATCTCAGGCTAGAAGAGTCACAGGGTCTCTGGACATCATTCCATGAAAAGCAGAAACCAGAATGGTTTTTCTTTGAAGAATAAACAAGGAGTATATATAAGGCATTTACACATGCTCTTTCTCTTTCTCACAACAACACTAGATGGCAGGTATAAATAGCTCAATTTTTTCTGGTTAGGCTCAGGATCAGGTTCCTACCCAAGTTCACACAACTAGTAAGTGGGTCACAGGGCTGGGATGCAAACTGGTTTCCTAGTAGAGACCAGTACTTCTAATTTAATGATATATTATTTAACTATCAAGTTGTAATACTGAAGGAAAAATTATTATTAACTTTTTTTTTTAAAGACAGTTTCTCTCTGTTGCTTAAGTTGGAGTGCAGTGGCACGATCTTGGCTCACTGCAACCTCCACTTGCCTCAGCCTCCCAAGTAGCTAGGATTACAGGTGTGTGCCACCATGCCCAGCTAATTTTTGTATTTTCAGTAGAGATGGGGTTTCATCACATTGGCCAGATTGGTCTTGAACTCCTGACCTCAAGTGATCCACCACACCTGGCCTATTTACTTTTGAGACAGGGTCTGTGTTGCCCAGAGTGCAGTGGCACGATCAAGGGTTGCTGCAGCCTTGACCTCCTGGGCTCAATCAATTCTCCTGAGTAGCTGGGACCACAGGTGTGTGCCACTATGCCTGGCTAATTTTTGTAATTTTACTTCTCCCTTCATTCCTTTCTTCCTCCCCGTGCCGTACTGCTGAGTTAGCTTGCAATGGGACTTCTATACATTCTGCTTTATCTTTCTCTCCAATAATAAATTTGGAAGTAAGAAGATCACCTGGTTAGACAATCATGTCCTACTTTAAAAAATAATGAGCCAGGAGCTGGACACAGTGGCTCACACCTGTAATCCCAGCACTACGGAAGGCTGAGGCAGGTGGATCACTTGAGGTCAGGAGTTCGAGACCAGCCTGGCCAACATGGTGAAACCCCATCTCTACTAAAAATACAAAATTTAGCTGGGTGTGGTGGCATATGCTTGTGATCCCAGCTACTTGGGAGGTTGAGGCAGGAGAATCACTTGAACTTGGGAGGTAGAGGTTGCAGCAAGCCAAGATAGTGCCACTGCACTCCAGCCTGGGTGACAGAACAAGACTCCATCTCAAATAAATAAATAAATAAAAATAAACCCAACAATAAAAATAAAAATAATGAGCCAGGAATAAAAACAAAGTGCCCAAATCCACCAACTCCTGATTTTTTTTCAGAGGATTAACTGGTTTGTCTTTCACCCAATAAAAAAAACATACAATAACTGGATTCACAATGTTCACCCTATTCTGTTTCTTCCCAATGAAGATGAGAGCTTGCTCACCTTAATTCCTTAGAACTCAGTACTGAGAACACCATTGCACTATTTTATTTTTTATTTGAATTAACTGCCTTATACGCTTGGCACTCTATTACCCTGGTTTCTTAGTGAATATCACTGGACTTGAAGGTTCTAGCAAAAATTCACATAGCACTAACATTTAGTGAGAGACATAAATTATATTTACATATAATATCTCATGCAGTCTTTGTAGCCATATTATGGGAGATTATTATCCTCTTACAGGTAAGGAAATGAAGTTTAGAGAAGTTAATTACCTAGAAGCTAGTAACTGGTGGTGCTGGAATTAGAACCCAGGACTGATCCAAAGTAGGAGTTTTCCATTGAACCATACTGCTCTCAAGGTCACGGCTAGCAAATACGAGCTTTTTTCTTCAAGAACCGAGTTGACACTATATTTATGTACTCACAATCAGGCAAAATCACACACTTTTAACTGATTTTTAGGAAGGTCTTGGACAATGCTCTATTGAAAATGCAGTAGAGAAATTGGCTAACTGTACTTGCAAAAGGGACGTAACATCGCAGGTGGGTTCATTTGAAAAACTACGCAACTTCATTCTGAATCTTCAGTTGACCAAGACCATTTTCTTTTTCTTTTTTTTTTTTTTTGTTAGAACAACTCAGCAAAATAAAATTCCTGTTTATTGTTGGACAACATTGTTTCATACATACATCAAACAGGCCAAAAAAATAAAATAAATAAACAGCAACTTCATAGACAAAAAAGGAAAAAAAGGAAACCTTTTAATCTTTGGCCTTTTAACCATCTCATACAAACCAACTACTTATAGTACAGCTAAGTACATACACAACAAAGGTACTGGAATGCTCGTAATACGATTGTTTTTCTGTTGTCGTTTTCGCTTTTTTTTTTTTACAAGGTTTTTTTTCTCTTTTGAGATTATAATGAACATGGTCACACCACAAGTAAAGTCAGAAGTAGGACAGAGAACGCTCCGAAGGCTGGTTTGGTCATCCGAGATCATTAAAAATGGCTGACCCTAACAATATGTACAAAAATATAAAATGTAAATAAAAAATACAAACAAACTTCCTTTTTAAAGTACTTTCAAGAAAAGAAGCAGGGCCTTGGAAGTTTGGGTTCTTTTTTCCTCCCCTGTTGCAAATTCTCATGGTTTGGGTAGTGGAGAGCGCGTCATGTCATCTGCGGGTGGCACTGCCCGCGGTGGGCGGGCGAGCCGGCCTCTCTACTCGAAGGTGACCACGTTTAGATTCTGAGACGGGAAGTGGAGGGTGAATAGGTCACGGCGGCCTTTTTTTTTAGTTTAACTTTTCCTTTTTTGCTGTCTAATCATCCTCGTCGGTCTTCTGCTTCTTGGTATCGACGTCATCATCCTCATCATCTTCAGCTGCCCGCTTGCCCGTAGCAGACTCAGCTTCATCTTCATCTCCATCCTCCTCCTCACCATCACCTTCCTCCTCCTCCTCCTCCTCCTCCTCCTCCTCCTCTTCCTCCCCACCTTCTTCCTCTTCATCTACTCATTGTCAGCCTCCTGCTCGCCATTTTCCTCATTCGCATTCCCGTTAGCAGGGGCGTCTCTTCCATTTTCCGCCTCTTCCACAAGTGCTTCTCCTTCAAGTCCTTGGTGGTGATTTCGGAGCTGGTGTCTACCGCTGCGTCTGACATGGTGGGGCACGCCGGTGATCCGATGCGGGGTATTTAAAAAAAAGCGAGAGTTCAAGGACTCTGGCGATTAAGCTGCCGGAGTCCGCAAAGGCGGAGGCGCGCAGCGGAGGCGGCTGCGGCGAGCAAGGAGTCAAGGAGTCGGACGAGGAACAATGCTAAGATGGCTTTTCAGAGCAGCCAGTGGGGGACTGACGCCTTCTTTTTCTTTTAAATATGTTTTTGGTTTTGTTTCCTTTTTTTAAAGAGCAATTTTCTTAAATGCCCTTATTCCCTGGGGAGAGGAAGATGCTGATATAGGAAGGAGGGATCAGGTATCGGGAAGCGCACAGTGTGCATGGGAGACTTTAGAAAGCACAGTTGCCTCGAACTCTAGGATTACCCAGGGACCTTGCCCTGCCTTCTGGGCATTTGAAATGTTAATGTGTGCTGTTTACATTTCATAAAGGAATTCGCTATGATTTCCCAGACTGCCTGACTCATTTTTCCTAGATTTCAGCATAAGGAATGCTACAGAGAAACGCTTCACTTTCACACATCCAATCACAGGCTCTAGCCAGTGTGGCGAATCAGAACAAAACAAAACAATGACATCACTTGCTTCTGGACATAAGTTATTTTTGGTAATGATCCTCTGGAAGAGTTGATGTCTTAGGAAATTATTTTTCCTCTCTTTCAAATGTATTCTATTTACCATGCATGGCGACACATTCACAGAGGGAGTTGGCAGCTGGATGGAAGCTGTTTCCGTTTCATTTCCAGCTGTCACAGAGCTTGCAGGTATGATCTGGAAGAAAGCTGGCAACACCTGCAGGGGAAGTAGCTCCCATGGGGGCCGGCATCCCAGCATGCTCCATAGCTTCCTGTGACCACCTGCTACGCCAACCCAACTCACACAGACAGCAGCATGGTCTCTTGTTGCTCAGTGGTAGATCATACTGCATGTCTGCAAAGCAGGCAAGAGGGAGCTCTCTTCAGGAAACGTTCAGTGTCTGCTAGGATGAGACTGCAGCGAGCCAGTGGCACCTGGTCTGTACGCTTGCTTACACTGGAAATGACATTTAGGCCTCAGTATAGCCATAAAACTACTCGTTGACAGACATGCTCTTTGTTCATCTTCACTGTGGTACTAGCAAGCTTTGGAAGACCCTTTACAGAGTGTCTAAAATTAGTTTGAAAGAATTCTAAGTTCATTCATTTTCCTATCATCCCTTCTCCATTGGTGAAGGCAGGATGATAAAAAAAAATCACTGTGAATATATTTGTATTTGCCTATAGGATAATGTTTAAATCCTATCAGAATGCTGGTAATATTCAACTAATAATCGAGATAAAATGAAACATGAAACATATTTTAAAACCAGTGGTTCCTTGGGAATAACCCACACATGGGTCAGGGGTTACAAAATAAAATGTACTATATAAACCATCGATAGATTTCAAATAATAAAAATCATGTTATCCCCATTACAGTGTCCAAAGCAATGCAGACTAAAACCCTGCAGAAGGTAGAGGGCGCCTTTTCCAAGATCACCATCTAAGTGTCCTAGAATAATGGGGTGTGGTTAGAGGTACCTGGTAAACACAGTGATTACATGACAGCTTCCCAAGAATAAGGTCAACGAAAGACGACTTACTCTTAGAATAATTTTGTGGAAATAACCACTTGAATATGCTCATTTGTGAAAAGTAAATTTCCTTGAACTGGATCTTCCATGCTTTTGAGGACCTGTTCAGTCCTGCCCCATGTTGGAGCACGGTCAGCTATGTGAATGGTCTGCATGTCAGGTATCAACAAATTCCAACTGCCTTTCCAGAAACGTGATCTTACAGTTTCCAAATGGTTTCTCAGCAAGAAAAAGAGAGTCTGACACAATGAAAAGATGGAATACCCATGAAAAATCTAAGGCAGGTGAAAAAAAAACTAAAAAAATCCCGTGTAAGAATGTCCTGTCTGAATAAAATGCTTTCTGTAAAACAGAAAGGTCAAAGTTGCTCACTCTAGTTACCACCAGAGAAAAGTGAAACAACAGGCTTTTATTTCACAGGGGACCCCATGAACACACAGGCAGAACTCCACACCTCCGAACAGAAACCACGCACTCTCCTAAGCCCAGGCTTCGGTCCAGTCCCTGACAGAACCTGGCTGACCCGCTGTGCTGGACATGAATTCTCGTTTCCAAACATCCGATCCACATCAATGTGGATAGAGTACCGCTTTTCTGGCCCTGTGTAGGGCTGGAAACCAGACTTCTTTCCTCGGGCTAGGCTGGATACAAGAGGATGGAACTGTTCAATGAATGACTTGGACCACACAGAGAACAGGCCCTACGGCCGTGAACACAGCCAACAACAATCTAGCCATTGTTCCTTTACAGGCTGAGCAAACATGGGCCACAGTGCAGCTCTGTGCTCCTCCCACCCGGTGGCTCTGAGTACTGAGCATGCATTCACTGGTGTAACCTTACGTCTGTACATACCTTCATTTTTGTCCTCAGTAACCTGTGTGGAATACATCACCAAAAGTGGAATTGGGCCAATGCACACATAGTTTTGTTTTGTTTTGGAGATGCGACTTCACTCTGTCACCCAGGCTGGAGTGCGGTGGTGCGATTATAGCTCACTGCAGCCTTGACCTCCCAGGCTCAAGCGATTCTCCCACCTCAACCTTCCAAGTAGCTGGGACTATAGGTACATACCACCATGACCAGTTAATTTCTGTATTTCTTTGTAGAGATGGGGTTTTGCCATGTTTCCAGGCTGGTCTAGAACTCCTGGCCTCAAGCAATCCACTTGCCTTGGCCTTCCAAAGTGCTGGAATTACAGGTGTGAGCTGCTGCACCCAAACATATACATAGTTTTAAGGCTTCAGAAACTGCCCTCTGGAAGGCCGTACCTAATTGCATTGCCACCAGAAGAGTGTGAGACTTGTTTCTCTCTATTCTTAGAAACATTAATTATTATAATTCTTCATCACTGTCAATGTGATAGGTGAAAAACTACATCTCACTAGTCTGCATGCTACACTGTTAGTAGTAATCTTAGTATCTCGTTAACGAGTCCTCCATGAGCTAAGTCTTATTTGTCCTCACCACATGTCTATGAGGGTAGGAGCCAGCAGTGGATTTAACTCATCCATATTTATTGTAGTAGCTGATGGTCCTCTTAAAGCCCAGGCATGTGTCATGAACAATAATGCACTTCTTAATCTACTTATGGGTCTTTAACTTACATGAAATCAGAGGCTGGGGACTCTAGTCTAGTGGTCTTAGGGACAGCAGAGCGGGAGGGCAGCAGAGCTGCCATCCGAACAGAAACCACAGGATGTGAGGGCTCTAACATTTTCAAAATTCTGGTTTTTCCCCACTGTCTTCACCCCAGGACTTTCAAAAATTGTGTTTTGATTAATATTTAATAATACATGAAAATGCTCATGAGTGAGAAGTTTTATAAAAGCATTATACTATTTTTGTTAAAAATGAGTAAATATGTACATGTGTATGAATAAAAGAAACCAGAATAAAATGCAACAAAAAAATTTTTTTGAGATGGAGTCTCACTCTGTCACCCAGGCTGGAGTACAGTGGTGTGATCTCGGCTCACTGCAACCTCTGCCTCCTGGGTTCAAGCGATTCTCCTGCCTAAGCCTCCTGAGTAGCTGGGACTACAGGCACGCGCCACCATGTCTGATTTTTGTCTTTTTAATAGACATGGAGTTTCACCATATTGGCCAGGCTGGTCTCAAAGTCCTGACCTTGTGATCCACCCACCTTGGCCTCCCAAAGTGTTGGGATTACAGGCGTGAGCCACCGTGCCTGGCCACAACAAAATTTTAATAGTGAGTTTTGCTAGATGCTTTTAACTTTCTTTGTATTTTTTCTATATTTTCTGCAGTAAATCTGCATTGTTTTAATAATTAGAAAAAACTCTAATATGTTATAATAACTGGACATCTAATCTCTGCATCTGTGAAAGGCCATTCTTTACATCTTCATAACCAAATCCTAAGGCTGATTATCAAAAAGCAAAAGCAGAGGTCATAAATCCACTGGAAATTGGGTGCTGACTCCCATCAACTGCAGGTGGTAGCCTGGAGTGTTATTTTCTTTTTTTTCCTCCAACTTTTTTTTTTTTTTTTTTTGAGACGGAGTTTCGCGCTTGTTACCCAGGCTGGAGTGCAATGGCACGATCTCGGCTCACCGCAACCTCCGCCTCCTGGGCTCAGGCAATTCTCCTGCCTCAGCCTCCTGAGTAGCTGGGATAACAGGCACGCACCACCACGCACAGCTAATTTTTTTGTATTTTTAGTAGAGACGGGGTTTCACCATGTTGACCAGGATGGTCTCGATCTCTCGACCTCATGATCCACCCGCCTCAGCCTCCCAAAGTGCTGGGATTACAGGCTTGAGCCACCGCACCCGGCCTGTTTTCCTCCAACTTTTAAGCTCTGTGGTACACGTGCAGGATATGCAGGTTTGTTACACAGGTAAACATGTGCCATGGTGGTTTGCTGTAGCGATCATCCCATCATCCAGGTATTAAGCCCAGCGTCCATTAGCTATTCTTCCTGATGCTCTCCCTGCCCCCATCCCCCACCCTCTGACAGGCCCCAGTGTGTGTTGCTCCCCTCCGTATGTCCATGTGGTCTCATCATTCGGCCTCCACGTCTAAGTGAGAACATGCAGTATTTGGTTTTCTGTTCCTGTGTTAGTTTGCTGTGTTAATGGCTTCCAGCCTGGGGCACTATTTTCAAAAGGATTCTGAGCTAAGTCCACACTCCCCATGGGACAGTACTGGGATCAATGAGCAACACATAGTGTGGGTGAGGGCTGATGGGGTAAAGTATGAATGAATGTTAGCATATTTATCATTCCTCACTTGAAGTCCCTTATTAACAAATGAGGCAACTGAGGTCCAAATATATGAAGTGACTTAATCAAGATTCTAAAGGTAGAGCCAAGATCTGGGCTTTGGTCTCTGACTTCAGCTAATTTGTTTATGCTCATGTGGTCCTCTCCACCACAATGATGTGGTAGGAATTCATCCATCCTGGCCTCTGACAACACAGATCTCTCCATCAACTCTTCACCCCTTCAGCAGTCCTGCCAAAGACACCTGGTCTCCCCTGGCTCTGTTTCTTAGGTTGTGATGCTCTTCTCCATACAAACTGTCTTAAGCAGAGAAAACTCACTAAAACCACATCCAAAGGCTTGCATGTAGTGTCTGATTTTACCAGTAGGTGGCAGTACCAACAAGGAAGGCACCAAAAAAGCAGGCATTTGCAGTGTACTTAACCAAAACTGAGAAGGAAAAGGCCCTGCTAGAATGCAATGTTTTGCAGACATATTTTTATGGAGGTACTTAAAATCTACAAGGTACATAAACAAAAGAGTGGAAGGAAATACAACAAATATTAAACGTAGTTTTCAAAAGAGGTGGTATTTTAAGTTCACGTTCCTTAAATTATTTTTCATCTTCCATATCTTGTACAAGGAACAAAAATTTTTTATAATAAACTTACTAAAATAGTGTCAGGTTATTTCCATAGAACTTATGCAGAGTATGACAAGATATTTACAAAAGCGTTTGGAAATGTGATAATCTCTATTCTGTCTCATGTTTTATAATCATGCAAATAATGTGTAAAAAAGAAATTTAAAAGGATGGAATCCTATATTATTTATTTATTTATTTATAGAGACAAGGTCTCACTATGTTGCCTAGGCTGGTCTCAAACTCTTGGCCTCAAGCAATTCTTCTGCCTCAGCTTCCAGAGTAGCTGGGATTACTGGTGAGTCACTGCAACTGGCTAAATCCTGTAATGCTATTAGTCATGTGAATGTATTTTAGACCAGGGCAGTGGCTCATACCTATAATCCTAGCACTTTGGGAGGACAGCCGAGGTAGGGGGGTTGCTTGAGCCCAGGAGTTCAAGACTGGCCTGGGAAACATGGCAAAACCTCGTCTCTATAAAAAGTACAAAAATTAGCCAGACATGGTGGTCCCAGCTACTATGCCTATAGTCCCAGCTACTCAGGAGGCTGAAGTGGGAGGATCATGTGAGTCTGGGAGGTTGAGGCTGCAGTGAGTTGTGATCACATCACTGTACTCTAGCCTGGGCAACAGAGTGAGAGCCTGTCTCAAAAAAAAATCTTATTAGCCTTATTTTTCAAGTGATAGATTTAGTTAAATTGGAAGCATAAGGTTGAATTACTAGCATATGCATCTCTTTCAAGACAACTTTTTAAATGTTCACTTGCTTGGGTGAAGAGGATTTACACAAATACATAAGGGTTATGCTGTTTCATCTTAAAACAACCTAAAATTGAACACTTAGGCTTCTGTAAGCTAAGTGGTAATGTAGTTACAAATATGTATTGGTATCTCTGGAGTACGTATATATGTATGAGTGTATTTAGTAAGTACAAATACTATTTATAAATTAGTGCAGATGTCAAGATTTTTTTTACCACTTTTTGGCCAAATTCTTAATTTTAACTCTTATTTCAAGATACTTCCTTAACACTCTTCAAACATAAACTTAATTGTGAGCCAAAGTTTGGCTACAGAAAACAAGATTCTTCATTGGAGAACCTGCCCTGAGTCCTTACCTGGCATCCCAGGAATGATTTGACCCTCTGGTCCCCAAAAGGTGGAATGATTCCTCTTCTCTGTGTTTGATAATGCAGGTGTCTTGTTTGGGGTAGTGGCTTTCTGAGACTTTTCCACCAAGGATTCGTCCCCTGCGTCTTCACTCAGCCCTGTGGTTCTTGGCTGGGCAGCACCAGCAGCCGTGTGGGTTACCATCTTGCGGTCCAGGCCCACTGAAGTGTGAAGAGCTACTGTTAGTTGCTGGATTTCTTTTCTGAACTTTACTACTAAAACCACTACATCTGCAGTTGATTTAAAATCATGGATATTTGGACATAATAGCCTATTCATCTAAGACATGTCAGAACACCATAAAAATCTATTCTCTCTTGTTTTCAAATGGGTAATCTGTTCTTTCGTCTTCTAATAGCTTTCCAAATGCTACACATAAAGAAATGGACAGGGCCCCACGTGATGGCTTATACCCATAATCCTAGCACTTTGGGAGGCAGAGGCAGGCAGATCACTTGAGCCCAGGAGTTTATGACCAGACTGGGCAACATGGCAAAACCCCATCTTTCCAAAAAATAACAAATTATCTAGGCATGGTGGCACACGCCTGCAGTCCCAGCTACTGAGAAGGCTGAGGTGGGAGAACGCCTAAGTCTGGGGAGGCTGCAGTAAGTCATGATCGTGCCATTGCACTCCAGCCTGGGTGACAGAGTGAGACCTGGTCTTAAAAAGAAAAAAAGCCGGGCGCGGTGGCCCACGCCTGTAATCCCAGCACTTTGGGAGGCCAAGGCGGGTGGATCATGAGGTCAAGAGATCGAGACCATTCTGGTCAACATGGTGAAACCCTGTCTCTACTAAAAATACAAAAATTAGCTGGGCACGGTGGTGCGTGCCTGTAATCCCAGCTACTCGGGGGGCTGAGGCAGGAGAATTGCCTGAACCCAGGAGGCGGAGGTTGTGGTGAGCTGAGATCGCGCCATTGCACTCCAGCCTGGATAACAAGAGCGAAACTCCATCTCAAAAAAAAAAAAAAAAGGCTGGGCGTGGTGGCTCATGCCTGTAATCCCAGCACTTTGGGAGGCTGAGGCGGGCAAATCACCTGAGGTCAGCAGTTCATGACCAGCCTGACCAACATGGAGAAACCCAGTCTCTACTAAAAATACAAAATTAGCTGGGCATGGTGATGCATGGCTGTAATCCCAGCTACTCGGGAAGCTGAGGCAGGAGAATTGCTTGAACTTGGGAAGCGGAGATTGCAGTGGGCTTAGATACCATTGCACTCCAGCCTGGCCAACAAGAGTGAAACTCTGCCTCAAAAAAAAAAAAGCGGACAAAGACTAAACTTAAATTTAAGGTTTTGAGAACCTTCATCTTTCCTCAAATCCATACTTCACTAAATTTTTGTCAGTTTTTCTTCTGTCTTAACAGGGCATTTCTATGTGTATGACATTATAAGGCTGATTTATAGCCCTGACTTAGCCACATTCTGGTGTACTGTAAATTTTCTTTAAAAATTTATCAAAACAAAACATCAGATCACTTCAGTTTTTAAGAAAGCACATGATACACAGCATTTTAAGGATAGAAAGAATCTGGAAAATTGAAAAAAATTAAAACCATAAGCAATGCTGAAATTTGGGACTTAGACTAGAGACATGTTGCACTGCCATTTTAAGGCATAGCTTTTACACATAAAGTTATAACTAAAATCAAGCAGCGGAAGGGCACTGCATTTGCATTTTATTCTTAGGACACAGACCTCCCGACTCTATCCCTTCCAGCCACTGCCTGGCAGTGTGACACGGCCGACTCACGATTCTGGCAGAAGTCTTCATCGGACCCGTCGGGACACTGCCGCACCCCATCGCAGGCGAGCGTGATGTCAATGCAGCAGCCATCATCACAGAAGAAGTGGTAGCGCGAGCAAGTGTGCAGACATCCTGTTTGTAAACAAACCTCGTCACGGGAGCGCAGGAAAAGTTAAGATTCTCAAGATGGGGATGACAACACATTTGGGGCTGGGCGTGGTGGCTCACGCCTGTAATCCCAGCACTTTGGGAGGCCGAGGCAGGAGGATCACAAGGTAAGGAGTTTCAAGAGCATCCTGGCCAACATGGTAAAACCTCATGTCTACTAAATACAAAAAATTATCCAGGCATGGTGGCATGTGCCTGTAGTCCCAGCTACTCAGGAGGCTAAGGCAGGGGAATAGCTGGAACCTGGGAGGTGAAGGTTGCTGTGAGCTGAGATCACACCACTGCACTCCAGCGTGGCCACAGGGCAAGACTCCATCTCAAAAAAAAAAAAAAAAAAAAAAAAAAAAAAAAAAAAAAAAACGCATTTGGGTGAAGAGATGCAAATAATGAGGCAAATCTAACAGTTTAAGCAACAGGTTCTGGAGAGGTTGGAGGGCTCTTTTTGAGCCTCCTGACTTAACTCTTCAAGCTCCTCAGAGGCTCTTGGTCTGAGGGCTGCTCTCCGTGCTTGCTTTGCCCAGGTGGTGGCACACAGAAGCAGCAGCCCTTGTCTCTCTCCACCCTTGCTCCTCCGCCTCAGTTGTATCCCTCTGCATTCATTCGTACACCCCATTGTTGGATCCTCTTCCTCTGGCTGTCGACTGCTCCGCAGGAGGCTGCCTAACACCATCCCACCCACTTGGCTATATTTTAACAGAGGTACCATTTTATTTATTTACTTACTTACTTACTTACTTACTTAAGACAAGGTCTCACTCTGTTGCCCAGGCTGAAGTACAGTGGCACAATCTTGGCTCACTGCAACCTCTGCCTCCTGGGTTCAAGAAACTATCCTGCCTCAGCCTCTGAAATACCTGGGACCACAGACACACACCACCACACCGGGTTGATTTTTGTGTTTTTGGGAGAGATGGGGTTTCACCATCATGGCCAGGCTGGTCTCAAACTCCTGACCTCAACTAATCCACCCGCCTCAGCCTCCCAAAGTGCTAGGATCACAGACATGAGCCACGGTACCCGGCCCAGCGGTACTATTTTACATATGCTATGTCTTACATTCTTGTTTCCTAAGTAATACTTTTCACTGAGATTAACTTTCTGCTATTGAATCCTATTTGTTGACTACTGTAACATCCCTGATACCGTAGAGAATAAATGAAATCTTTAGTTATGGGCTGGCATGAATTTAATTTCATGAAATAATAAAATTTTCTCCCTTCTAGAGCTCTTAGGAGCTTTTAATTTGCAGTGCAATTCACAGGAGCTACAAATATTTTCCTGAAATGCATTTTCCCTCTCCCCTGATTAAGCCAAGTTTATTAGACTTAGCTGGACGAGAACCGGGTGACTATCTGGTACTGGCAACATGGACTAAGGCATCAGGCTAGAAGCAGGTCATAGGAGCTCTACAGTTTTACAGGGATAGAGTGAACCAGACAATTCTCTCAGGAACATGAGGGAGTGGCAGATGATGTGATATTCCTTCAAAACCAAATGGCTAAGCACAGTTCACAAACCCAAGTGAAATCTTGGACACACACTCTTTTTTTTTTTTAGATATGGGGTGTTACTATGTTGCCCAGGCTGGTCTTGAACTACTGGACTCAAGCAATTCTCCTCCCTTGGCCTCCCAAAGTGCTGAGATTGCAGGTTTAAGCCACAGCACCTAGCCTTGGACACATATTTTATTGAAATCTAGTTAAATCAAGAGGTTGAAAAAGGAGTCTGTCTGGGTGTAAGGCAATCTGAAGATAAACCAATCCAGGGTAAAGAAAGTAAGAAGAGAGGGTAAAGAAAATAAATGCTGGTAGAAGCTCCTGCGGAAGAAGAGGAAGCAAAGAGCCTGCAGTTACGACTGAGAACATGGGCCTGAGGAGAGTCAGCTCCGGCCACTGGGAAGAAGCAGGGAGGGGAGGCAGGGGGACACTCTGGATGTCAAACAGGATACGGTTCCTCCTCAGGTTTATTAAATTCATGGCATCAAAATCCCAAATATCTCAAGGCTTTATTTATGCCTTGGTGGTTTTGGAGATGGATGCATATTTGTAAATTTTCTATCTTTTTGGATTGGCAGCCTCCAAACTTCTTTGATCATGCATTCTGATCTTTTATATATTGTTGAACAGGCATCTACAGTTTATTTATTTGAGACGGAGTCTCACTGTGTCGCCCAGGCTGAAGTGCAGTGGTACAATCTCAGCTCACTGCAGTCTCCATCTCCCAGGTTCAAGCAACAAAAATATAAACTCCCCTATCTTCTTTCTCACCCTAAAAATGTCTTGAACACGTCAGGGGCATCCTATTTGGAGACTGCTGAGCTAGATCATGTTGGAAGAGCTTGATGGCTTGCTATTTGAATAGATCATTTTTCTAAATGTGAAAAATGTTCAAAATGTTAACTTATTAAAATTGAACCAAGTTATGATCATATGGGCAGGGTACCTGCTCATCTGTCTACACCAGCTGGTGTCACCCTTGGTTACCATGACATCTGGGTTATTCATAGCAAGACCAATTACATACAATGGAGGTGAGGGAAACACTTGTCTCTTCTTCCTTTATTTTCCAATGTCTATCTGTGGTGTTTTATTAACTTTAATTCATAGCATGTTATTCCAATATAACCAGTAAGTGATTCCAGATAGCAGTTAGTACTACACCAATTCTTTTTTATTTCCATATAAAGTTACACACACAAGACCTATTTCCAAGCAGCCCTTTAGTAATCAAAAGTGATTCTCACATTACTCTCTGCCACTTCAAATACAGTTTATTACCATCTTGGAGAAAGGCCAGAAATTTACAGCTGGCAATTTACCTCTGGAGCCCGGAAAGCTGCCTGAGTAGATAAACCAGAGCAAACAAGTGTCTGGTGAGATGCTGGCCATCTGCTCATATCAGTGCAGGCCCTTCCTCCCTCCCAGGCACCTCAGTTGTACAAGAGCGATCCTTTTCTGATTTCTGTGGGGGAAGACAGGGTATCTGTGTCTTCTTCCTGAGTCCTTTCCTCCCAGAGTCAGCAGCTGACTAAGGTTCTGCCCAGGCGAGTCCTCTACCCAGGAAGAAAGCCCTCTAGAGGGTGCCCAGCTCCACACAAGCGAGCCATCCTTGCTGGAGCCAATGCCCTGTCTCCACCGGTCCTGGTGCCCATGCAGACAAGGAGCTCAGCAATGTTTTCAGTAGCTGGCTGGCTCTCCTGTGCAGCTACAATGAACTGTCCTGGTGCCCGTCCAGACAAAGAGCTCAGCAATGTTTTCAGTAGCTGGCTGGCTCTCCTATGCAGCTGCAATGAGCTAGCAGGGCTGATGGAATCTGGGCTGGGTTGGACAGACACTGTTTACTCGCTATCACTGGTGACCTCACAGTGCTGGTGTGGGCAGGAGTTTGGTGCCTATACTGTCTGTGTCTGGTTACCCTCCCTCCTTACAGTGAGCTTAACCTCTGGCTGAACATGAAGTCATAAGCCAAACAAGTTTTTAATGCAGCCTATGAAAATTATCAAGGTTGACAAGTCCTTAGGATTCTAAAATCTCTATAACTCCTTGGAAAACTTCATTTCCAGTATGCATACTAATCCATTTTTGATAGAAGGCTAGATTCAATGTAGTACAAGTAAATCACAGTCCTGACCCAACTCTTTCCTTTCTTTTTTAGATGGAGTTTCGCTCTTGTCGCCCAGGTTGGAGTGCAATGGCGTGCTCTCAGCTCAATGCAACCTCCCCTTCCTGGGTTCAAACAAGTCTCCTGCCTCAGCTTCCAGAGTAGCTGGGATTACAGGTGCCCACCACTGTGCCCATTTATATTTTTAGTAGAGACGGGGTTTCACCATCTTGGCCAGTCTGGTCTCAAACTCCTGACCTCATGATCCATCTGCCCCAGCCTCCCAAAGTGCTGGGATTACAGGTGTGAGTCTGGCCAACTCTTTTATCCTCATTCTGCACACTGCTGGCTTAATTACCATCCAGATTCTGAGTTGTGAATACTGAGAATTCAAAAATGTCAGAAACTTACTGCAAGTTTACCATAGTGATGGCTAGTGACGGCAAAGCTTTGTGAGACTATAAGCTACAGGAAGTCAGGGACCACGAGTGTACCACTTTATCCCCAGGGCCTGGCAAGGACCCTGCACACTGCAGACACTGATACACAATGACCGAGTAATAGGATATTTAAACGTACAAGATCTTAGCACCTCTCCAAAAGTGAATTGTGTCTGTGGTGAGGGGTTCCCTCTACGATACTACAGTATCTTTAGTGTTGCTAAGTTCCATGCAATGGGTATTTAAAAAATTTTGATGACCTAATCTTTCTTAGAAATGTAGATGTTGGGCTGGGAGCGGTAGCTCATGCCTGTAATCTAAGCACTTTGGGAGGCCAAGGCGGAAAGATCACTTGAGGTCAGGAGTTTGAGACCAGCCTGGCCAACATGGTGAAACCCTGTCTCTACTAAAAATACAAAGTGAGCGGGACATGGTGGCCTGTAGTCACTGTAGAGTATACCACTGCACTCTAGCCTGGGCAACAAGAGCAAAACTGTCTTAAAAAAAAAGCTGCCTGTGTAAATAAACCAGGGCAAACAAGTGGCTGGTGAGGTGCTGGCCATCTGCTCATAGCAGTGCAGGCCCTTCCTCCCTCCCAGGCACCTCAGTTGTACAAGAGCGATCCTTTTCTGATTTTTGTGGGATTACAGGGTATCTGTGTCTTCTTCCCGAGTCCTTTCCTCCCAGAGTCAGCAGTTGACTAAAGCTCTGCCTGAGAGAGCAAAGAACCATCATATGTATTTAAAGTTATATTATTAATATGTCTAGGCATCTGTGTTAAGTGTCTATGAAAATGTAGGCAGTGCTTTCAAATTGATGTGTCCTTTTCATATTTCAATTAATTTTAACTGTACTCCTTAGCTGCACTCTTTTTTTCTTTCTAAAACTTCTGAAGTGATTAATTATATCAGCCATGGATTACACCCAAGAGCCAAGTCTTTCTTCAGTCCTGTGATATGCCTTTTCCTTGTTTTTATATATATTTTTAATTGACAAAAAGAAGAGTATATATTTTTGGGGCACCATTTGATGTTTTGATATATGTTTATGTTGTGGAATGATTAAATCAAGCTAACTGACATATCTATCATTTCCTCTACTTGTAATCCTTTTGTAGTGACAACATTTAAAACCTACTCATTTAGCAATTTCAAAACACACAATACATGATCATTAACTACAGTCACCATGCTGTGCAACAGTTCACCAGAACCTGTTCCTCCAGTCTCAGTGACACTCTGTACCGTTTGACCAGCATCCCTCCCTTCCTAGTCTGTCCCCCCACAGCCTCCAGTAACTACCATTCCACTCTCTTCTTCCACGAGTTCAGCTGGTTTCTATACGCCTCAGCTTTCCTCTTGGAACAGATGCAACAAATAGAGCACCCATTTTTAAACAAAATCCTCTCCTATAATATACAGGCAATTGTCTTTGATGAAGTAAAGTCAAGAAAAGCAGGAGCACCTCCTCTCATCCCCTGGACGACTTTCTCTACCCCAACCCAGTAGCACCAGCTAAGCCCAAAACAGAACAGAGCCTGCTTTTGTTATTGTATTTTTAGCAAAGACTCTCTCATTCAGCAGTAACCAGAAACAAAATGGAACAGCCCATGAGGTGCAGAGCAGAATGGAAAACACCAGCCGACACCACCCTTCCATAAGCAGTGGGAAGTGAGGGAAGGACTTTCTTCTCACCTCCTGTGGAGTAGGCCATGGGAAGCACTGTCACTGACACGTTGTCAGAGCTTTTCTGCCCAGCAGTGTCCGTCACGGTCAGCTGGAAGGTGTAGGTTCCCTCCTGTAGGTGGGACAGCTTCAGGGTTCCTGATTGAAGCACCTGCCACAAAGAGGGGACACATCACGTTGAGCAGCTGACCTGAGCCCTGAGTCCTACACCGTTCTCAACCGCAAGTCCATGTCTCAGGGCAGCCCAGGACCTGCCTCTGCACTCAGCCTGAGGCTGCTAAACTACATCACACACTGTTGGCAGCTGCCCCACCTTGAACTCACCAGTTCTCCTTTATTTAGGCAACCAAGGCCTTCCTTGACTGACAATCTTGTCATTTGTACGCAGCAGCTGCTGCTCCAAACCTGCACCTCATCCCCAGCTTCATGCTCAGGATCCAGGCCCTTCCGTCTCAGCAGGGGATTCTCAGCTGATGAGAATCAGCTTCAGGGAGAAAATCAGTACCGTGACTAGGGTTCTACCACCCACCTCCTCCTGGGACCCTACCTGTATCCACTGTCACCTCCTTCTGACAGCTGGCAGGAAGGAGTTGTCCCTCTTGTGTTTCAGGCCAACCCCTTCTTCTAGTCCTTGCCCCCTTTCTTTCTAGGACTTTTAAAACACATCGACTCAATTCTCTTTCAAATGGCTCTGCTATAACTATGCTCAAGTTTCTCTCATCCTAAGAAACAATCAAACAAAACAACAAATAAAAAATTCTGTGAGCTCCAAGGGCTCACCAGCCACAGCCTCGCTTCCTTCCCATCTCCACTTGGCTCCCTGAAAGGCCTGGTTGCTTCTGTTTGCTCACTTCCCATTTAGTCTTAGTCCCACCCACGTGGCTGCTTTCCCCACCATCCCCTGAAACAGTGCTGGTGAAACTCAGTAACTGACCTAGCAAAAGTCACCCAGGTGTCAAGACCAGCAATACTATTTTTTAAAAAAAATCCATGTTTGGCTGAGCACAGTGGCTCACGCCTGTAATCCCATCACTTAGGGAGGCAGAGGCAGGTGGATGACGAGGTTAGGAGATCAAGACCATCCTGGTCAACATGGCGAAACCTCGTCTCTACTAAAAACACAAAAATTAGCTGGGCATGGTGGTGTCTGGCTGTAGTCTCAGTTACTCAGGAGGCTGAGTCAGGAGAATCTCCTGAACCCAGGAGGCAGAGGTTGCCGTGAGCTGAGATAGTGTCCACCTGGCGACAGAGCGAGACTCCATCTCAACCTAATAATAATAATCCATGTTTAACTGGCCGTCTTACTGTATCTAATAACGCTTGCCACTCTGGGCTGTTTGAAAACCCCTGCTTCCTTGGCCTCCTCTTCTTCAAGTTCCCCCACTCATTTCTTACGGAGGCCCTCCTGGGGGGCCTTTACTCCCTAACCCAGGGCTCCATGCTCGCCCTCCACTCTCCCACCACTCACAGGCAACTGTTCTATAACCCGAGGTCTCCAGAAGCTGGAGCAACAGTTTCTGAGGCTCAGCTCTGTGGTGGGACTTTGGGAGTCATTCCTGGACATTCAGCCTAAAGACTGTTTCTTTAGCTGTCCTAATGATTGTATTATCCATTTAATATTCTATGTAAAAAAAAATTTCTTTCTGCTGAAATGAACTAGTCCGGATACGCTGACCATTCAACATTCTATTACACTGATGCATTGATAATGGACTTTGAAATGACAGAGGATGGGATTGCACTATTGTAAGAACCATCTGCTTGTTTTTAATTAGGAAATCCTAGAATTTGGACTGACTTAGGCTTAGAGGATTTGTCAACACTACATGTACACACCCACAGGATGCTTTACAATCATTTAGAGGTGACATAATGAGATAGTGTGGTTGTCATATTTTATGCCATTCTCGTTAAGGTCTGGATTTCCAGGTCCCAGTCTCAGAGAGTCAGAGTCAATGGGTTGTACAGGAGAGCAGGATCCAGGATTCTACACTTACCAAGCCCAACCAGGCAACCCATGATCACACTGAAACACTGGTGCATGGTTAAGAGCACAGAACCTGGTGACCAACAGACGTGGGTTTGAATGCCAGCCCTACCCC
The DNA here is from genome assembly GCF_048565385.1 of Saimiri boliviensis. Taxonomy (NCBI): domain Eukaryota; kingdom Metazoa; phylum Chordata; class Mammalia; order Primates; family Cebidae; genus Saimiri; species Saimiri boliviensis. Next base: position 20,135,501 of record NC_133452.1, on the reverse strand, counting down.
ATACCATACTTGGGTTATGATGTACAAGTCACTTAACATCTCTAAACCTCAATTTTTTTCACTGTAAAATGGAAATAATAACAGCACCTCCCTGATGAGGATCAAATAAGATAACTCACATAAAAGAGCTTCACATAGGGCCTGGCCCACAGTAAGTGCTTAAATATATCCGCAGTCTCCACTGGGTGATTCTTATCTCTAACTGAACAAGATAACACAATTACTCTTTACAGACAAAGAAACGAATCCCTGAAGTGAGTTTCATTCACTGAGACAGCTACACAATGGAGACCTCAGGTTATAGAACAGTCTACACTGGCCTACAAGCTGTCCATCACTTTCCCTGTAAAAGCCTTACTCTGGAGGGCTGGCAACGACAGCCACCTGCCCTTTGTTATTTCAAAGAGACGTTAGGCAATGTTCGTTGCCATGCCATGACATTACTTTCAGTCCCAACTACACTGACAGAATGGAAAACAGAGGTCACTTATGCCAGTGCAAAAATACTAAGGGCAGCAGAGGGAGCTTTAATGACAATAAGAGAACTTCCAAAGAGCAAGGAGTGGGCCTCTGATCCTAGGAATCAGAACCCACTGAAATAAAAGTGGAAGTCGGCCTGAGACGCAGGACAAGACCGGATAAGGTCTCAATCTCATCAGATAAGACTTGGGGCTTAGGTCTTATCTATTGGATAAGACCAGATCTTATGTGGTCAGATAAGATCAGAGAGTCAGATAAACAAGACTGAAAACAAGACTAGAACTCTTGAGACCTCAAGGCTGTATTTGATGATCCTTCTTTCATATCTCACCTCCAATCCATCAGGAAATCCCATCTGCCTTAAAAACATATCCAGAATTTGACCATTTATCACCCTGTCTATGGGTACCATCTTGCTCTGAGCCCACCCTGTCTCTTGCCTGGGTCACTGCAGTGGCCCGGAGGCCTGAGCTCTGGTAGGACTAGGGCCTGCTGCCTTCTTTTTTCTGGAAACCTTCCCTCCCAGGTCCACCCACGGTGAGAGGAGGGTCAGTTATGGCCTCTTCCTATGTATGGGCACCAGGCTGAACCAAGGCGAGACACACAGGGAAAGGTGCAGGTGGTTAAGCTCAGAGCTGTCTAAGTGGAAGGGTGGGTGGCTGTGTGGCAGGCTCTGGCTCTCTTTAATCCTGGCTCAGAACCAGGCAGACCTTGCTGGAGGGCAGCAGTGCAATAGCTTATGCCCTCATTTACTGTCTCTTAGGACTTAGGAACACAAGGGAGCATGGGAACAAGTGACAGGCATGCTGCGGGTATGTCCAGGTGAGGACCTGCAGCCTTCAATCAAGTAAGGTGATATGACAAAGCTGCTCTATCCCAGCTGTTCGGCCTGAATGCAGTCAAGAATCCCCAAGACTGCTGGGGAGCAGCAGGTGCTGCCCCCTGCCATGGTATGTGAGTGGAGGGGTGGGCTGCAGGATTGATTCCAAGCAGAGATTTAGAAGGTGGGTGTGACAGGGGGATGCTAAGTCATGACCAGATTCTGAGCGTGAACATCAGAGTGAGGTGGAGACAAAGTCAAGAGAGATTTTAAAAAACACCAAGGGGCCGGGTGTGGTGGCTTACACCAGTGATTCCTACACTTTGGGAGGCTGAAGCAAGTGGATCTGTTGAGGCCAGGAGTTCGAGACCATCCTGGCCAACATGGAGAAACCCCATCTCTACTAAAAATACAAAAATTAGCTGGGCATGGTGGCAGGCACCTGTAATTCCAGCTACTCAGGAGGCTGAGGCAGGAGAATCTCTTGAACCTGGTAGTCGGAGGTTGCAGTGAGCTGAGATTTAGCCACTGCACTCCAGCCTGGGTGGCAGAGAGAAACTCTGTCTCGAAAAAATAAAATAAACCAAGGAAGCACTAAGGCCAGGGATCTGGGTGTGCCATCCATCTGGCTGCTGGCGTCACCCTTTGCCAGAGCTCCCTGCAAAAGAGAGTGAGTCACTGAGCTTCCGGTCGTCAAAGCTCAGCTGCCAACGGCAGCTCTGCAGGCCTGCAGTTCACTAGGAAGCTTCTTGTCAACACGGGCTGAAAGGACAGAACATCCCTGGGTGAGGGGCCATCCCTACACCTGGCCTTGGCCTGCTTCCCCACTGCCAGTCCAGGCACTGCCTCTCTGATGCAGGAAACACTGGGTCCAGATGCAGATGATGATAATCACCTTCAGCCTCCTGAGCACACTCCAAAATGTCCCTTCCCTGGCTGTTTTCATTCCTTTAGCTAATGACAGCATTCTTTCTTTGCATTCAGATATTTAGAAGATACAGAACTGTCACATGGATGCTTTCCCTTCAAGGGCCCAGGTGACCCTTCTACACATTTTCTCCCATTAGGATGACACTGGAGAGAGGGTTTAAAGTAGTTCACAGACATGTTCCAAGTTTCAGGATAAAAAAGTATCTACATATGTACACACAACACATCCAATTTGTAACTTGGAAAAAGACATGATCATAAAAATCAGGAGCTTCCAATCTCTGCTTAAGATCCCTGTTCAGCAGTACTTTGATAGTTGGCCTCTGGCCAAATCAATGAATGACTCAGTCTGTTTTCTGACTCAACCCCATCTCCCTAGCTAGAAATTTAGTGGCTAGGAATACACGTTTGAGCTTCTCATATATGTATAAACTAAATTACACACACACACACACACACACACACACACACACAGTATATACATGGCTACAAAACTTAGTTAACACCTATCTTTTAAAAATTATGTATAGCAGGTGGCCAGGATGCAGTTAGTTTGAAGTTGTTGGTGTGACTCATGTCCCTCCTTTAGCAAGCTTCCTTACGTGTGGTATTCTGAAGTCACAGCTATAGCCTGAATGGATGTGTGCCCTCCCAAGGTCACATGTTCAAACCTAATGCCCAATGTGATGGCATTTGGAGACATGCTCTCATGAATGAGCTTAGTACCCTTATAAAAGAGGCCCTATATTATTAAAAAATGAAAAAAAAAAAACCCATCAGATGCTGGTGAGGTTGTGGAGCAAAGAGAACCCTTACACACTGCTGGTGGGAGTGCAAATTAGTTCATCCATTGTGAAAAGTGGTGTGACAATTCCTCAAAGAACTAAAAACAGAACTATCATTTGACCCAGCAATCCCATTACTAAGTATATACCCAAAGAATAAAGATTGTTCTACTATAAAGACACATGTACACATGTTCACTGCAGCACTATTCAAAATAGCAAAGATATGGAATCCACCTAAATATCTATCAACAGTAGACTGGATAAAGAATATGTAGCACATATACACCATGGAATACTATGCAGCCATGAAAACGAACAATATTATGTCATTTGCAGGAACATGGATGGAACTGGAAGTCCTTATTCTCAGTAAACCGACACAAGAACAGAAAACCAAATACCATATATTCCCACTTATAAGTGGGAGCTAAACGAGAACGCATGGACAGAGAAACGGGAACAACAGAACACTGGGACCCACTTGTGGGTGGAGGATGGAAGGAGGGAGACGTTTAGAAAAAAAACTGTTGGGTAATATGCTTAATACCTAAGTAAGGATATAATCTGTACACCAAGTCCCCAACTCATGAGTTTATCTATATAACAAACCTGTACATGGATCCCTTAACCTAAATAAAAGTTAAAATATATTTAAAATTAAAATAAATTAAAATAAAAGAGGCCCCCAAGGGCTGCCTTGCCTCTCTGGCCATGTGAGGACACAGTGAGGTGGCTGGTTATAAACTAGGAAATGGGCCCTCACTAGACACCAAATCTGATTGTACCTTGATTTTGGACTTTCCAGCATCCAAAGCAGAAAGAAATTCATTTCTGCTCTGTAGAAGCCACCCAATTATAGTGTTTTATTAGAGCAGACCAACTGGACTAAGGTAATCATTTAGTTAGAAAATTTTAAGCAACTAATGAATGTAAATCAATACACTGATTTATGAATTATAAATCTCCTTAAATGTCCTACTTTCTATCATGTTCCTAAATGTCATATTTTACCATCCTGACTTCAGATTTAAATGCATTATGTTTAATAATCATGAAAGTCAGTGTCATTTAATGAGCTGCCTGAAAAATATGTGTCTTCTTGAATTTTGATGTATTATAGATTAATAGTTAAGTGGATACAAAATATCCTGTTCAACGGTAGAAAATATATAATGTTAAATCTAGTGGATAGCCTCTTAGTTCTGACCAATCATCTATTCCTTCTTCACAAACGAAAAAGACAGATTAGGTGCTGTGGCTCATGCCCGTAATTTCAGCACTTTGGGAGGCCAAGGAGGGAGGATTGCTTGAGCCTAGGAGTTTGAGATCAACCTGGGTAGCATAGTGAGACCTCATCTATACAAAAAGGTAAAAAAAAATTAGCCATGATTATAGTCCCACCTACTCATGAGGCTGAGGTGATAGGATTGCTTGAGGTTGTAGTGAGCTATGATGGTGCTACTGCATTCCAGCCTGGGCAACGGTGTGAGACCCTGTCAATGAATGAATGAATGAATAAACGAATGAATGAGACAAGTCAGGAACATGAGCTTTCCTGTATGCTTCGTGCCTAGTACAATACTGGACATTTATCAGATACTTAATAATTAGCTACTAATTGTTTCATAACTAATCTGATAGCATAATTCCTTGCAGGATGAATACTTGTCTAGGTCACTTGCACATGAGAAGACGGATCCTAGAACCTGATCTTAAAGTATCACAAGACAAAGGGAGAAATCACTACTCTACCTGAGAACAGAGAGCAGGGGTGAGGAGATCGTGCAGGTGGTAGAGACCAGGGGAGATGAGAGGAGGGATGAATGGCTCAAGAAGCAGAGGGGGTGGGCACTCAGGGGAAAGCCTGATCAGTGGACGCTACTGGGTGCTAGGGACAGTCAACGGACTTAGGAACAAGGGCATCTGATATCAGGTTTTAACTTAATTGTTTTGCTATGTGACTGCCCTCCCTCCATTCCCGATAACCTTCAAACTTAGCCTCATTTTGCAGCTTGAGAGCAGAGTGCATCAGTGTTCCAGACAGCAGAAAGTCATTCTTAGAGAAAAAGAAAATTATTTGAGAGACCCAATTCACTTGCCAGAAATGTTGGGGTGTGAAATCAGGCTGCTCAAGTTAAAGAGATCAGAGATATAGCTCCTGAGGATTAATTACTGCTAATGGAAAATTCTCAAAATGGTAAAACTATGATTCTCACACAAATGTAATATAAGTATTTTTCAAAGACATTAGTTTAAGAGGGAACCAATAAGGTGTTGAACTGATTTAAGTAATCTGAAGACTACACATACACAGGCAATCATGCATGCCAAAAGAAGTTGCTAGGAGATGCAAAACTGAAATGGGTTTGCTAATTGGTACTGAAATGAATCTATTAATAGATTGGTTAGACAGATCGACGAGACAGAAAATTAAGAAGGATATCCAGGACTTGAACTCAGATCTGGACCAAGAAAATCTAATAGACATTTACAGAACTCTCCACCCCAAATCCACAGAATATACATTCATCTCAGCACCACATTACACCTACTCTAAAATTGACCACATAATTGGAAGTAAATCACTCCTCAGCAAATGCAAAAGAATGGAAATCATAACAAACAGTCTCTCAGACCACAGTGCAATCAAATTAGAACTCAGGACTAAGAAACTAACTCAGAACCATATAACTTCATGGAAACTGAACAACTGGTTCTTGAATGTTGACTGGAAAAACAATGAAATGAAGGCAGAAATAAAGATGTTCTTCGAAACCAACGAGAACAAAGACATAACATGCCAGAATCTCTGGGACACATTTAAAGCCGTGTCTAGAGGAAAATTTATAGCAATAAATGTCCAGATGAGAAGCAAGGAAAAAATCTAAAATCAACACCTTATCATCAAAATTGAAACAGCTAGAGGAGCAAGATCAAAAACACTCAAAAGCTAGTGGAAGACAAGAAATAACTAAGATCAGAGCAGAACTAAAGGAGATAGAGACACAAAAAAACCCTTCAAAAATCAATAAATCCAGGAGCTGTTTTTTTGAAAAGATTAACAAAATAGACCGCTAGCCAGATTAATAAAAAAGAAAAGAGAGAATAACCAAATAGATGCAATAAAAATAAAAAAGGGGATATCACCACAGATTCCACAGAAATACAAACCATCAGAGATTACTACAAACAACTCCATGCACATAAACCAGTAAACATGGAAGAAATGGGTAAATTCCTGGACACTTGCACCCTCCCAAGCCTAAAACAGGAAGAAGTCGAAACCCTGAATAGACCAATAACAAGGGCTGAAATTGAGGCAGCACTTAATAGCCTACCAACCAAAAAAAGCCCAGGTCCAGATGGGTTCACAGCTGAATTCTACCAGACATGTAAAGAGGAGCTGGCACCACTCCTTTTGAAACTATTCCATACAATCCAAAAAGAGAGAATCCTTCCCAAATCATTTTATGAGACCAACATCCTCCTGATACCAAAACCTGGCAGAGACTCAACAAGAAAAGAAAACTTCAGGCCAATATCCATGATGAACATAGATGCAAAAATCTTCAATAAAATACTGGCAAACAGATTGCAACAGCACATCAAAAAGCTTATCCATCACGATCAAGTAGGCTTCATCCCGGGGATGCACGGCTGGTTCAACATAAGCAAGTCTATAAACGTAATCCACCACAGAAACAGAACGAAAGACAAAAACCATGTGATTATCTCAATAGATTCAGAGAAGGCCTTCGACACAATTCAACAGCCCTTTATGCTAAAAACTTCCAATAAACTAGGTATCAACAGAACGTATCTCAAAATAATAAAAGCTATTTATGGCAACCCCAGAGACAATATCATACTGAATGGGCAAACTGGAAGCATTCCCTTTGAAATCTGGCACTAGACAAGGATGCCCTCTCTCACCACTCCTATTCAATATAGTACTGGAAGTTCTGGCCAGAGCAATCAGGCAAGAAAAAGAAATAAAGGGTGTTCAATTAGGAAAGGAGGAAGTCAAATTGCCTCTATTTGTAGATGACATGATTGTATATTTAGAAGACCCCATCGTCTCAGCCCCAAATCTCCTGAAACTGATAAGCAACTTCAGCAGTCTCAGGATACAAAATCAATATGCAAAAATCACAAGCATTCCTATACACCAATAACAGACTTAAAGAGAGCCAAATGAAGAATGAACTGCCATTCACAATTGCTACAAAGAGAATAAAATACCTAAGAATACAACTAACACAGGATGTAAAGGACCTCTTCAAGGAGAACTACAAACCACTGCTCAAAGAAATAAGAGAGGACACAAACAGATGGAAAAACATTCCATGCTCATGGTTAGGAAGAATCAATATTGTGAAAATGGCCATACTGCCCAAAGTAATTCAAAGATTCAATGCTATCCCCATCAAGCTACCTATGAACCTCTTCACAGAACTGGAAAACACTACATTAAACTTCATATGGAACCAAAAGAGAGCCCACATAGCCAAGTCGATTCTAAGCAAAAAGAACAAAGCTGGAAGCATCAGGCTACCTGACTTCAAACTATACTACAAGGCTACAGTAATCAAAACAGCATGGTACTGGTACCAAAACAGAGATATAGACCAATGGAACAGAACAGAGGCCTTGGAGTCAATGCTACACATCTACAATCATCTGATCTTTGACAAAACTGACAAAAACAAGCAATAGGGAAAGGATTCCCTGTTTAATAAATGGTGTTGGGAAAACTAACTAGCCATATGCAGACAGCAGAAACTGGACCCCTTCCTGACACCTTACACTAAAACTAACTCCAGATGGATTAAAGACTTAAACATAAGACCTAACACCATAAAAACCCTAGAAGAAAACCTAGGCAAAACTATTCAGGACATAGGCATAGGCAAGGAATTCATGACTAAAACACCAAAAGCATTGGCAACAAAAGCCAAAATAGACAAATGGGACCTAATCAAACTCCACAGCTTCTGCACGGCAAAAGAAACAATCATGAGAGTGAACCAGCAACCAACAGAATGGGAAAAAATTTTTGCAATCTACCCATCTGACAAAGGACTTATATCAGAATTTACAAAGAACTAAAACGGATTTACAAGAAAAAAACAAAACAAAACAAAAAAAAAAACCATTCAAAAGTAGGCAAAGGATATGAACAGACACTTTCAAAAGAAGACATATATGAGGCCAACAAACATATGAAAAAATGCTCATCATCACTGGTCATTAGAGAAATGCAAATCAAAACTACGTTGAGATACCATCTCACGCTAGTTAGAATGGCAATTGTCAAAAAATTTGGAGACAACAGATGCTGGAGAGGATGTGGAGAAATAGGAACACTTTCACACTGTTGGTGAGAGTGTAAATTAGTTCACCATTGTGGAAGACAGCGTGGCGATTCCTCAAGGACCTAGAAATAGAAATTCCATTTGACCCAGCAATCCCATTACTGGGTATATATCCAATGGATTATAAATCGTTCTGTTATAAAGACACACGCACACGTATGTTCACTCTGGCACTGTTTACAATAGCAAGACTTGGAACCAACCCAAATGCCCATCGATGGACAGGGCAAATGTCCATCGACTGGACAGGGAAAATGTGGCACATATACACCATGGAATACTATGCAGCCATAAAAAATGATGAGTTTGTGTCCTTTGTAGGGACTTGGATGAATCTGGAAACTATCATTCTTAGCAAACTGAAACAAGAACAGAAAAACAAACACCACATGTTCTCACTCACAGACAGGTGTTAAACAATGAGAACACACGGACATAGGGAAGGGAGCATCACACACTGAGGTCTGTTGTGGGGGCCTAGGGAAGGCACAGTAGGGGATAGGGAGTTGGGGAGGGATAACATGGAGAGAAATGCCAGACATAAGTGATGGGGATGGAGTCAGTAACCCACATTGCTATGTATGTACCTATGCAACAATCTTGCATGTTCTTCACATGCACCCCAGAATCTAAAGTGCAATAAAATATATATTTAAAAAAACAGATTGGTTAGTATCTATGTGTAATAAAATGTCATATTTGAAATCTTATTTTCTCCAGGGTAAAAGTCAATTACCTCTATATACCAAAAAATTTGTTTACATTTCTATGGATAAGAATCATTTGGTTACTATCGGTTTTCAATAACTTATAGATATTAACCCTGAAGGATCCACTAACAAACCTCAACGTTCCATTGAAAGGTACTTGGTAATCTTTTGACCATGTCAAAGTTTTCCACAATTTTTCCTGACAGTCTTAATCTACCAAATGGGGATGAGCCTACAAGTGAGAGTGTCTAGTGGATTACAGATCTCTTTAAGCTGCCTGGTACTCAGCAGGTGCTCAATCCATGGGGGCTTTGATTATGATGAAGTCTCAGCAGGATGAGTGATAACTCTGGGGGACATTAATCAATGTATACAATTCAAAGACAGTCACAAATTAGTAACAGCTGTTTCCCCTAGTGAAGGCTCTGTCACTTAGATGATGGTTTCATAACCTGAGGTCTACCTGCCATTGCTGTTACACACCTGACTGGGGAACTGGTCCAGAGTTTCCTCTTGATGGCACAGCAGTCAGTCCTAATGAGAAGTACCTAATTTTATTGAATGTTTTTTCTGTGTCTATTGAAGAGATCATAAAGTTTTTGTCCTTCATTCTGTTGATGCAACGTATTGTATTTATTGATTTGCATATATTGAACCATCCTTACACTCCTGCGATAAATCCCACCTGATCACAGTAAATGATCTTGAATGTGATGCTGGATTTGATTTGCTAGTATTTTGTTGGAAAGACAAATATCTAATTTTGTCACTCCTTTACAAATTTCTTCAAGAAATTAAATACTGAATCATCAGCATTATTTTTATTCAGCACTCATATATATAATTTATTACTTACAGAATAAAGCTTTTAGCAGCAAGTATGAAAATATTGCATAATAGTGGCAAATTTGTAGCTGCCTGAACACTGATCTTTCAGAGGTGTCAATCAACAGTCAGTGTCCAGCCCATGAAAGCTCTCCAGTGGTATGACCAGCAGCTTGCTCATGTACTTTTCCTAATCAACCTTAATTCTCAAGATTTCTTTCTTTTTTTCTTTTTTGAGACTAAGTTTCACTCTGTCACCCAGGCTGGAGTGCTATGGCATGATCTTGGCTCACTGCAATCTCCACCACCCAGGTTCAAGAGATTCTCCTGTCTCAGCCTCCCAAGAAACTGGGATTACAGGCATGCACCACCATGCCCAGCTAATTTTTTGTATTTTTAGTAAAGACGGGGTTTCACCATGTTGGCCAGGCTGGTCTTGAACTCCTGACCTCAAATGATCCATTCTCCTCGGCCTCCCAAAGTGCTGGGATTACAGGTATAAGCCACTGCGCCTGGCCATTCTCATTTCAATTGAGATATATTAATCAATTTTGCAGCTGACACAAAACATAAAATGATAATAAATATGATGATGACCCTCAAAGTTCAACATTATTTCTGCTATAGATGAAAACAAAAATGCTGAGATGTAAGAGGATCAATAGATGGTCCTGTACTTAGGTTAAACAAATAAATTACACAAATACAGGACAGGTGATATGGTTTGGATCTGTGTCCCCGCCCAAATCTCATGTTGAACTGTAATCCCTAATGTTGGCAGTGGGGCCTGATGGCAGCTAATTGGATAATGGGGGTGGATTTCCCCCTTGGTACTGTGTCGTGCTAGTGAGTGAGTTCTCATGAGACCTGGTCATTTAAAAGTGTATAGCACCCCCTTCTTCCTCCTGCTCCGGCCATGTTACATGCCTGCTCCTGCTTTTCCTTCTGCCATGAGTAAAAGCTCCCTGAGGCCTCCTCAGAAGCAGATGCTGTCATGCTTCCTGTACAGCCTACAGAACCGTGAGCCAATTAAACCTCTTTTCATTAGAAATTACCCAGTCTCAGGTATTTCTTTACAGCAGTTCAATAACAGACTAATGCAATAGAAGAGGCCATGATGACAATTCATGTAGAAAGATGGAGCAAGGTATAGGTAATCCTGCTGGCAAAAAACTCAGCACGAACCTATTGTGTGATGCAGCTACTAACACGGTTCATGTCATTAAGCTCCTTAACAGAGACAAAGGCAATCTGAATCACAGGATGTAACGGATGAGTCAGGAAACCAAAGCTTAAATATGGGGTTCGATTAGGGGTGTCAGATGTTAAGAAGGGTATGGATTAATGATAAAATCTGGACGAGGCAGGATGGTTGTGGGGTTCCTCTAAATCAATTCATATGAGAAACATCTGACAAATTGTGGGGTGCTGAGCTCTGAGAAGAGCTTACCAAGTGCTGATGTTCTTCTTCTTCTTTTTTTTTTTCAAAGACTTTCAAAGATTTTACACAGGATAAAAATAGGAGTTCAGTGTTTTTCCAGAGGGAAGACCCAGCACCAATGCACAGAAGGAAGGGGAGGCACAGCCTGCTTTCCTAATACAGTGATGAGCAATGTCATGGACATGAGGTGAAGCAGTGAGCTTCTGCCCTTGGAAAAGTCATGCAGATGGCTGGTGAGCCCTGGAAAGGATGTTGTGGAAGGGGCTCTTGTTTGGAGGAGCAGCTGGGAAGGATGCTGGATGTATTAGTCCATTCTCACAGTGCTAAAAAGAACTGCCTGAGACTGGATAATTAATTGACTCACAGTTCTGCATGGCTGGGGAGGTCTCAGGAACCTTATTAGTACAATCACTGCAGAAGGCGAAGAAGATGCAAGGCACCTCCTTCACAAGGCGGCAGGAGAGAGAATGAATGTAGGAGAAACTACCAAACACTTATAAAACCAGCAGATGTCCTGAGAACTCACTCACCATCATGAGAACAGCACGGGGGAAACTGCCTCCATGATTCAATAACCTCCACCTAGTCTCTCCCTTGAAATATGGGGATTATAGGGGTTACAATTCAAGATAAAACTTTAGGTGAGGACAATGGCAAACCATATCACTGGACAAGGGTGAGTTGGGAGTAAAATCACCGTTACTTAAATTAGTCGTCTCCCTGATGTGTTTCTGCTTTGGTTCCAGTAGAGTATAAATCAGTGCCTCCTTACCTCACTCTCTTTCTCCATCTCCTCTAACTGAGGTGGTTTGGATGCAATTCATCTGCCTAAGCCAGGAAATGCTCCTAACTAGAATGGGTCCTGATAGGGTAAATAAAAAGCTACTTGTCTCACCACTCAAGACTTCCTGAGCGTAGGCAGCCAGGGAGCACATGGCTGATTTCATCGGCGGCAATCCCAGGATCCCCATGCCAGCCTCCCTCCCCTAGAGGCCCGGTAAGCTCAGCAGGCCTAGCTGCCAAGTAAGCTGTTTACTTTCTGGCTCATGTGAAGGATAAGTTCATCCTATTGTTATTGTCTCCTTTAGATTCCTTTGTAACTTTCAAATTTTCTTCCTGGATCTTGAGCTAAGAAAAAGAAATAAAGCTTTAAAAAAGTAATCTGAGTCATTAAAACAAAGGATTAGTCTTTTTCCTTGAAGCGTCTTTGTCCTCTAGAGAAGTCACAAACAGCAGCAAGAAGGAGGGTAAGCTCCAAGACAAATGATTGAGATCACTGCTTATTCAGCAGAAAAGCACATTGAGGTCATAAACCATTTTAGCGCAATCAGTTTTATACAGTCTCCATTTTATACCTTCCACTGCTAGCATACAGACATTTAGGTAACATGAAGTGGCAGGACATTACGAAAGACCACTTCACTGAAATACCTGTTCTGTTAGCAATGACAACATGTGTTACCTTCATGTCCACTGATGGGTTCCCCTGCAGCAGCGCCCACTCATACTGGATGATGGCGTGGTCATCTGTGCTCTCACGGCCGTCTAGAACCACCCCGTCTGTGGGCAGATGCAGAACCACATCCTGCCCAGCCTTGCTAAGCGGAGGTGCATCCTTTTCTAAGAAAGAAAATAAGTAATTCATAAGAGGTGATTTCTTATTTTTTCTAATTTATGAAGAGGTATCTTGTTTGCTGAACAGATATGTAAATAAGCACTGAAGAAAAACCTGTAACTTTGAGTTGGTCTGGTGAGTGACTCTGATCATCTCCTTGTCACCAGCTGCAGAAATAAACTCCCTTCTTTTCCCAGATTGTTAGTAGACCGGGAGAACAAGCAGCCAGACCCTGTTCATCCGGGAACAAGAGGAATTATGTGAGGGGCCTGGGGCTCTTAGAAATGGGGCTTTTCTGAATGAGAATGCTGCTGCCAGCCACAAAGGGAAGATACCTTTTTCTTTTAGGCACATTGCAAAGAATCAAGCACAATTGCTTATTTACATGCTATTGCCAAGGGTACACTAACTATGGAGAAGACATGTCCCATTTTTCCAGTCACTTACAAATGAGGACTAGTAACTTTGATTTAAATAAGCCAAGTAAACATCACCCTGCCTAGGAAGAAACTTGTTCTTCTGTCTTTTTCCACCTCTGAGCAAAGACAGGTTGTATGATGTCTTTATTCTGCTTCTCCCAGGTAAGGAGAAAGAGGATATTTGCGTTACTTTGATAGCCCTTTCATAGTGTTGATCTTTTCTTTGGTTCTGAAAGGTTCATTGTTTCCACACAACGGTTTATGACTTTATAATTCTGGAAAGCACCTTGTAACTCAGCAGTTATACATCATAGCCAGCAGCTATTTAGTTTAAACTTTGTTTAAAAACACTATTTTAAATAGACAAATGAAAATATGCTATGTGATATAAACAGTAATGGACACTAAATAATTTTTTAAACCCTCAAAGATTTAAGATGGAAGAATCATGTAAGTGCTGAACTATTCCAAACATTATAAAACTAATCCTACCTCTTCTGGAAGAAAAAGATTATTTTAGTCATTTACTTTTATTTAGGTGAGCTTCAAGATGATTCCTAAGTCTAGTGAAATCATCTTGTCTTCTAAATTGATCATTGATGCATCTGAAATAACACAGATAATGTTTCCTTTTCAGTTCAAGTCCAGGTCAATTACATTGTAAAATGTATTTCAAAATAAGCTAGAGCTTATCTACCCAGAAACAGACCTTAAAATAAACAAATAACCACAGGAAGAGGAAAGGAGTGTGCCACCATTTTAAAATGTGTGACTTGAGAATGAAGAACAAGGTAAATGTCATTTTGAATTTTTGTCAAAAAAAAATGTAATAAACCCATGTTAAGTACTAGGGTAACAGGTTTCTTTTGAAAACTAAACACACTTAATAAGACCTACAGAGGTGATATAAGACCCCTACCGATTTAGAGAGCATATCAAGGTGACATTTTATTCAGAGAGGTGTAATATAATATTAACCAGCCTCATTCTCAACACACTACTGTGCACAGAGCCCCCGTGACAGGAAGATGTTCTGTCCTGTGTGGTAATGAATGGCATAGCTCAAGCAGAGCAACTGGAAAGAACCCTGAAGTCAGGGTACAGAAGTGGGGCCAGACTAAGGGAAGAGGCTCAGATACATGGGGTCAAAATCCATCATGGATTTCCAACTGCAACACTTTAGAAAAAAAATTATCCGCAACCCCAATATGATTATTGTGATTTTTGGTATGTACTGATCTAGTCCTTCTCCCTATGATGCTGCTGATAATAATTATAATAGTTGCCATTTACTGGGTGATTTTGAAACTGCCTTTGTAAAAATTATAGCTGAGAAGATTATAACAGTGAAATCTGACCTGACTCCATTTTGCACCTAACCTCCAACCTGTCCTTGTCCATTCCTGAGCATAGGCCGAACTAACTTTGGGTAGAACTTGGTTTACAGTTTGACTCTGAAACAAAGACAGGGCCGGGTGTGGTGGTTTATGCTTGTAATCTCAGCACTTTGGGAGGCTGAGGCAGGTAGATTGCTTGAGTCCAGGAATTCCAGACCAGCCTAGGCAACATGGCAAAAACCCCATCTCTACTGAAAACACAAAAAGTAGCCAGGTGTGGTGGCACATGCCTATAGTCCCAGTTACTTGAAGGGCTGAGGATTTCAAGACTACAGTAAACCAAGACTGTGCCACTGTGCTCCTGCCTGGGTAACAAAGTGAGTCCCTGTCTCAAAAAAAAAAAAAAAAAAAAAAAAAAAAAGAAGAGAAAAGAAAAAAGAAACAAAGATGATAACACCTCTTCCCCCAAACAGATCCCTTTCTTGCCTGGGAACTAGACTGCCTTTGCAAGACTAACAAATTAGCTACAAGATTAGAAATTATGGTTTAGGATACTGTGAAACCTAAGGTCAGTGCTTGAGATATTCTATAGACCCTGTCCTTGATGGCTGGCAGCACCCAGTTCAAAGTACCCAGATGAATAAAGTGGCTCATCTGGTTTTGTGGTTTACCTACACAACCAGCTCTTCGTGAATTAAACTCTTTGTCTATTGCAATTCCCGTCTTGATAAATCGGCTCTGTGTAGCCAGTGGGCAAGGAGAACCCATTGGGCAGTTACAATTTCCTTGTACTAGGTAGCATGCACTTAACTCTCACAATGAATCTCTCAGGTAGGTATTATGATCTGTATAATACTGATATAGAAACTAGGCTAAGAGGCTAAATTACATCACACAGGTGATAAATTTGTCAGCCCAGATATTTCTAACTCAAAGGCTCTGTCTTTCCACTGTACTTTGAGACAACCCTGGATGTATTACAGTTACAATAAATATAATTTTACAACCTGAATTTAATTGATTAACTTATTAATACATTCTTCTTATTGATACTTCTTCATGTATCTTAGCACTGCCCATGCGATTATATAAACTTCACAACTGCCACTTGAATTTCCTCATCTCTACAACTGGACATTCACTGTTACTGTTTTTTTCACCATTATAAATAATGCCATAATAAACACTTTTTTGCTCATATGTTCTCTTCAGTATGGATCATTTCCCTAAAAAATATTCCAGAATTATGAATGAATATTTTAATGGTCTCTGCCACATATTTCCCAATTGGTTTCCAAGAGGGTAGTGCCAATTTACACCATCAGTGGGCAGAGAAGTGTATATAAAGTTTCCCATACGCATGCCAATATGAGCAAACCTATTTTTGCCAAGTTAACAAATGAAAGCTGGCCTTATTTACATTTCTTTGATTCTAAGGTGGAATATTTTTCCATGTTTATCCACTACACCTCCTCTTCTGGGACCAGCTTGCTCATGTCCTTTGCCCATCGATTTTATTTTTCTAGCTGACTCATAAGCTCTTTTTTTTTTTTTTTTTTTGGACAAAGTCTCCCTCTGTCACCCAGGCTGGAGTCCAGTGGTGCAGTCTCAGCTTACTGTGAGCTCCGCATCTAGGGTTTAAGCAATTTTCATGTCTCAGCCTCCCCAGTAGCTGGGACTATAGGCGTGTGACAACACACCTGGCTAATTTTTTCTATTTTGGTACAGATGGAGTTTCACCATGTTGTCAGGCTGGCTTCTAACTCCTGGCCTCAAGCGATCTGCCTGCCTTGGCCTCCCAAAGTGCTGGGATTATAGGTATGAGCGACTCTGCCTGGCCCATAAACTCTTTCTATGAATAAATAATGTCACATTTCCCCAGACTCGTTTGCAATCCTTTTGTTTCTTGATAACGAAGTTTTTATTAGCGTACATGTAATCTATCATTTTTCTTTGTGATCTCTTTAATTGATTCCAAACCTGTCTTCCTTGCAGATATGGAATTTTATTTAAGTTTTTCTGTGTATGGAGTAATCTATGGTGTAATTAAAAAAAAAATACTTAATTCTTTGATCCATCTGGAATTTGTGTGTGGTCAGAGTCGCAGGTTTAAATATATTTTCCCTAACACTGCCAACCACTTATCTTACTATTATTTATTAAATATAATTATTTGTTGGGCCGGGCGCGGTGGCTCAAGCCTGTAATCTCAGAACTTTGGGAGGCCAAGGCAGGTGGATCACGAGGTCAAGAGATCGAGACTATCCTGGTCAACATGGTGAAACCCCGTCTCTACTAAAAATACAAAAAAATTAGCTGGGCATGGTGGCACGTGCCTGTAATCCCAGCTACTCAGGAGGCTGAGGCAGGAGAATTGCCTGAACCCAGGAGGCAGAGGTTGTGATGAGCCGAGATCACATCATTGCACTCCAGCCTGGGTAACAAGAGCGAAACTCCGTCTCAAAAATTAAAAAAAAAAAATATATATATATATATAAATTATTTGTTTATAACACAAAAGGGAGAAGATGACAATGTGAGAAAGTAAGGCGCTTGGAGAGGGAGATTGGTTAGGCACCTGTGCAGGGATCAGCCTTGAATGGGAAGGTCAACTCTTTCCTTTGCACTTGGTGGAGACAGGGAAGGGCTGGGGATGGCGGCAGGCGGGTCTGCAGAGAGAAGAGCCAACCTCTGTCTCACAGCTTTGATTTTCCCTGACACACAAGCCGCTGATTTCCCAAATTCTTCCCCATGATACTGGACTTCAGACTGTATATCCAGCAGAAACCATGAAAAGGTTCTGATCCTTGAGCACTTGGAGGTTATATTCCCTGCTCTTCTGGAATCCTAGCAGCTCCAGCTTCCACCTCTCCTCTCCCTCCCTCCTGTTGTTCTTTACTTTTTATCATGATATTCAGTCCCCCAATCCCTCCAGTCATGGTTATGACCCGACCATTTTCCTAGAACAGTATCATGTACATGCGTGCCACCTTCGTAACTCACAAAGCATGTCCACCCTTGAACATCATGACAGCCTGAGCTGGAGGACAAGCAGAAACCAAGTCCCAAAGGGATGAGCAGGGACTTGTTTGTAGAGACACCAGGACCCAGAACTTCAAGTACCCACCTCTGCTCTACACACTCTAGCAGGCAGACTCAGTCACTGCAAGGCACCTCTCTCCAGCATCCCCCACTCATTCCCACATCCTCCCACCTTCCCTACCTCTACCCTCACAGTCCCAGCTCAGTGGTCCCTTTCTCAGCTTCTGCTGGTACTGGTGGAGAAAGCATAGGACTTCAGGCTCCACAACCCGCATGCTGAGTGACCTGTGTGCTCAGGCAGGTTATTTTTGCTTCCAAGCCTTTGTATACACTGGGGATTATAACAGAACCCAGGCCTTTGTGTGGTTGTGAGGACAGAGTGAGTTCATGTGTGGAAAGGGCTTAGGGCAGCACCTAACACCAAAGTCAACAAATGTCAGCATGAAATAGGGCGGGTGTGTCCTGCTGTAAATCCGTGCTATCCCATCGCCATTTCTTCATGGTACTTTTATCTACCTCCGATGGACCCAGCCACAGCTTCTCTCCAAGGACTCTTCTAAGCCATTTGCACATGCTCACATTTCCGAAAAAGGAACAATTCAAGAAGGAAAAACTTAGTATCAGAAGCATAAACAACTTCAACTTGTCAAGCCTCTGGGCATGGGACACATAGGATACTGGAGAAACATTTTTGACTTCCACAGAGAGAGAACAAGGGAGCCTCTACAGGAGCCTGAGCCACACCTACCATGTTTCCATGTTGCTGGGACCTCAGGAAGTCTGAGCACAGCAGTGTTCTCCCAGAAATGAGGACCCAAAGTGCTTGCCTATTCTGATCCCCAAACATCTATAAAACAATTCCTAGACCAACTCTCCCTAGGGAAAGGAAGGGCAACAAAGGAAGCAAGAGGAAAAACAATCCAGAAACTTCTCATAGTAATCTAAAGTTTATTTGTTTTTGCTTCTGAGACATTCTCCCTCTGCTGCCCAGGCTGGAGTATAGTAGCACAATCTGTATTCACTGCTACTTCCACTTCCAGGGGTCAAGCAATTCTCCTGACTCAGTCTCCTGAGCAGCTGGCATCACAGGCACGTACTACAACACTAGGCTAATTTTTGTTTATTTATTTTAGTATAGATGGAGTTTTGCCATGTTGGCCAGGCTGGTCCCAACTCCTGGCCTCAAGTGATTCACTGGCCGTGGCCTCCCAAAGCTCTGGGTGACAGTTATGAGTCACCATGCCCAGTCTTTCACAGTAATCTAAACTTTAAACATTTTTTTCTAAGGCTTATTCTTTGGTTTATTTTCGTTTTAAAAGGTTTCCTCTGGGTTTATAGAAAAGCTCCCTTTGGCATTGTCAATTTCTTCCAGGTGAGCAGTGAGAACACGGAGACTTTGTTTCTTTACTGCTGGGATATTTAGGTCTGTATTTGGGCAAAGAGGAAGGATGTGTGTAGAGCAGCCGTGATGGGCCTCAGCGATGCTGGTGGGGGTCCAAGTGAAAGTGCTGCCTGCCCCCACTTCAGAAGGAAAGCTACAGGGTCCTTCCTGGTGTCTGCCTCAAGACTGAGCAGTCGCAGGGTGACCCTTTGATATCTGCTCCCCTGACAAGGGTTCTGAGCCTCATCTAAAGTAGAGGTGGGGAGAGAGGCAAGATGTGATGGACACATATTTCCAGACCCTTTTAATGGATCCACAGGTTTTGGAGAATCCACACTTCCAAAGTGGCTGAGCTCTGCCCCCATCTTGTTGGTATCATTCGTGCTATTATAAATCAAACAGCAACAGAGCATGATTAAACACACAGAGCGTGACCACACGTGGGTGAAATCAAGTTCTATTATTCCCTCCGGGACCCTCATGTGCAACTGCTACCATTTTCGTGTCTCCTGTATGTGTCCTGATTCTCTCATTCACAGCATCTACAAAAAGCAAAACCGTCAAATCGGCATCACTTTTAGCCCTTATGAATCACGCTTTAAATTTTCCTATTTTCAAAGAAAATCAAGTCTCTTCTTTGCATTTTTTATAAAAGGGAGCAGTAGTTTTCCTTCCCATTTTTGTCTGATGAAAGCCACCACAGGCAGAGCCAAGAGAGCCACGTTAAGAAACAGGGGTGGGTGTCATGAGAAGCTCCGCATCTAATTAGATTTTGCTCTTGCAATTACTTAACACAAACCATGCCTTATACAACCCAGGACACTAAAATAAACTTGTTTCTCTGAACTTTCTCCTCTTTTAAATCAAATTTCCACGAATCCTCTCAGACCAGCCTTCGTCCTCAAACCCAGAAAATTCCCCACCGCGCCCGCCGGCTTCTGCCAATCGACTGGGCTTCCTCTTTCCTAAGACACAGAAACCCACGCCAGAAACTCCTCTGGGAGCCCGCGGCTAAAATAACTTGGCACGAGTGTGTTTCACTCCCAACTTGGCGAGGGCGCTGCGGGACCCAGCGCTCTGGCCTCGGCCGGCCCCAGTCGCGTGCTTACCCTGCCGGGGCGAGGCGCGCGCGGTGGCCGGGGCGGCGCCGTCCGGGGCGCGGCTGAGGCTGTAGCTGCTGTAGCCGCGGTGCAGCGCGAACTTGCAGACGCTGCGGCCGCGCGCCGTGCAGTTGAAGAGGTAGCAGCCGAGCGCGGCGGCCGGGGGCGCGGGCCGCCGGGGCAGCTCCACCACAGCCACCGAGCAGCGCGGCTCGGAGCAGCAGGCCGCCACGCACTGCCGCCAGCCCCGCACGGCCGCCGGCGCCCGCAGGAAGCTGGCGCCCGCCGCCAAGGAGTCCTTGGTGCGGATGATGGCGTCCGGCAAGGCGCTGTAGCCGCCGCCGCCCGGGCCCGGGCAGTCCTCCTGGGGGCCGCCGCCCGCGCGTAGCTCCAGCTCCAACTCCTCCTGCGGCCGCTCCTGCTGCAGCTGCCGGCGGAACTCCTCCAGCAGCTGCTCCACGCCTGACAGCTGCGCGTGCAGCTCGGACAGCGGCGCCGCGGGCGGCCCGGTCGCGCGGCCGCTCGGCAGCCACAGGCAGAGCAGCAGCAGCCCGCGCAGCGCTCGGTGACGCGGCAGTGGCCGGCGCACCGATCCCGCGCTCTCCCTGGCGGCGGAGGCCATGGCGCCCGGCAGCCGAGGGCAGCGAGCCAAGGCTGGGTCGAGCGCGGGAGGAAGGCGGGGGCGCGAGCGCTGGCAAGCTCGGTTCCTGGGCCGCTCCTCAGCGGCGGCAGCGGGCTCTAGGCCCCGGCCTCACAGCGCAGCACCCCCGGAACCCGGCTGCTTCTCCGAGGCCGCGGGCGCGCGGGCGCCGGCCTGAACCGCAGCGGCAGGAGGCATAGCCGGCCAGCACCGGCCCTCGCCCTCGCCCTCGCCGGAGGCTACCTGGCGCGCTGCGCCTCTCCGCCCGGGCCCGCTGAGCGCTGGGTGGTGGCGGGTCGGCCTCCGCGCGGATCAGCACCCGGCGTGCGAACAGGGGCTGCTGGGTGGAGCCTTGGTGAGCCCCGCCCCTCTGCGCGGCCCTGCCGCCGTCGCCTCGCGTCTGGCGCGGTCTCCTACCGGGCGGGGAGAGGAGGTCCTGCGAGTGCAGCCTCCGTACCGCTCTGCTCCGGCGCCGCAGCCCAGCCAGGGCAGGGTTCCTGTCTGGGCCCAGCAGGCTTTAGCAACCAACCAGACCTGCTCAGGGCGCCGGCCCACCGGGGCCTGGCACTCGGGGGAATCGGGGCAATGGGAGGGGAGGGCCTGTCTTCAAATCCTTGTGACCCCAAGGACTACTCCAGAGAGGGGGCACGCGCACCTAGGACCACCGCACAGCGTCGCCAGCCTTTCGCCTCCCGCGTCCCTGACTCTTTCCTTCCGCATCGGATTCCCGAGATGTGCTTCGGTAGTACGAAGTGGGGCGGGGTTCGGGGTGGTGGAGTCGGGGCTGTGGGGGGTGGGGATGGGAAATTCTGAAGGATGTTCATTCAGTCTGTTTAAAAACACAAAAATCAAGCCTGGTAAGGTGGTGCTCGCCTGTAAGTCCTGAGGCTGAGTCGAGAGGGTCGCTTGACCCCAGGAGTTCGAGACTGCAATGAGCTGTGATCACACCTCTGCACTCCAGCCTGGGGGACAGAACATGACCCTGTCTTTAAAGATAAAAATAAAACCCGTATAAAGCAGTCATCACATTCACTCAGATTTCTACAAATATAACTAAAAATCTGAACACAGCCCATATGGGGACCTGGTGAGTAATTTCTACAGCCTGTGACGGAGATCTTGGGAGTTGTGTTTACATGACATAAGGAATAAGAAAATGTCCGACCTAGTGGGGGCTTCACCTTAGAATTTTAGACTTCTGTGACCAGCGTCTGCATCGTGTTTATTTCTGAATCAGTTTCTGTTGATTCATTCCCCCTCTGATTATGGATCACATTTTCTTGCTTTTTAGCGTGTCTGGAAATTTTTGCCTGGATGCTGCACATTGCAAATTGAACATTGTTAAGTGTCTGTATTTTTTAGGAGGGGAAGGATGAATAATGGTTTGGGAAAATATCAGTCTCTGCTCTGTTTTTATTTCTTCCTGAGCTGACATTGAGGAACCTATTGCTTGCAGGTCCAGACCAGAGTAGGAGGTAAAATTAAAAGGTAGAAATAGAAAAGAAAGAAAAAGAAAAAGAAAAAAAGCTCCAGGTTATTTGCCATTCCGTGAAAGGGAGAAATTATAAAGTTTCTGCAGGGGTATATTTGAGTGAATTTTGAGACTGAGAGAAATGGCCTCTTAGCTCTAAAGATTATGTCTGGACTGTACCACTTCAGCCTGGAGATTCTTCCACATGTGGGACACTATCCCACACAGCTGTTGTCACTTTAAGATGACCATGAACCAACATAATGCTTTTTATTAATTATTTTTATTTTTTGCCACAGGCCTTGGAGAGCTTGATCAGGATTGTTATGAGGAGAAACTTTCACTAGTGATGAAAACTGTGACTGAGGTATCATCAAACTCTCCAAGGACTAGTTGTTATATAAGTTATTGATATAAAAAATAACAAGATAATATGTATATTAACTAACAATTGTATATGATTTCAAAGTTTGCCACTTTCACACACATGATTTTATGTGGCCTTCACAGAGACTTGACCACCTCACTCCTGCCTTGGGGACAGTGAAAGAGAAGTCAGTATAGAGTGAGCCCTAGCTCACATGCTCCATGGTTGTGGGGTGGACAGGGGAGAGGACAGCATTTCTCAGGGGCATTCATTTGTTTTGTTTTGTTTTTCTTTTCTTTTCTTTTCTTTTTTTTTTTTTTCCGAGAGAGAGTCTTGCTCTGTCACCCAGGTTAGAGTGCAGTGGCCTGATCCTGGCTCACTGCAACCTCCGCTTCCCAGGTTCAAGCAATTCTCTTGCCTCAGCCTCCTGAGTAACTGGGATTGCAGATGCCTGCCACCATGCCCAGCTAATTTTTGTATTTTTAGTAGAGGTGGGGTTTCACCATGTTGGTCAGGCTGGTCTTGAACTCCTGACCTTGTGATCTGCCTGCCTTGGCCTCCCAAAGTGCTGGGATTACAGGTGTGAGCCACCATGCCCGGCCAGGGGCATTCATTTCTAAATCCTTCCAGCACCACCAGAGATGTTCCTGCATCTGCAACTTCACAATAGGTCTTTTTGGGAGAAGTGGAAATTATTTAACGTTGTGTTTACCATGAGCAGTGGTTTTTTTCTGGGCTGTGAATTGCAAGTACTGAAGGGGAAATATTTACTTTTATACTTTATAAGACTTTACATCCGTTGATTTTTTTTTATAATGAGCTTGTTGTAAATGATTTTTTATATTTTAAATTTAAGTGTTGACATCTGCTCCAGCTAAGAGGGAGCAACAGGGACTGGACTTACTCTGTAACCTGAAATGAAAAATATGAGAAAAAATGTATAAAACAACGGTTTTCAGACATTGCGAAACAGGCGATGCAGGGCCTAAGAGAAGGGAGATGAAGGAAGCAACATGCCGCTTGCTCCAGCTTTCTGCCTGGAGAGGGTTTCCAAGCTGCAGTGCAGACCGGAACCCAAAGGCCCAGCAGTCTCTGTGAGTTGGAAAATAGAGGTGAGGATTCAGGGAGGCCAGGGACCCTAGAGTACTAGAGAGGAGAGAGTGCAATGGAAGGAGGCGCCCTGGAGATCTGTGCAGGGTTCCCCTGGGTCTTCAGCTGAAGTTCGAACAGGTACATGTATGTGAGAAAACTTCCCAAGACAGAGAGGCAGCCACTAGCAAAAAGCAGGCAGAAAAACTTCGGAGCTTGTACTGGCCAGGCAATAGCTCATATTCCCAACTGCCAGAGTGGAGAAACCTTGTGATACAAGAGGCAGGAGTTGAGTAGGAAGGGAAGGGATTACAGAGAAGCCCATGAGAACTTTTGCAGGCGATGGGTGTGTTCATTATCTTGATTGTGGTGATGGTTTCACTGGTGAATACATAGATCAAAGCTCATAAAATTGTACATTTTAAGTGAGTATGGTTTGTTATATTCAATTATATGTTAATAAGGCTAGTTTAAAAACCAAGTTTTATTGCATTGTGCATTATAATTTACCTTCTTATTCTAGTTCTTCTTTCAGTTTTTTTTTTTTCCCCCAGAAATAAGCTATCTTTGTTTTAAAAGCCGAAACATCAAAGTCTTACCAATGGATAGAAGAATTTTTATGTGAGGATGAAAATGTCAGGACTGTGGTCTGGAAAGATGAAGATGTGTTTCTCTTTTATAAGACAGATCATTAACAGTAAGAGTGGATCAAATTGAGATTTAGACTTTTCTAGGTCAGTTTATTGAATGTTGGAATGAGATGACACATATCTTGGCTGGGCTGCTGTAACAGAATACCACAGATTGCAAGGCTTATAAACAAGAGAAATTTATTCTGCACAATTCTAGAGGCTGGGAAGTTCACGATCATGGTGCTGGCAGACACTGATGTCTGGTGAGGGCCACTTCCTGGTTCATAGACCACAGTCTTCTCACTGAGTCTTCACCTGGTGGGAGGGATTAGGGAGCTCTCTGAGATCTTTTTTATAAGAACACTAATCCCATTCATGAGAGCCTCACCTTTATGTCCTAATCATCTGCCAAAGCCTCCACCTCCAAATATCATCACATTAGGATTCAACATAGGAATTTTGGGGGATTACAAACTTCCAATCTATAGTAACACCTTAGTGATCATCGTTTTTTGTTGCCTTCTCCTCCCCACTACTTCCCATCTTAAATATTTTTACAGGCATCAAATAAGTTAAATCAGTGCATGTGAAGTGCTTAGGAGGACATCTAACACATGGTAGAAGCTCAATAAATACTAGTTGTTTTTGTTATTACAACAGAAATGAAGGATCTTTCCTAAGAGTAGAGGTCACGAAACCTCTTGAAGCCTGAATCTCCTTTACGGCATCCTAGTTGAGTGGTTGTTGCACTAAGATGCTTCCTTCTCCATACCCCTTTCATGGAGTCTGCTCTGCCCACATCCCTGGAATGGGCAGCCCCAGTCCCCAGGTGACCACACTCCCTGTTCACTAGGGATGGAATCAAGAATGAATAGCTGGCTCAAGCCGAGCCAATAGATACTCTATCCAAGTAATGTAAAAACAGAATTGAGAAACAAAGTGACTAGACAAATTAACTCAACAAACTGACTCGACAACTGAGTCAAGGAAGGAAGTGTAGCTGGGAACCCAGGTGAGCTCCAGGGGGCCTGGAATGGGATAGTAGCGTAGAGAAGCTGTTCAGCAGAGAAGGACAAATAGAACAGTGAAAGTAGCATGTAGAGAACAGTGCATACATAGCCCTGATGGTGGTGGGTGAAGACAGGAGTTGCCTTACACTTTCTGGTCTCAAATCTCTCCCCTGAGCACCTACTTGGCCTTCTACCAGGAACTGTTCTGAGTTCTGCACAGTCACTTATTTGTTTAAAACAACAATTATGCAGCATGTGCTAGTATTACCCCCAATTCACAGGTAGGGAATGCAATACTTGGTTACTGAAATGCCAGGGGATCAGTCTACATCCCGTTGCTTGCAGCAAAGAAAGCCAATCACTGGATTCAGAATTTTGGGGGAGGAAGGCTTTCTTTGGTGCTGCCAAATGAAGATAAGTGGAGATAAGTCTCAAATCTCTGACCAACTAAAATTGGGGGTATATATAGTGGGAAAGGGGTGTAGCTACCCGCAGAAAAACATGAATTAAGGAGGGGTAAGAAGAACAGTTGGTTGATGGGAAGCAGGTGGTTGGTGAGGAAAACAGAAATTATGGAGAGTAAGGAGAGGAGTCTGGTGTCTCCTTATTTGGATGCGGTGATGTAGTGAATTTCACTTCCTCGATACTATCTGAAAGTCAGAAAGTTCCTGAAAAAGAAATTCAGGTAAGACAAATTTAAGTTTTAAGCATTAAGAAAAGCAGGGTCCATTTCTATGTTTAATAGAAAAAGTGAGAAACATCAGTTCTCTGGGGAAATTGAGCTAGTTTCACCTTCACACACCAGAACTTCTTCCATCTTTGGGCAACTCCTACTATTCAGTAAATATTTTCCTTATATTCAGTTACAATCTGTTTTGCAGCTTCCAAGTATTCGTCCTAGCTCCTTCTCTTGGGACCTCTCAGAGCAATCTATACCTCCTCCCAAGTGGTAGTCCTTTAAATATTTTAAAAACACCATTGAACCTCAGGCAACTCAGTACTTAGAATGGCACAGTGTTGAATGTGGCCCATAACAGCAGTGTCTAACCCCTGCTGGCTGTGTGACTTTGGGCAAGTCACCTACCCTCTTGAAGCACCAGATCACCCCTCTGTAATACAGGAATAATTGCCTCACCTTGCTTCCCACAAGTGTGGAGGATAAAGTGAAACACAGCATGTAAAGCACATGGCACAATGGCAAATGTGCACTAGACGCTCCTAAGTGTTGGCTGGGATCATCCTCTCTCAGCTCATCGACATCACATCATGAGGCTTTCAGATCTCGAGTCTGTCAGCTAACCTGCTTTCTATCCCATCTGGCTTTGCTATTGTTGCGTTTTTCAGCTTTACTGAGGTATAACTGACAAATAAAAATTGTAGGCTGCTGCAGTGGTTCATGCCTGTAATCCCAGCACTTTGGGAGGCTGAGGCAGGCAAATCACGAGGTCAGGAGTTCGAGACCAGCCTGGCCAACATGAAAAATCCCCACCTCTACTAAAAATACAAAAAAAAAAAAAAATTTAGCTGGGTGTAGTGGCAAGCACCTGTAATCCCAGCTACTCGGGAGGCTGACGCAGGAGAATCCCTTGAACCCGGTAGGCGGAGGTTGCAGTGAGCTGAGATCTTGCTGCTGCACTCCTGCCCAGGTGACAGAGTGAGACTCCATCTCAAAACAAACAAACAAACAAACAAACAAAACACATTTTATATATTCAACATATATGACATGATCATTTGACGTACATATACATTGTGAATGATTACCGCAATCACGTTAATGAACATATCCATCACCACACACAGTTACCATGTGTGTGTTGTGTGTTTGGTGAGGGTACGTAAGGTCTACTCTTTCAGCAAATTTTAAGTAAACAATACAGTACTATTAACTATAATCACCATGCTATACATTAGAGCCAACTTATACAACTTATGACTGAAAGTTTGACCAACTTTAAAGTTTGACCCTTTGACCAACATCTCCCCCAGCCCCTGACAACCACCGTTCTACTGTTTCTTTGACTTTTTAGATTCCACATGCAAGAAAAATCATGTAATATTTGTATTTTGACGTCCAGTTTACTGAAGTAGCATAATGTCCTAACGCTCTCCAGATTCACCCATGTTGTCACCAATGGCAGGATTTCTTCCTTTTTATGGTTGAATAATATTCCATTACAAATTTATGTATATTTATATCTATCTACTTATGTATCTATATCACATTTTTTTAATTGACCTGTCAATGAACACAGGCTGTTTTCATATCTTGGCTACAGTGAACAGCGCTGCAATAAACATGGGGGTACAAATCTCTCTTGGAGATACTGATTTCATTCCCTTTGGATACATACCCAGAAGTGGGATTGCTGGGTCATATGTTAGTTCTGTGTCTAACAGAACTGTTTTCTGTGCTGTTTTCCATGATGGCTATACCCATTACTGTTTCCACTAGCAGTTTGCAAGTGTTCCCTTTTCTCCACACACTCACCAACACTTGTGTGTGTGTGTGTTTTTTAATGATCACCATTCTAACAGATGCAAGGTGATATCTCATTGTAATTTTGATTTGTATTTCCTTGATGATTAGTAATGTGGAGCACATTTTTATGTATTTGTCTTCCATTTGTATGTTTTCTTTGAAAAAATGTCTATTCATGTCCTTTGCTAGCTTTTAAAACTCAGATTTTGTTTTTGTTTTTGCTATTGAGTTATATGAATTCTTTCTGTGTTAAAGATCAACATTGAATATTAATTCTTTATAGATATATGGGTTGCAAGTATTTTCTTCCATTCTGCAGGTTGCTTTTTCACTCTGTTGATTATTTCCTTTGTTGTGCAGAAGCTTTTTAGTTTGATATAGTCCCAGTTGTTTATTTTTGCTTTTGTGTGCTTTTGGTGTCATATCAAGAAAATTATTACTAACACCAATGTTAAGAAGCTTTTCCCCTATGTTTTCTTCTAGTAGTTTCAGTTTTAGGTCTTACATTTAAATCTTAATACATTTTGGGTTGATTTTTGTATAGGTTGTAAGATAAAGGTCCAATTTCATTCTTTGGATGTGGTTACCAAGTATTCTCAATACCATTGATTGAATAGACTATCCTTTCCCTATTGCATATTCTTGATACCCTTGTCAAAGATTAGTTGACCGTATATGTGTGAGCTTATTTCTGGGCTCTCTGTTCTGTTCTATTAGTGGTCTGTATGTCTGGCCAAGGACTCCCCCACAGACCTCTTCCCCTCCTCTCCACTTGGCAATTCCCTCTTCGATGAATTTCCCTGTCCTGCAAATTCCAGCCACTCTAGCTGCCCCAAGTTCTGATCTCTGCCTTCTATGCCTCTTGAGACCCCTGTGCTCTGCTTGGACTTCAACTCATAGCACCATGGGGAACTGTCCCCAGGCAGACAGTAGTAGGGCTCACCATGGGAATTTCCCTTCTCTCAAGGATAATAGTATTGCACAGCCTGTTGTTCACTGCCTGACAACAGTTGCCTACTTTCTTTATTCCTGGGATGCAAGGTGGTGTAACATATGCATAGTAATAAATATGATTTACCACATAAGCAGAATTAAAAGCAAAAACCATTATTATCATCTCAATAGAAGCAGAAGAAGCTTTCAAAAAAATTCAACATCCCGTCATGGCAAGAACTCTCAACAAACTATAGTTATTGAAGGAACATACCTGAAAATAATAAGCGCCATCTGACAAACCCACAGTTAACATCCTACTGAATGGGCAAAAGCTGGAAACATTCCCCTTAAGAACAGGAACAAGACAAGAATGCCCACTCTCACCACTTCTATTCAGCATAGTACTGGCAGTCCTAGCCAGAGCAATCAGGCAAGAGAAACAAAGATGAGACATCCAAATAGGAAAAGAAGTCAAGCTATCTCTCTTCACTGTCGATATGATCATAACTAGAAAACCTTAAAGACTGCCAAAAGGCTCCTAGAACTGATAAATGATTTCAGCAGTTTCAGGATACAAAATCAATGCACAAAGATGAGTTATTCTATATACCAATAACATTCAAGCTGATAGCCAAATCAAGAATGCAATCCCATTTACAGCACACACACACACACACACACACACACACACACACACACACTCACGCATGCGCGCACCCCTAGGAATACATATAACCAAGGAAATGAAAGATCTCTACAGGGATAAACTCAAACTACTGCTGAAAGAAATCATTGGTGACACAAGCAAATGGAAGAACATTCCACACTAATAGGTTGGAAGAATCAGTACCATTAAAATGGCCATACTGCCTGAAGCAATCTACAGATTCAATGCCATTCCTATTACACTTTCAATGTTATTTTTCACACTGTTAGAAAAAAAAACTATTCTAAAACTCATATGGAATGCAAAACCAGCCCCATCAGCCAAAGCAATTAAAAAAACAAAACAAAAAACAAACAAACAAACAAACAAACAAACAAAAAGGCAGAGGCATCACATCACCTGACTTCCAGCTATTCTATAAGGCTATAGTAACCAAAACAGCCTGATACTGGTACATAGTGAGAACACACAGTATTTGGTTTTCTGCTCTTGAATTAATTGGCTTAGGATAATGACTGGAACAGAATAGAGAACCCGGAAATAAACTGCACATCTGCAGCCATTTGATCTTTCACAAAGTTGACACAAATAAGCAATGGGAAAAAGTACTCCCTATTCAATAAAAGGTGCTGGCATAGCTGACTATCTATATGCAGAACAAGAAACTGGACACTTAACTTTCACCATACAAAAAAAAATCAACTCAAGATGGATTGAAGACTTACTTACTTATTTATTTTTGATAAGAAGTCTCGCTCTTGTCACCCAGGCTGGAGTGCAGTGGCAGCATCTCAGCTCACTGCAACCTCCGTCTCCTGGGTTCAAGCAATTCTCCTGCTTCAGGTTCCTGAGTAGCTGAGACTACAGGTGTGCGCTGCCACACCCAGCTAATTTTTGTATTTTTAGTAGAGATGGGGCTTCATCATGTTGCCCAGGATGGTCTCGAACTCCTGACCTCAGGTGATCCAGCTGCCTTGGCCTCCCAAAGTGCTGGGATTACAGGCTTGCATCGCCACGCCCGGTCAGATTGGAGATTTAAATATAAGACCTCAAACTATAAAAATGCTAGAAGAAATTTTCAGAAAAAACATTCTGGACATTGGCCTTGGGAAAAAATGTTTAATAAGTCCTTGAAAGCAATTGTGACAAAATCAAAAATTGACAAGTGAAACCTAATTAAACTAAAGAGCTTCTGCAGGGTAAAAAGTAACTATCGACAGAGTAAAAAGACACCTACAGAATGGGAGAACATATTTGCAAACTGTGCAGCCAAAAAATATCTGACATCCAGAATCTACAAGAAACTTAAACAATTCAACAAGCAAATACCAAATAACCCCATTAAAAAGTGGGCGAAGAACATGGACAGACACTTCTTAAAAGAAGATGTACAAGTGGCCAACAAATATGAAAAAATTCTCAGCATCACTAATTGTCAGAAGAATGCAAATCAAAACCACTATGAGATACCATCTCACACCAGCCAGAATATCAATTACTAAAAAGTCAAAAAGTGGGTGGTTGCTGGGCGTACCGGTCATGGAGAAGAGAGGAGAGTAGCGGCCACTGAATAAGCTAAAATGATGCCTACACCAGTTGTCTTGTTGAAAGCGGGGACTGATAGCTCCCTAGGCTTCCCCCCAGCTTGTGAATAACATCAGTGCCTGCCAGGCGATTGCTAAGGCTGTAAGAACCACCCTGGGTGTCCATGGCATGGATAAACTTATTGTGCATGGCAGAGGCAAAGTGACAATTTTTAATGATGTTGCCACAATTCTGAAAATTGATGTTGTCCATCCTGTGCCAAAGACTTTAGTGGACATTGCCAAATCCCAAGATGCTGAGGTCAGTGACGGCACCACCTCAGTGACCTTGCCGAGTTTCTGAAACAGGTGAAACTGTAGGTGAAGGAAGGTTAACACCCTCAGCTCCTTATTTGAGGTTTCTGCACAGCCACCCAGCTGGCAATTAACAAGATTGAAGAGATTGCTTTGACTGTGAAGAAGGCAGATAAAATGGAGCAGAGGAAGCTGCTGGAATAGTGTGCCAGGACTGCTCTGAGCTCCAAGCTGATCTCACAGCAGAAAGCTTTCTTTGCTGAGATGGTGGTGGATGCAGTGATGATGCTTGATGATTTTCTTCAGTTTAAAATGATTGGAATCAAGAAGCTACAGGGGGCCAGGCGCGGTGGGTCAAGCCTGTAATCCCAGCACTTTGGGAGGCCGAGGTGGGCGGATCACGAGGTCAGGAGACCGAGACCATCCTGGTCAACATGGTGAAACCCCGTCTCTACTAAAAATACAAAAAATTAGCTGGGCATGGTGGCATGTGCCTGTAATCCCAGCTACTCAGGAGGCTGAGGCAGGAAAATTGCCTGAACCCAGGAGGCAGGTTGCAGTGAGCCGAGATCGCGCCATTGCACTCCAGCCTGGGTAACAACAGCGAAAACTCTGTCTCAAAAAAAAAAAAAAAAGAAAAAAGAAAAGAAAAAAAAAAAAAAGAAGCTATAGGGTGGAGCCCTCAAGGATTCTCAGCTGGTAGCTGGTGTTGCATTCAAGAAGACTTTCTCTTATGCTGAGTTTGAATTGCAACCCCCAAGAAACACCACAATCCCGAGATCGCCCTTTTGAATGTTGAGATCGAGTTGAAAGCTGAGAAAGATAATGCTGACCTAAGAGTCCACACAGCTGAGGATTATCAAGTGATTGCTGATGCTGAGTGGAACATTCTCTGAATAGTTAGAGGGAATCCACCATTCTGGAGCCCACATTGTCTTGTCCAAACTCCCCATTGGGGATATGGCCACCAGTACTTTTCTGACAGGGCCATGTTCTGTGCTGGCCGAGTACCTGAGGAGAATCTGAAGAGGACAATGATGGCCTATGGAGGCTCAATCCAGACCAGCGTGAATGCTCTCTCTGCAGATCGATGCTCTCTTAGCTGGGTCGATGCCACATGTTTCAAGAAACCCAGATTAAAGGTGAGAGGTACAGTTTTTTTACTGGCTGCTCCAAGGCCAAAACATGCACCTTCATCCTCCGTGGCAGTCCTGAGCAGTTTATAGATGAGACGGAGTGGTCCCCGCATGGTGCCATCATGATCATCAAGAGGGCCATCAGGAAAGAGTCAGTGGTGGCTGGTGGCGAGGACTTTAAGAGGGAGCTCTCCAGGTACTTTTGGGATTCCTCAAGGACTATCCCAGGAAAACAGCAGTTGTTGATTGGGGCATATGCCAAGGCCAAACCTTGGTGTTGTACAATATACCCACATACCAAAACTGCACATTTACTCCCTGAATCTCAAATGTTAAAGTTATAAAAAGGAGAAAACCCAATTATATTAACATGTTTCTCTTAGAATCCTGTTTTAAAAATAACTGGATTTTTCTGTTACTGCATAGCTACCCTAGCTTGAAAAATAAAAAAAATAATAAAAAAAAAGAGGCCCGGCACAGAGGCTCATGCCTGTAATTCCAGTACTTTGGGAGGCTGAAGCAGGAGGATCACTTGAGCCCAGGAGTTTGAGACCAGCCTGGGCAACGTAGTGAGACCCACATCCCTGTTAAAAAATCTAAAAATTAGCTGGCTGGGGTGTTGCACGCCTGTGGTCCCAGCAGCATGGGAGGCTGAGGCAAGAGGATGATTCAGCCCAGGAGTTCAAGGCTGCAGTGAGCTATGTTCACACCACTGTACTCGAGACTGGGCAACAAAGCAAGACCCTGTCTCGAAAACAAACAAAACACACACACACACACACACAAATCCCCCACCAAATCTATTGCATCATCAGCCAAATCTTTAGTTCTGCTTATTAGATACAATTTTCTTGTGATAACAAGTATTTAAAAATTGTTATCTGTTTTTTAAATATATAAAATATCTTATTGAAGGGACAGATGCATTGAATTGCTACCTTTATTTTTGTTGAAACTATGAAGAAGAAATTAGGAAGACTTTGGGTTTAAAACGAAAGACAGATTATGTACATTATATTCTTCTGAAACTATGAAAATAAAAATAAAGGAACAAAACTGAAAAAATACCTGCCAATTTTATCCAGTTGCGTGACTGTGATAGAAGGGGTAGTCTGAAAACAGTTGCAAATATGTTTATAATTTGTAAAGATCTGATAAATATTACCAGATAATAAGAATTTACAACCATATCCTCATTGAGAATGGAGGAGAAAAGGAAAGATTTCCACATCACATTTACTCTAGAAACATGTTTGGTGTGTCTGTTTTAAAGTAACAACAACAACAAAATAAAACAAAAAACTAGTAACATACACTTTTTTTTCATTTAGTTTTAAAGTGTTTATCAGAAAATAACTACTTGTGGCTGGGCTTGGTGATTCATGTTGTAATCCCAGCACTTTGGGAGGTCAAGTGGGCAGATCATTTGAGGCCACGAGTTCAAAACCCACCTGAGCAACATGACAAAACCCTGTCTCTACTGAAAATATGAAAATTAGCCAGGTGCAGTGGCTCGTGACTGTAATTCCAGCACTTTGAGAGGCCGAGGGGGGAAGATCACATTAGGTCTATATGGAGACCAGCCTGGCCAAAATGGTGAAACCCCATCTCTACTAAAAATACAAAAATTGTGTGGGCATGGTGGCTGGTACCTATAATCTCAGCTACTTGGGAGGGTGAGGCAGGAGAATCACTTGAGCCTGGGAGGTCGAGGTTGCAGTGAGCCGAGATCGCACCAGTACACTCCAGCCTGGGTGACAACAGTGAGACTCCATCTCAAAAAACAAACAAACAAAAAACAATGTGACAATTTTTCTGTGGTCAGAGTTTCTGAGCCATGAGTGTCAGTTCTGGCATCACCTCCCAGTGCTCTGAGAATTCCCCGAGCCCGTGATTGCAGTCTCCCACGGAGAGCTTCCTGAAATACTTTCCCAGCCCTCTGTCTTTCTTCCATGTCTCCTCGATCTTGCTGGCTTCATGATTAATTGCTGTCCAGGTCACGTTCATCACATCAAAGAGGAGAGATTGCTCTCTATTGATAGCGAGCTGCCAGGACGCACCAGTGCATCGTTCTGCTTCACGCTGACAAAACATCTCGACCTGCAGAGTGGAAGGACCTGCAATCCAGGCACAAAGGCATCATCCTCCTCTCTTCAGAGGTCCATCGTCTTCCAACAGGTCAAGTGCTTCTCTGCACATTTAGGGGCCTGTATTCTTTCTGCCTGGACTTCTCCTTTTTTCCCCCGTTGTGTCCTGTGTGCCTCTATAATTGGGCCAATAATCAATCAATACCCAAATACACCTAAAGCCCCTCCCCACCTGTGCTCTCCCCTCCCCTCTCTTGCTGCCTGCCTCCACTTCCCCACTCCATTCCACCACACTTACCGCTGGTGTTATCTGCGGTTTGATGTCAAGAAGGAGCATTCACAGGTTTCGCCCCACTTCTCCCAGCTTTTGGGTCAGTTCTCCACATGTGCCGGTGGCATTTGCCTTCTTCCCCAGGAAGCCCACAGGTTTGACCATGTTGCTGTCACTGTCGTACTGAAGGAAAATATTTCTATTCATGAAGCCCTGCACTTCACACCAGGGCTACCCTGGTCTGGACCATGATTTTATAGCAAAGTCAAAGCAAAGAGAGTGAGCACCTGTGAGAGAAAAACGCAGGTGAGGTCCAGGACAGGGGAAAAGGCCCATTAGAACCCACGCTTCTGTGACCCCAGACTTCCTGGAAAGGGCCAGGCTGGCAGAGAGGGCGGCTCCATCCCAGACTCCTTCAACCTTCCGGATCTCTGCTCCCGTCTCCCCTTGACCGTCTGGGGTAAGATACTTAATGGTAACAGGGACCTCTGGGGTCCACTTAGTGTTAACAGCATTAACAGGAGGATTCATGTCACAAATATTTTTAGCAACATCTACCAAGTTCCGAGGTACAAAACAGACAAGCCAGTGTGTGACCTCCTGAGACTTCAAATCTAGCTGAACGCATAGGACATTCAACAAAAAGGGAAAAAGAGGCATTTATCATGGGACACACACCGAATTCCTTCTGGGTCCTGGGTGTTCAGGAAAGGATCCTGGAGTAGAAGGTGGGAGGTAGCATTGTAGAGCTGGCACCTGTGAGCCAGTGCCTGGCCTAGGATCTCAGGCTGGGGTCTCCCACAAACTGGTGTAACATCCCAGGGATCCTCTGCCTCACCTCATCCTTAAGAGCAGGTACCCACTTGCCTGAAGCCGGCATGAAGCCCCAGTCACCTACCCCCCACCTTTCTCCCTCCTCCTCCCTGTCCTCAGCCTTGTCTTGTGATCTCAGGACACTCACCGATCCCAATCTCCAAGGCTATTAGTAGCAACAGTAGATGGCAAAGAAGGCATACAGGGCGAGGAGTCAGGGACATTCTTGGCACACTGTGTAGAGTAACAGGGAAGAAGCGGGGCGGGCACACATACACCGTCACTGGAATGGTGAAGAAATGTTGTCTAACAGTGTGGCCGCGGGCACTGCCCAGCAGAGGCACAGCAGAGGACAGGCCTGTAGAGACCCAATTAAAGAACTTTGTGAAGGGAGTGTTTTTCAAGTATTCAAAATATAATTACTTGTTGAAAAATGACAGGAGACATTTGAAAACAAAATTAACTTTGAATAAACTCTCTCTCCTCTCCTGTCCCCACTGCCCCTGCAAAAAAACCCCTCTGGTGTGAGCAGGATGGTCGGAGGTTACGTGAGCTCCTTCTCGCTTCCTCCAGCTTCCTCTTCCCTTCCTCTCCCTGCCTCTTTTGCTTTTCCTTTTCTTCCTGGTGCCCCCTCCCTCTTCCTGTATTTTCTCCCATCTCCATTCTCCCCTCTCCCACTACCCATAACCCATTCAAACTCTGTACCTCTTAAAGGGTTGAGATTTTCTCTCACCCCTAAGCACACCCCAATATTAATCAAACTAGCTGCGAACAACTATTACAGATGGGTTTTCACCACCCGAGCCCCTGCTTGCCTCCTTCACTCCCAAACATGCACACGTTCCCTCTGCACTGGTGTTTGGAACACCGGCCACCCCCTACTCCCTACTTTGTGACAGCAGGAGACGTTTGTCCTTCTGCCTTCTCTAGGATGGAGAGGCTTGAGGTGACTGCTTTCTCAGAGTCTGGGCAAACTGTCTCAGGAGAGGAAACCAGCTCAGTCCCCCTGGGGGTGGAGAGGCCTGCCTAGCAGAACACCTACTCACCATGTAAACCTGGTGGCATCACCTGTCAACTGTCATGTGTGAGTCATTCTAGGATAGTGTTCCTTGATCAGTACTGGATTCGTCATCAGCGAACAGACCAAGACCAGGTTCAAGTCCCAGCCATGAAATTCTAGAAAGGATTTAGTGTAATTTTAGCAGTTGTTGGAGAGCAGCATGTAATAGCATACATACGTTTTCCTTGATATGTAGGTAGGGGGCCCCACCTTTTTTCAGGGTTTAGGCCTCTGCAGGTCCTGGCATAGTGGTGACAGCAGCCCTACTTCGTGTCTGGAGGGTGCTGGTGCCCTCTATCGCCTGGTTTCTGTGCAGACACTTTAGGATCATCCTGCTCTCTAGAGGCCCCTGAACTGAGCTCGCATTCCCACTGTGTTTCACTGAACCTCACTGTTTTCTTCTTGCGGCTCCATTCCCCTCCACAACTGGAAGACCAGCTCTTCTCCTGCGTCTTCCTTGAAAGACATCCACCCACTTCCTTACAAAGCCCCCACCAAAGTGACACCAGCTACTTGTGAATGTAGCCAACTTTACTGAAGATTTAGAGATCATGCGGTAAGACTGTGAAGAATTTTTTTAAAAAATCACCTATTAATAGATAGGAAAGACCTCTTTCCTATCTCTTCTTTGAACTAGAAATAAAACATCTATTATTCGACCACACCGTCATCTAGTCTCCAACCCTGGTTCTTGGCCACTGTCCTCCGGGCCAGGGTGATTGCAGACCAGTGGGTGATTGTGTCACCTGTATGACACAAATTATCTTTTGCCCTAAAGTTTAGTTCTTCAGTTATCTAGTTTTCCTTTGTAGATTAAAAATTACAAGGAGTTGGTGACCAGCTTTTCTTCTTGTCCAGGTCTCTTCTATATGGTGACTGGAGAGCAATAGATACACAGTGAATGCTAACTGAATGCCTGGGTGGACAAATGGATGAATGAATAGAAAGGTGGGAGGGGAAGTGGACGGGTGAGTAGGTGGTTGAAGGAATGGTAGTAGATTGGTGGGTAATTTGGGTGGCAGATGGATGGGTAGATGGACAGGTAGGTGGATAAGATGGTGAAGGGGTTGCTAAGCTCGGAGAAAGGTCCAGCCTACTTGGCCCCCGGACCTGTCCCCAGCTGACAAATAGCTACTGACAACAGAGCAGCCAGAGTGATCCTTCCGAACCTCACCACGCACGTCCCTCCTCTGCTGCAAACCCTCCCAAA
The DNA here is from genome assembly GCF_048565385.1 of Saimiri boliviensis. Taxonomy (NCBI): domain Eukaryota; kingdom Metazoa; phylum Chordata; class Mammalia; order Primates; family Cebidae; genus Saimiri; species Saimiri boliviensis. Next base: position 20,097,529 of record NC_133452.1, on the reverse strand, counting down.
GCGCCCCTTTTCTCTCAGTAAAACCAAAGTCACCAGTGATGCCTAGGGAGCCCTGCGCAGCCTGGCCAGCTGTCCTCTGCGCTGCCCCCTTGCCGCTCAGCTCCTACCCCCACCCTCGGCCTCCTCGGCCTCCTCACTGGTCTTCAGGGCCCTGCAATTGTCCCCCTGCCCCAGGACTTTGCATTGCCCTCCCCTCAGCGGGGACGGCTGGGCTCACGCCCACACCTGCTCCAGGCGCACCCTTCATGCCTACCCCTCCCATTGAAATCCTTTTATTCATTTCTTTCTTTTTAAAAATTGTGGTATAATTCATGTAACATGAAATTTTTCATCTTAATCATTTTTAAATGTAGAGACACCTATTTCCTAGTGCAAGACCTCTGCCTGGCCAGGCAATCCGGGATCTTCTTCACCTGAACTTTTTCCCCCTAAAGCAATGACCACTTTAAAACATATCTTATTAAGCCCAGCCCAGTAGCTCATGCCTGTAATCTCAACATTTTGGGAGGCCAAGGCAGGTGGATGACCTGAGGTTGAGAGTTCAAGACCAGACTGGCCAACATGGTAACATTCCATCTGTAAGAAAAATGCAAAAATTAGCTGGGTGTGGTGGCCGGTGCCTGTGACCCCAGCTACTTGGGAGGCTGAGGCAGGAGAATCACTTGAACCCAGGAGGTGGAGGTTGCAAACAAAACAAAACAAAACAAAACAACACAACACAACCCACAAATGTGTTGTCTTACCATTCTGGAGATCTGAAGTTGGAATGGGTCTTGTTGGGCTAACATCACTGCACTGTCAGGGCTGTGTTTCTTTGGGAGGCTCTTGGAGAGAACTGTCCCCTGCTTGCCTTTTCCACCTTCTCCAACTGCCCACATCCATGGCTCAGGGCCCATTTCCCCACCTTCAAATGGAGCTCCACCAGGCTGGATCCTAAGAGTGCCCCCCCATCTCATTCTCCCTTTTCTGTCTTCCTCTTTCTCTACAAAGATCCCGTGATTACATTGGACCCCCAGGGAAATCCAGAAAATCACCCATCTCCGGGGCAGATTATGAGCAACCTCAACTCCATCTGCAGCCTTCACACCCCTTTCCATGTAACCCAGGGAAGAGTTTCCAGAGATTCACACCCAGCATCCTCTGGGATTGGCCAGAGGAGGTGGAGGTGGCAGGTGATTATTCTTTGCTACACACATACCATATAATTTATGTATAAATCATTTTTTTCTTTTCTTTTGCTTTTTTTTTTTTTTTTTTTTTTTTTTTTTTTTTTTTTTTTTTTTTTGAGACGGAGTCTCACTCTGTTGCCAGGCTGGAGTGCAGTGGCATGATCTCATCTCACTGCAACCTCCTCCTCCTGGGTTCAAGTAATTCTCCTGCCTCAGCCTTCCCAGTAGCTCGGACCACAGGTGCCCACCACCATGCCCGGCTAATTTTTGTACTTTTTAAAAGTAAAGATGGGGTTTCACCATGTTGGCCAGGATGGTCTTCTCCTGACCTCATGATCCACCTGCCTCGGCCTCCCAAAGTGCTGCGATTATAGCTGTGAGCCACCGGTATATATCATTTTTATACCACAAAGATGGCGTAAGAAGCAAAGCAATATTGGAGCAGAGATTTTCCATCGTGTTAAAATTGTTGGTTTTAATACAATCTAGGCTGTAGTAAATTAAGATATTAATTAGAACCCCTAGAAATGACTAAGAAAATAACTTTTTTTAAATAAAAAAGGCAAAAGAGACAATAAAGAAAGTGAAATGATGCAGTAGAAATATCTGTTTAAAGAAAGCAATAGTGGTGGAAAAGACGAACAAAACCACATAGGGCAGGCTTCCCCAAACACAGGGGGCCAGTTCACTGTCCCTCAGACCGTTGGAGGGCCGCCACATACTGTGCTTCTCTCACTGACCACCAATGAAAGACGTGCCCCTTCCTGAAGTGCGGCGGGGATGGGGGGGGGCGGATAAATGGCCTCAGGGGGCCTCAGGGGGCTGGGGACACCTGATATAGGGCATATGGAAAACTAAGAAAAAGGCAGCAGATGTAAATTCCATTCTACCTCAGCAGTGATTCCATTACATGTCAAAGTGCTTAACAGTCAAAAGAAAAAGCAAAGATTTTCAGAATGCATTAAAAAAGGATCTAAAGATACAATGTAGATCCAAAGGTACAAGTAGTTTAAATGTAAACATATGGAAAAAAATAAAACACATCAATAGTAAACAAAGACAACTGAAATTGCTATTAATAATGTCAGGCAAAATCACCTTTAAGACAATTTTCTAAACACTCTAAAGACCAATTAATGAAAGGGAAACTCACAAGGAAAATTAGAAAATACTTCGAGATGAATGGAAACAAATAGACAGCATATTATAGCTTATAAGAAGCAGATAAGGCAGCGCTTAAAGGAAAACTTGCTGCTGTAAATGCCAATACATTGAGAAAGAAAAGGATAAAGGATTATCTCAAGTTAATAACTTGAGATTTCACTTTAACAAATATAAAGAGCAAAGCAACAGAAGCCCCAAATAAGCAAAAGGAAGGAAATAAAAATTGGAGTGTGAATAAATGAAATAACGAGTAGAAAAACATTGGAGAACTCAATAAAACCAAAAGTTGGTTCTTTGAAAAGATTAACCAAATCGGCAAACCTTAAGCTAAAATGACTAGGAACATAGTGGAGGGGGATACTCAAATTACTAGTACCAGGAATTAAAAAAGAAATATTACGGCCGGGCGCGGTGGCTCAGCCTGCAATCCCAGCACTTTGGGAGGCCGAGGCGGGTGGATCACGAGGTCAAGAGATCGAGACCATCCCGGTCAACATGGTGAAACCCCGTCTCTACTAAAAATACTAAAAATTAGCTGGGCATGGTGGCGTGTGCCTGTAATCCCAGCTACTCAGGAGGCTGAGGCAGGAGAATTGCCTGAACCCAGGAGGCGGAGGTTGCGGTGAGCCGAGATCGCGCCATTGCACTCCAGCCTGGGTAACAAGAGCGAAACTCCGTCTCAAAAAAAAAAAAAAAAAAAAAAAAAAAAGAAATATCACTACCAACTTTACAGAAACGAAAAGGATTGTAAGAGAATACTAGGTACAACTGTATGTCAATGAATTCAAGAACCTGGAAGAAATGAACATCTTTCTTTTCCATTTATGATTGAACCACTTTTGATATAATCAAATAATAAATGGGAAAACTGACTAAAAATATTACAACTAAAGACACTGAATTACTCATTTAAAAACATTTTAAGAGACAGGGTCTCACTGTGTTGCCCAGGCTGGTCTTGAACTCTTGGGCTAAATAAATGGATAGACATCCTGTGTTCCAATAGATAGGAAAAGTAATATTAAGATGGCAGTAACCCTGAAGCATATTGAATTGACAGACTCATTGCAATCCGTATTAAAATCTCAGCTGGATAGGAGAGATCCAAGATGACCGATTACTAGCAGCTCAGCATTGTAGCTCCCAGAGAAAGTGCACAAAAAGAGAGGGGCCACACTTTCAGACGAATTTTTGTTGCCCACGGACTAGATGATTCCCAGCGGAGGAGCCCTACGGGTCGGGTCACCAACGCAACTCTTGTGGCCGGCTTGGCGGTTTTGCCGGTGCTTCGGTGCGGCGGTTCTCGGTGCAGGGTGAACGGGGCTGGGTCCCCTTTTGGTCGGCGTTTGGAGCTCCGGGAAGGCACAGTCGCCCGTTTACTTGGTTGAAGAAGGGATTCAAGAGGGAAGCCGGACTGGAGATTCCCGAGCGGAGAAGCACCACGAATCTTGATGCCGCTGTTTGGCTGGCGCAGTGGGTTGCTCGGATTTCCGTGCTGGAAATCAACAAGTTAGACGTCCACTCAGAGACCTAATTTCAAAGTTGGCAATCACAAAGACGACAGGTGGCTAAACTCACAATGATGGGAAGAAACCAGCGTAAAAACGTTGAGAATACCCAGAATCAGAATGCCTCTCCTACAGGTGATCACAGTTCCTCATCATCAAGGGAACAAGGCCTAATGGAGAACGAGTGCGTTCCATTAACAGATTCAGGCTTCAGAAGGTGGATAATAAAGAATTTTTGTGAGCTAAAAGAACATGTTCTAACCCAATGTAAAGAAACTAAGAACTTTGAAAAAAGGTTTGACGAAATGCTAACGAGAATAGACAATTTAAAAACGAAAATAAGTGAATTAATGGAACTGAAGAATACAGCACGAGAACGTCGGGAAGTATGCACAAGTTTTAACAGTTGAATTGATCAAGCAGAAGAAAGGATATCAGAGGTCGAAGACCTACTTAATGAAATGAAACGAGAAGACAAGATTCGAGAAGAAAGAGTAAAAAGGAACGAGCAAAGTCTCCAAGAAATACGGGACTATGTGAAAAGACCTAATTTATGACTGGTAGGTGTACCTGAATGTCATGAAGAGAATGAATCCAAGTTGGAAAATATTCTTCAGGATATTATTCAGGAAAACTTTCCTAACCTAGTAAGGCAGGACAATATTCAACTCCAGGTAATCCAGAGAACACCACAAAGATATTCCTCAAGTAGAGCAACTCCAAGACACGTGATCGCTAGATTCACTAGGTTGAAATAAAGGAGAAAATTCTAAGGGCAGCTAGAGAGAAAGGTCAGGTTACCCGTAAAGGGAAGCCTATCAGACTTACAGCAGACCTCTCAGCAGAAACCCTACAGTCTAGAAGAGAGTGGGGGTCAATATTCAATATCCTCAAAGAAAAGAATTTTCAACCCAGAATCTCATATCCAGCCAAACTAAGCTTCATAAATGAAGGAAAAATAAAATTTTTCATGAACATACAAGCACTCAGAGATTTCATCACCACCAGGCCTGCTTTATAAGACCTTCTGAAAGAAGCACTACAAACAAAAAGGAACAACCAGTATCAGTCATCCCAAAAATTTACCAAAATGTAAAGAGTATCTCCATAATGAAGAATTTACATTTACTAATGGGCAAAATAGCCATCTAGCATTAACTTACAATATTGAACTCACAAATATTAATCCTAAATTTAAGTGGATTCAATGCCCCAATTAAAGACACAGACAGGCAAATTGAATAACAAGTTAAAATCTATTGGTATGTTGTATCCAGATCTAACTCACAGTGACACACAAGGACTCAAAATAAAGGGATGGAGGTAGATTTACCAGTTAAATGGAGAGCAAACAACAATAACAACAACAAACAGGAGTTGTAACTTTTGTCTCCGACAAAATAGACTTTAATAGTAACAAAGACCAAAAGAAACAAAGAAGGACATACAATGGTAAAAGGATCATGCAACAACAGGAGTTAAATATATACGTACCCAGTATAGGAGTATCCAGATACAAAAGACAAGTTCTTATTGACTTATAAAGAGATTTGGACTCCTGCACAATAATAGCGGGAGATTTTGACATCGCATTGTTAATATTCGACGGATCAATCAGATAGAAAATTAATAGGGACATCTATGATTTGAATTTAGACCTGGAATAAGTAAACTCAGGGAATATTTATAGAATTCTCCACCCCAGGTCTACAGAACATACATTTTTCTCAGTATCATATTACACCTATTCTGAAAGTGACTACAGAACTGGAAGTAAATTACTCTTCAGTATCTGCATAGCATCTCACAGACTTAAATGAAATATTGGTTGGCTGTTTGTTATATTCTTCCCTTATTCCTTCCTGTCTCTGTTGTTAAGTACAATTATTGGTATAAAAGAGGTTTTTAATACCTTTTTAAGATTGCATTCCAGCCTGGGCAATAGAGCAAGAATTCTGTTCTCTCTCCCCCTTTTTCTTTTTCCTTCTTTCTTTAAAAAAAAAAAAAAAAAATCTCAGCTGACATTTCTGCGGAAATTGTCAAGCTGATCTCACAATTTCCACAAAAACAGAATTGTCAAACCAATCTTTAAAAAGAAGAGCAATGTTGGAAGACTTACACTTTCCAATTTCAAAACTTATTACAAAACTATAGTACTCAAGATACTGCCAGGACTCGGTTTCTTCCACGACAGACTCATTTAATCATCACTTTATTTTTTATTAAAGGTGAAGAAACTTGCACAGGAATGTTCAGCGACGGCGGCGGCTCCCTGTTCCTGCATGGGCCTGCGACACTCCCTCCCTCAGCTTGCTTGGAGGGGTTCCTGGCTTATCCCGCCCTGGGCGAAGCCTTGGGCCTGGTCTCGGCCCCTCCACTACTTCCTCATTCCCCGGTGCACGTGGGTACAATCCTAGATAGGTTTTATTTTCTATGTATGTATTTATGTATGTATGTATATATGTACGTATTTTGAGACAGGAGTTTCTTTCTTGTCGCCCAGGCTGGAGTGCAAAGGGTCCGATCTCCGCTCACTGCAACCTCCGCCTCCCTGGTTCAAGGATTCTCCTGCCTCAATCTCCCAGGTAGCTAGGATTACAGGTGCCCGCCATCACACCTGGCTAATTGTTTGTATTTTTGGTAGCGATGGGGTGTCACCGTGTTTGCCAGGCTGGTCTTAAACTTCTGACCTCAGGTGATCCACCTGTCTCGGCCTCCCAAAGTGCTGAGATTACAGGCATGATCCACTGCGCTAGGTCTGGGCTAGGTTTTATTACAAAAACAACAGGCAGGGTTTCAGAGGTTTAAATAGACATATCGTACACTAAACAGTTGGTCAAGATGGTAAATTTTGTGTTATATGTTTTTACCAAAATTAAGCAACTTTAAAAATTATCTTAAAGATTGATGTCTTGCTCCTGCTCTGCCCAATGGAGATTTACCAAAAGACTCTGCTCATTAAAATCCAGGCCAGCAGTGAGAACTGTGTCCCTAAAATCTCAACCTTGAGACACTTGCTGGTTTAGAAAGCTGCTCAGAGAGATTGGCGCTGAGCTCCCAGTTCAGCAGCCACCCTCGCCCAGGTCCAGGGATGGCCCAGGGGGCTCAGCAGAGCAGGTTCAAGTGAAAGTTCCTGGTGGTTCCACTGCCAGTGCATTCTGCTGGTTTGTTCCCCCTGGGCACAGGGCCAGGTATCCTTCAAGCCGGGCACAAATACCCCTTTCCTGTGTGTCCCTCATCTTCCCACAATACAGAGCACCCTCCTGCTCCCTGAGACCTGGATCCACAGTGAGCGCATCTGGATCTCCCTGTGTGACAGTTGCTCACACACTTCTTTGCCTCTCTGCTAGAAGCATGAGGTCTTTGAGAATATACTACATCCCTTCCTAACTTTTTTTGGGGAAGAAAAAGACCTAGTGAACTACTGTTGCTCCATCATGTAATCAATTGTGTTTCCACAGGGAGCAGGAGTCGAGGGAGGGCTCTAAGTATAACTGAGGTTCCCACAAAGTTTTTCTAAGGAAGAAGAACTTTGGTTTACAGCTGGTCTGGGTCCCACCAGGATAGAATCTTCTTGAAAACATCATTGAAGAAGGACAGCAAGCTGCTTGCTTTAGCCCCTTTGAACCCAGAGAATAATGGTAAGTGGTTGGGGCAGGAAAACCTTACCCTTTAAACTTTGTTTAAAGGAACGAGTCTGGAATCAGGAACTGAAACGGGAAACCGAAGGGTCAGGAGGAAAGGGAAGGAGAAGAGCAGGGGTGAGGGGCCGAGACAAAAAGGGAGTCAGAGCGATTCTGGACGGATCTGCAGAAGGAGCAGGTGGGTGGGGTGTGGACTGGCTCTGGCCGGCGGTTGGGATTCCGCAGAACCCCGCGCTGGGAAAGTCTGGGCGGCGCGGCCGGGACTCAGTGTCACCGCTCAGCTCCCTCCCGGTGCGTCCTCGTCCCGGCTCCAGGTCCCCAGTGGCATCTGCAGCGGTCACCGAGTTGGGTTCTCACCTCCCGCTTCTGCTTCTGCTGCTGGACTGGTACCGGGCAAGGCTGGGCGGTGAGTTTGCCAGATGGGCCCTAAGCTGGGGTCTGGGGGCGAACGTGGGGGGCTTGGATTGCAGGAAGGTCGGAAGAAGGGGAGGCTTCTGGAAGGACGGGGGCGATCCCAGTGGATTGCGGCTGCCCCTCAGTTCCCTGGCCGGCTTCTTCCCTCTTCCTCCGGGTCCCCGAGGCTGCTTCCCCTCTCCCCACACCCGCTCCATCCCGCAGGCGGGGACTTGGGCTGGAAGGGGTCGAAAAAGTAATGGCAAGAGGAGGGGAGGAATGAGAGGGCTGGAGAGGGCGAGTGGGGGCCGGCATCCCTGGTGAGGCGCCCCTTCTCCAGCCTCACCCGCCTTAGGGAACCGGGAGCCCTGGGCTGCAGCACGGAGCTGTAGTCAGGACTGGCGGGGAAGAGGGAGGTGGGGAGGGACGAAATGTTTTCTAGCAGATTCTATCCTGCTGGGGCCCCAGAGCAGCTGTAAACCGAGGTTACTCTTCCCTGGTCTCGTCTGGAGAGGGAAAGGGGGCACCTTGGGTGACTGGGGGCGTGGGGAAAGGGATGATCCAGGGACGCAACCCCAGACCCCTGCCTCCAACAGCCAGGGGCCAGCTCTGCTCTCACCCACTCTCCACCTCACAAACCCTCCTGCTGAGAAACTTTGTTTACCCTGCCCTCCTGGCTCCCTTGAGGAGAATACCTTTTAGTTTGTGATTAGTGGTAGGTGGGTAACAGCTGCCTACTTGGAATGTTTTTGAGTTACGAGTAAATACAGAACACCTGTTTATTAATAAGAATCACCTGTTTAAGAGAGAATAAATACATGAGGAGAATCTGCTGGGGCCTTCAGCCTGTAATGCTGTCAGCCCCTGAGGCTCTCAGCTCAGGAGGCTGCTGACCCCCAGATAGGTCCACTTCGCTGTTCTATCTGGGTGTCTGCCTCTCATTGCCCCACCTGGGGGGGAGGTCTCTGCAGCCAAGCTCCTACTCCGTACCCTCCAGCACCCCCAGGGCTCCCTGCCCTTGAACTTTCCCCTTCACTTTGCAGCAGACATTCACCTGTGCCCAGGGTCTCAGCAGACACTTCCCAACCCTCCCCTCACCGTTCACTGCCACCACCCAGGTCACATCCTTTTACTCCCTCTCTACCCAGCCTTGTCACCCTTTGTAACCCCATAGGCCCACCTCATCCCCCAATGCATTGAAGGAGCCCCTCGATGATGCCAGAGAATAGGCTCTGGTTCAGGGAAACCAAGGCAGATTTCCTTTGACTTAGAAATGAATCAAGAGGAAAACCCCACCTCTCTGTGCCCAGGCAACAAAAGGGTCGGAGGGTACTCCCTTTACAGTCCACGCCTCTGCTTTCCAGTGCCTGGCAGATGAAAAACAGAATGTACTTTGGACTGGTTCCCTTCTGCAACCAGTCTTCATAGGGTGCAGTCTTGTAAAGGGCGTAACTTCACTTCAGCCTGTTTGGTCCCTTGGGTGCAGGCCACTGTTTCATTTGCATAGGGTGTAACAACCAGTTCGAAACCACTAGAGATACCTATTTAAACCCCGGAAAATTCTGTAACCAGCTGCATTCTTGAGGAGCTCCCCCGACTGTTTACCGCAGTATTAAGTACACTTGGGTTTCAATAAGGCTGTGCTTTCATTTCTCCCCTTTATCATTCCCTTGCTTTCTTCATGTGTTTTATCCAATTATGTGTTCAAAACACCAAGAACCTGGATGGTTCATAGTCAAGACCCTCCACTGGTAACATCACCACCTCCTACACCACCTGGCACCCTCTACCCCTTGCCTGAGGACACACTTCAGCAAACACCCCAGTCTTTTCACAGAACCTGTGCAGGGAGGATGGGAGACATTTGCCCTAGGATGACCCTGGGAACGCTGGTGAGTAGAGGTGCCCACTTCTGCCCTTGGGTCCCAGACCCATCTGTGCTTCCTACTGGGAGCCAGCATCATAGAGAGTAGTCACTATGTAGACAGATTGGGAAACCCTTTCTAGAAAGGGAAAGTGGGAGGCACTTTGAGTTTTGCAGGCCATGGCTTCTCTGTCTCTTTGTCAAATTCTGATTTTTTGTAGAGCAATAGCAGACCAAGACAACCTGCAAATGACAGAGGGACCAGACTTGGACACTGTCCTAGCTTGCTGACCCCAAATGAGGGGATTATATCGTCCCAGCAATTGGTGACCCATCCCCTAGGGTGTCATCTCCAAGTGGTGTCTCAGCTGGAGAATCAGAAGAGGGTCCTATCCTGCCTGTGGCTTCTGTGTAGTTGAATGTGATGGCAGCGGGAATTCCATAGTTTGCAGCTTACTCCGTCTTTTCTGACTGCGGAGTGGACTCTTTGCTCTATGGGGACCTTCCCTGAAGCCTCAGGTGTGAGCTGAGGTGAGGGGGTGCAGCCATGTGGTGTCCTGGAGATTCAGGGCCATCTGCCTGTGCAGCTTCTTGCTTCCCTGTGGCCCTGCTCCTGCCCATCCCAGGAGAACCGTCTGTGACTTCTCACTGCCAGACCTACCTTCCTAATGACCTAGAGGGTGAGGAGCCCACCCGCCCGTGATGGCAGCTCTGAGGCTGTGTGGTCACTGCCTCCAGGGAAGGGCAGTGACCTCCTCTTCTCTACCAGGGCTCGGAACCATACAGGAAGTGCTTTTTAATGTTGAGATTTCTCTGCTGTAAGTGTCATTGCCTTACCTCTGAACACTACATTTTGTGATCCTCCAGTGAGAAATTCCAACCACAGGCACCTGTAGGAGATTAGGGTGTCCCAGGTCCTAGGGCAGTCAAAGCAGGTCCATCCTCCCTCATCATTTGTGGATTGTCTGTGAGTACTTTTGAGCTACAACAGCAGAGTGAAGTTGTTATGACAGAGAATATGTTCCCTGCACACTTTTACATATTTACAAAATCGCTTGTCACAGCAAACTCTAGAGGCCCTAACTATGGGGAAGGCCAGAAAGAATCATTGCCCTTGCTGTGGGGTTGAAAGGTCCTTCCTTATTGGAACCTGGTGTCTCCTTCTAGTAATGAATTCAAGGCCTGAGAAGTGGCTTGGTTCTGCAAATTGGGCAGAGAAGCCTGGGATTTGATGGACTGGCTCGTTTCAGCTTCCAGGTCATCCATCCTTGTGTTGGATGGTCACTTGTAATTATATAAATCCAGCCATATCCAAGTTGGCTCTCCGTGTTGTTTGCCTCTTAGAACCCCTTGTTCCATGAGCCACGGACATAGTTCTCTGTGGCTTAGGTCCCGAGCTGGCATTGTGACTTCCGCAATTATTTCTACCATTGCACCTTCCCTGCTCCTGAGAGTTTAGAGCTCTCCGCTTGGGATCTATTATTTTAGGATTTTTCATACCGTTACTCCTGGGAGCCCATTTCAAAAACAGCATCTGCTACCTGCAACCCCAGCCTTCAGCAACAGGCATCCTGAGCTGCTTCTCATTCTGCTGCCTTCTCCCAGGCTCTTCTTTATATGCTGAGTAAACAGGAGTCCTCCAGGCTTCCCATGAGCACAGCGGATGGACATTGTTCTGGATTTTCACACTCAGACCACTTCGGCATGAACACTTCTCTTAGTTTTTGATTCCTTGCTCTATTCCCTGCCTTAGAAGTTCTGGATTTTCTGGTTTTTGCTGTGTGGACTATCCCTTTGGGGGGTGGGAAACTTTTCTCATCATCCACCCGAATCCTGTCCCAGATGGGAGGAGCAGTGAGTGCTGTGCCCGGGCTCCGTGCCTTCCCAGTGCTCCCAGCATCACACCAGCTTCTCCTTAGACAGATGCTGTGGGGTCCGAGCTCTCCATGTTCACCATGCTCCCACCATCTTCACTGCCCTCCCAGCATCGTCCTAGCCCCTCCAGGGTCACTACCTGACTAGGTGGGGGTTAGGTGAAAAGGCAGAGGCCCTGGCAAGACTTCTGGTCCTGTTTGACTTTAGGTTCCTCTCTGAAACGTGACTGCATTCCACATCATGTTCCTCCAGTAGCCTCAGTTGGGACAATGCATAGGGCAGTGTAGCATCTGGGCCGATGATGACCAATTCCTGCCACCATGGCTTTTCAACTACATTGATTTTTCCTAAAACAAATAAACAGACTAGCAAGAAGTTATGGCAACACTGTTTTCCTTACTAACAGTAGAGATGTGTGTATGCATCAATGCTGGCTTTTAAAACAAATATAAGCCCATACGCATTCTGCTGCATGCAGAGTCTGTCTCAAAATAACACACTTTGAAGATCTTCCAAGACCCGCACATACAGATTCTTTCCCTTTTTATCTCTGCTGGACATTGCATAGAATGACTGCATCACAACAAATGTAACCAGTGTCTATGGATGAAGATCCAAATGGTCTCCAGTCAGTTACTTTTACAGAAACCAAATGCTGCGGAAACTGTGCCTGCACAAATCTCAATTCAATTGTGTAGAATAAATTTCCAGGCACAGGATTGCTGTGCAAATTAATACACCTTTAAAGCGTCTCATGTCACGGGATGGCAATGCTGGCTACACTCTTGTCTGTGATTGTGAAGACCCAGCTTGGGCAGAGGATGGTGAAACATCCACTGTACAGGGAGGGAAACTGGTACAGGCTTCCTGAAGGACAGGGTGACAGGGCTCATCAAGAGTCAAAAATATCCAAGTCGGAGTTAAGAATATGTCTTCATATGCGTTTGAAATGGCCTAAAGACTCTCTGGAAGGATGAGAAGAATACAATAAAGTTTCGTCCTGGGCATGTGGCCAATGAGAGTGGACGCAGACATGGGCGGGGGAGTCTTTTACAGGTGACTTTTCAGGGTTGTGATCCTGAAACAGGTGAAAATATGGAGACGAAGAAGTAAGGAAGGTTGGGGCCAGGAGCCCCCGGGACGGTCACCCTGTGGGCTAGCCTGATGTGTTGTGGGCCATGAGGGTCCCAGAATGGAAACTCGGGCAGCGGCGAGCGGTGCTGCTTCTAGATATTTACCCAACGGTGTTGCCATAGGGGGTTTATTACAGATGAATGCTGATTTCAACCACAGATGACTTTCCGGGAAAGTTTACTCCTGGGGGTTTCAGTTTCCACCCCGCCGCGTCCTCTCTGGGTTCTGCTCTTTTCAGGGCGCCCGTTGCGCCAGAGCTCCGGATTCAGTTCTTGCCTGGTGCAGAGATCGGAGTGGTTGCCCCGCTTCCGGCCGAATCGCGCCGGCCTCCGGGTCCACAGCCTCCAGACACAAGAGACTTTGGAAGACTTGGGAGGACAGGAGGATCCAGGAAATGCAGGGCCTGGTGGGGCGAGGAGCACGAAGGTTCTGCTTTCATGCTCTCTGGGACTTTGCCACCGCCTCAGTGTGGAGACGTCACCGTCCCGCTTGGATCCGTGGGGCTCCGGCAGTGTGGCTCTCCAGGACCTCACATCCTCCTTGCCCTGGGGCTGCTGCAGGAGGGCGCCCGGGAGGCACTAGGTCCTGAGTGTCCAGGGTCCCGCAGGGGCTTCCCGTAGTCGCCTTTCCGACTTGGCAGCTCGCGGTTTCTCCGCTGGGCTGTGGGACCCCGAGCAGGGACGTCGGAGGTGGAGAAAACCTTGGGATGGGCGGAAAAGCAGAATCAGAGGTAGGGCTGGAGAAAGGGAGAGGAAGGAAGCAGAACCAGAGAACATTGAGAAACTCGCCCGTCTCTACAGTGAGGAAAAGGTGACACTCGCACAGTCCCCACACTCCACAGACTTTCTGTCTCCTGCTCTCTGATCGGTGTGGAACGCAGGCCCCACCTCCTCCACCCTACTGTGTTTGGGGTCAGCCATCCCGGTGGGGTGAGGCATCCCCTTGTGGGTGCGATTGGCACTTCCCTGAGGGCTGTGGACACTGAGCACCTTCTCCTGGGCTCACTGCCATTTGCATTCCTCTTCTATGCCAGTGGGCAAGGGGAGGTCCCCAAACGCTGACGGGACCCTGACCCCAGCTGGTGCTGGGCTCTTGACACCGCCTGGGGAAATGAATTCAAGGACCCGTAGGAAAATAGAGAAAGAAGGCAGATTTTACTGTAAAAGGAAAAGTGCACACTCAAGTAAAGGGAGTGCAGGGGAGCTCCAGAGAGAGGCAGGTGGACCGGGGTTTGGGGCTGCCGTCTTTCTGGGTTTCTCCAACCAAGGGATGGAATATTCATGAAAATTCCTGGAAAAAGGAGAGGATTTCTCAGAACTGTGCTGCCACCCATTTTACACCAAATATCGGTATGCTCTGAAGTGTTAGGGAGCTGGCTGGTGTGTTTACTGTGTTCATCAGCATGTAGTAAGGTCCCAGATGAAACCTACAGCAAATCCAGGGTCACGCTGGGTCCGCTCATTCTTAGCCGGCTTGGTTCACATGCTGTTTGTCAGAGTCTTATAAACCCTCAGCCTCTGCACGTATTTCAACAGACTCCTTTTGCTTGTCACCTGAAACTGCTGCCTAAAAGTTTCTGTTTTTTTCTGACCACGGTGTAGTGTACCTGTCTCATTTTGGAGAAATATCTATTCAGATTCCTTGCATATATTTAAGTGGGGTTATTTCACTTTATAATATTGATCTGTGAGAGCTCCTTATATGTTCAGGATACCAGTCCCTTACCAGATGTATGCCTTTTAAATATTTTCTTTCATTCTGTAAGTTTTTTTTAACCTAAAGGTGTTTTTTTTTAAGCACTAAACATTTACATTTGCATGAAATGAAGCTAAACTACCTTTTATTTTGACATTTGTGCTATTGATATACAGTACTTAACAAGCCTTTGCCAAATCCTGGGTCACGAAAATGTACTCCTCTATTTTCTTCTGAGACTTTCATAGTTTCATGTGTTAGGTGGACATCTGCCATTCACATAGAGCTACTTTCTGTGTGTGCTGGAAGGAAGGGTCCGCCTCATTCTCCTGCAGGCGGCACCCAGTGGTCCCAGCACGGTTCACTGTAGTGTAGGATGCACCTGCCCCACCTCCTGTCCCTCCCTCCTGCACTGGGCATCAGAATTGCTCCCTGCTGAGCAGTTCTCCCAGGGTCCGAACCAATGAAATCCATCCTGTGAATTCCAAGGAGGCACCTGCTCTTCAGAGGACCTGGACTAAGGAGGAGATACACCAGAAGAAATTATATTTCATGAGATGGAACATTCTGGGAATACTGACACTCAGCAAACCCCTTACTACATCAAAATAAGAAATGGCATGATTTCCTATTTGGGTCCCACAAGTCTTCTTAGCTTATTTAATTTTTTTGTGTTGTTTCTTACATTGCTGTTGTTGTTTATTGTTGTTTTCTTTGAGACAGGCTCTCATTCTGTCCCCAGGCTGGAGTCTAGTGGTACCACCTCAACTTCCTGCAACCTTAAACTCCCAGGCTCAAGAGATCTTCCCATCTTTGCTTCCTGAGGAGCTGGGAATACAGGCACATGCTACTACACTTGGTCAATTTTTAAATTTTTCTCTAAAGACAGGGTCTCACCATGTTGCTACGGCTGATGTCCAGCTCTTCGCCTTGAACAATTTTCTGGCATTGGCCTCCTGAAGTTCTGAGATTACAGGCATGAGCCACAACTCCTGGTCCAAACCTTATTGCTTTTTAGTTTTTACTTTTCACATGGTTGTATTTCAGTTTGTAGATTTTTAAATTCTGTATAAGTAATTTGGACAATGCTATACGATAAAATGTTTTCTTCAGCCACAGCTTCCTCAAACACAGAAGTGGCATTAAAATGTTGTGCATTTGTCAAATCTTGAAGAAGTTTCAGACATTTAGGGTGATCCTGACCTTGTGTTTTGGTTGACACAATAATCCACAAAGACAAGTAAAGCACCCCCTCTGATCTGGAGGGGTAAGGAGGTGAAAGCATTGCCAACCCAAAGTGACAACCTCTTCTGTAGACATGATCCTGCCTAAATTTCTCATGCTCCACAAAAGAAGGTTGTGGACTCCTGGCTTCTCCAGAGCCCCATGTAGTCCGTGAAGCACTCTCTGGCTGCCTCTGCAAGTGGTTGAACAGCTCCTCCTGGTCTCTATGGGGCTGTGGAGGCTCCAGGTCCCCTAGGCCCAGGGACTGTCATCTCACCAGGCCCCACCAAGGATGCACCCCACCGTGGGTGGTGAAGGAGACCAGGTGTAGCTGCTCCTGCCTCTATCCTGACCGGCCAATATTAACAGAAGAGGGAGTAGGGATGGGTGGAGCCATGGAGGTTGGTGCTGGAAAGAACAGAAATGAAGCCCTTCGTCCAATCCCCCAAATGATGGGGATCCCTTTCTGAGTTCTAGCAGCCCTGGGGTAGTCTAATGATTGGATTCTTCTCATGTGTCTTAAACCCTATCCTATGGCAGCCACTGTGGTAGGTGCTGGGTTCACATGTGGGTGACGGATGTGAACTTAGAATTCAGGAACAGAACTGAACACTGTATGCCAATGGAGCAAATGACAAAATTAAAGGCAGTTGAATTTCATTTCATGCAAATGTAAAACATTTGTGTTTCAAAAAGGACTCCACTTAAAAGATTAAGAAAACTTTTTAAATGGAGAAAATATTTGAAAATCATATATCTGGTTAGGTGCTGGTATCCTGAATATATAAAGAACCTTTACAACTCAATATTATAAAGCAAAATAACCCAATTGAATATATGTAAGAATTTCAATAAATATTTCGCCAAAGGGAAACAGGTATAATAAAGGGTGGTCGTAAAAGAAGAGAGACTTTTAGGCAGCACTTTCAGGAGACTAGCCAAAGGAATCTGTTGAAATATCTGCAAGGGCTCCAGGCTGTAAGACCCTAAAAGACAGGGTGTGAACCAAGCTGGCTAAGAAGGAGCGGATTCAACATGGCCCTGGATTTGATGTAGGTTTCACCTGGGACTTCATTACATGCTGATCAACATAGTAAACACACCAGCCAGCTCCCTAGCACTTCGCAGAATATCTATGTTTGGTGTAAAAATGGGTGGCATCGTAGTTCTGAGAAATCCTTTCCTTTTCCCTGGAATTTTCATGAATATTTAACCCCTTGGTTAAAGAAATCCAGAAAGGTGGCTGCCCCAAAGCCCTGTGCACCTGCCTCTCTCTGGAGCTCCCTTGCACTCCTTTTCCTTGAGTGTGCACTTTTCCATAAATCTCTGTCCGTTCTCTATTTTCCTACTGGTCCTTGAATTCATTTCCCCAGGCGGTGTCAAGAGCCCAACACCGGCTGGGGTCACAGACCCACTGGCGTTTCGGGACCTCTTGCCAGCTGGCATCAGAAGAGGAATGCAAATGGCAGTGAGTCCAGGAAAAGGTGCTCAGTGTCCACAGCCCTCGGGGGAAATGCCAATTGCACCCCCAAGGGACGCCTCACCTCGCTGGGATGTCTGACCCCAAACACAAAGAGAGTGGAGGGGGTGGGGCCTGTGTTCCTTACAGGGCAAAGAGCAGGAGACAGAGAGTCCCTGGAGTGTGGGGGCTGTCCTAGTGTCACCCTCTCCCCATTTTGGGAAATGGGGTTTCTCCCTGTTCTCTGGCCCCACCTGCTTCCTTCCTCTCCCCTTCTCCTGCCCTCCCTGTGATCCTTCTGTTCCACCCATCCCAAGGTTTTCTCTGCCTCACTATGTCCATGCTCCTGGCCCACAGCCCAGCAGTGAAACCAGGGGCCCTGGACCCTGAGTGTTGGGGTTGGGGAGGCGACATCGGGAAGCCTCTGTGGGACCCTGGACACTCAGGACCTAGTGTGTCCTGGGCGCCCTCCCGCAGTAGCCCCAGGGCAAGGAAAGGAGGATGGGGGGGGTCCTCTGGGGCCACACTGTCATAGCCGCACGGATCCGAGCTGGACAGTGACGTCTCCACACTGAGCCTGTGGCAACGTCCCCTCGAGGGTGAAGGAGGAACCTCGTGCTCCTCACCCCACCAGGTCCAGCATTTCCTGGATCCTCATGACCCGGGAACTGTCTGGCCCTTGCTGCGACCAAGGAGTCCTCCCAGGTCTTCCAAAGGCCGTTTTGCCCGGAGTCTGTGGACCCGGAGGCCCGGGGGCATCGGCCGGCAGCGGAGCACCCACTCCGGGGTCTTTACCCGGCAGGCCCAGGTTCCAAAAGTGGGGAGCAGCGGACGCCCTGGGAGGAGCTTGCTGAACCCTGAGAGCACAGTGCGGGATGGAAACTGAAACCCTTCAGGTGAAACCTTTACCCGAAAGTCATCTGTGGTTGAAATCAGCAATCCAACTGTAATATTCCCCCTGTGACAACACCGTTGGGTAAGTATCTAGAAGCAGTGCCTCGTCACTGCAGCAGCCCCTCGGGTCCCTGCCCAGGTTCCCCGTCCCTGGACCCAAGTGGTCCACAATAGGTCAGGCGAACCCACCCGGTGACAGTCCCCGGGAATCCGGGCCCCACTCTTCCTTATTTCTTCATCTCCGTATGTTCACCTGTTTCAGGATCAAAACCATGAAAAGTCATGTGTGAAAGGCTCCCCCGCCCCTGCCTGTGTCCACTCTCATTGGCCACACGCCTGGAACGAAACTTTATTGGATTCTCATCTTTCCAGGGAGTCTTTATGCCATTCCAATATGTATTCTTAATTCAGACTTGGATACTTTTGACTCTTGATGGAGCCCTGTCATGCTGTCCTTCAGGAAGCCTGTTCCAGTTTCTCCTCCCTTCACAGTGGACTATCCTCAGATGCCAGGTAGGATGAAGCAGAGGAGGATGATGAAGAGGCTCCAGGGACTGAGGGTAGTGGCCATGGCTTTGGGTTGGGCAGTGCCTGGGGCCATGGTGAGTGGTGCTGAAATGGAAACACAAGAGTGACAACCCTTGTCCAGGCCCCAAATCTTAGGGGACCCCTCCTCAGCTCCTGCTGTCCCAGGTCATCCTGCAAGGCAAAGATTGTGTCCCCCTCTGCTGTTGGGCAGGCACTGTGACAGGTCCTGGGTTAGGAAGGGAGAGGGGGCATCCCTGTCCTCAGGGAGCTCACACAGCTGCTGAGGGAAGCAAGGTGACAGCACAGCCCCCACTCCTGCAGTGGGGGAAGAGGAGGTGACGCCCCAGGATGGGGGAGAGGAGGGTGTTGGGGCTGGTATTGGAGGTGGTTTTGATGGATTTCCAGATACAGACCAAGGTAGACGAAAGAAAATGAAAAGTGCTCCTAGCAGGAGGGAACATTAAGAGGAAAGGTGGAAACACAGTGATAGTTACAGATTGGAGGCTGGTGAGAAATCCACAGTGTGGGGAGCAGAAGCAGGTGCAGTGAGGAGAGGAGTCAGGAGGGACAAGGGAGAGGAGGATGGGAGAGCACAGGTGCCCCCTGGAGGAGCCCCCCACGAGGGGGTCATTTTAACATAAATGTGTAAACTGGGATCATTGAAGCTGAACTCAAGGACTAATTTCTCGAGATCACCATTTCTGACCTAATTGCAGATCCCCGTTTCTTTTCTTTCGTTACCTCCTGTGCTCTGCTCCAGGGTTCTGTCCATGCTCATCAGGAAGTCCTCAAGCCATCTTGTACAGTCACCCGTTGAGAAGTAATGGAAGGACGAGGTCATATCCTTGTCGTTCTCCCACTTTTCTTTCATTTTTCTGGCTCCAGGATGAACCGTTGTCCACATTCTGTTCTCTGAGTCAAAGAGGAGGAAGATCTGTCCATCGAAGCTGAACTGCCAAGATCCACTGCTGCGTCCTTCGGCTTTCTGCTCACAAGACATCCTGGCCTGCAGGGTGAGGGGTTCTGCCCCCACAGAGAGAGATCAGCTCTTGACGCATTTTGAGCCCCCATCCTGTTCCCCTTACAATTTCCAGGCCTTACTCTCTCTGCCACATCCTGGCCTTGCCTCTAGACCTCTTGTGGGGCGAGATAACCTTCCCATTTGTATTTTTCATGAAAACTATAAATGTCTCCAACCTACCCCTGTATCTGCTCCCTCCTGTCCTGGGCCGTCTTAAACTTACCCCTGGGTGTATAATTCTCCAGCTGAATGCCAAGCAGTTGCTCTGTGAGCATGTCCACCAGCTCTCTCAGTACTGGGTTCTGTTCTTTCCAGGACTTTGTGGCATTTATTTTCTTCCCCAGGAGACTGACCGGTGTGACTGTCTTGTTGCCACAGTCATAGTGAAGGAAAGTCTTTTGATCCAACTGGCCTTGAACCACACACCACCGTGGTCCAGGTCTGAACTTAGGGGTGATGGTCACATCATAGCAAAGAGAGTGAGGGTCTGTGAAGAAAGATGTGTGTGGGTAGGGTGGGCAGAAAAAGACCCCAAGATAGCCCTCCTCCATACTGTGACAGTAAGAGTACACCTCTGGAGGTCTGGGCTGGTCCAGCAAGGAGTGTCCCCTCCAGAACTGTGGTGTTCGCAAGTTTAAGAGTGCTCCCCCTTGCATGAGGACAAGTAGGAGGAGGAGGAGGTCTCTGCCTGCTGAGAAGCCACATGTCCAGAGACATGTCCCCTTGCCCCTCTGTCCACATTGTCAACACATGACTTTGCTAGACTTTGCTAGAGAGGTGCCAGGCCTGCTAGAGGAGGAAGGGCCTGGATGGCAGAGGATCTTTACCAGTAGCCCAAGTGGCCTGCAGGGAGTGGGAGGGAGTGGGAGGGAGTGGGGGCTGCCCCTGAAGATGCGAGTGCATGGTGAGATGGAGTGAGGATGGAACCCACTTGGATAAAGCATAGTCAAATGTTATGGTCACAGGATTTAACATGTTGGCAAAGCCACTGGTGATGGTGCCCTGCTGCTACGAGGATACCTTCCTGAAACCTGGGACAAAGGGATGGTCCACAGAGCAAGAAACAGAAAATCTGAAAATCTAAGGCAGGTAGTAGAGGCAGGGATCACAGGTTCAGAGAAGTGCCCATGCCAGAGGGGTCTGAGTGTGAAAATCCGGAACAATGTCCACCCACTGTGCTCACAGGGAGCCTGGAGGACTCCTGTTTACCCAGCATATAAAGAAGGCCCCATGAGAAGGCACCAGAATGGGAGGAAGCTCAGGGATGCCTGTTGCTGAAGGCCAGGGTTGGGGGTAGGAGATGCTGTTCCTGAAATGGGCTCCCAGGAGTAATGGGGTAAGAAATCCTGAAATAACAGATTCCAGGTGGAGGCTGTCAACTGTCAGGATGACGGAGGGTGCCATGATGGAAATGATTAGAGAAGTCCCAATGTCAGCTGGGGACCTCAGCTGTACAAAGCTATGCCCATGGCTCATAGAACAAAGGGGTTCAAGATCCAAAAGAGATGGAAACCCAACTCAGATACTGCTGGATGTAAATAACTAAAACAAAAAAAGATAAAGCAAATGATGGATGACCAGGAGGCTGACAGTAGCCAGTCCATCAAGAACAAGGTTCCTTTGCCCAGTTTTCAGAATTAAGCCAGTTCTCAGACCCTGAACCCATTACTATAAGACACCGGTTCCCAGTGAGGGAAGGACCCTTTAACCCTGCAGCAAGTGGAACAATTCTTTGTGACCTCTCCAGAGGTATTTATGGCCAACTAGAATTTGCTGTGAAGGGCAAATGCACTTACCCCCGGGCCCGCTCACTGGCATTACTGGCTGGCTGCCAGCGGGGGACAGGAGCCTACCATTACAGGCTTCCTTCCATGACTGCCTCATGTAATCATCACAGCTCTACAAAGGGACACGACTAGATACAGAAACGGAGGCCCCAAAGTCTGCAAAGACCACAGGGCATCCTTCCTCCCTTTCTAGAAAGGGTTTCCTGACCTCTGTCTGCACAGTGACTATTCTCTATGATGCTGGCTCCCCAGTAGGAAGAACAGGTCGGTCAGGGCCCCAGAGGGGAAGTGGGCATCTCTACTCACCAGAGTTCCCAGGGTCGTCCTGGAAGAAATGGCGCTTCCCATCCCCCATGCACAGGTTCCCTGGGGAGCTTGGGCTGTGTTTGCTGGGGTGTGTTCTCAGGCAGGAGGTAGAAGGCGCCAAGTGGTGTAGGAGGTGGTGAGGGCCCCTTCATGGATGGGGAGACCTCTGGGGTGACCAGCTGGGTGAGGTGGGGAGTGAGGGGATGTGATCTGGGTGGTGGCACTCGGTGGCGATGGGAGAGGTGGGAAGTGTCTGCTGAGACCCTGGGTGCAAGTGAGTGTCTGCAGGACTGTGCAGGGGAAAATTCAAGGACAGAGAGCCCTGGGGGTGCTGGAGGGTTCGTGTGGTGGAGAGCGGGTGAGAGCAGGCAGGCCTGTGGCTGGTGGGGGTGTCTGTGATCCTGTCTCTGTGGAACCCCCTTCATCCCTGTCCTGACCCCAGCTCGGGTTCGGGGGCTCTGGTTTCTGCTTCCCGAGGGCGGGTGGGACTGCCGGACCGCACAAGAAATTTCCGCCCCACCTCGCTCTCTGCAGCTCTCTCGCCCCTCCACCCTCCCGAGGTTCCTTTCCATCCTCCTCTCTGCCCTGCTCCTGGAGGCGGGAAAAAAAGCAGCAGTGGGGAGTGGACCGGGCAAGAATGAGCCACGGAGCAGAACTGAGCTGGGGCGCAGTCCGGGGACATCGCGCGCGCCGGTCCTTCCAGAAGCCTCACCTGCTCTGAAACTCGCTGCCGTCCACAGCCCCCAGGTTTGATCCCCGCCCCGCTTAGGCTCCATCCCAGAACTCACCGATCCTCTCTGCCCGGGACCAGCCTGACAGCTGGAGCAGAAGCGGGAGGCACTGGAGCAACGCGGGGCTGGCGGCCGCTGCCATCGGCGACCGGGAGCGCTGAAGCCTAGTGACTTGATGGGGAGCCTGGCAGGTGAATCACCCTGGGGGTCTACGTCACCGGCTGTCTCACTGGACCGAAAGTTCAGGGGGCCGGAGAGTGGGGACCCAGCGGACCTATTACCCCGGCCTTGCTGGCGGACAGGAATTGCCGGGGAATGCAGCGTGAAACACAAGCAGGTCTGGCACCCCTTCTTCCCCGCCCCTGGGAGGAGACACACTCCCTTAAGCCCTTTTGTCATTCAGATGTCTACGCCCTAGAGCTCAGCACAGTCGTCTACGCTCACCCGGGCCTGGCCCCTCGGCGCTCCCCTGAGGGGAGCGGAACACATTTCCGTTTCCTTCCGTGGGCCTGCGGCGCGGCTGGGGCTCCCTTTTGGCTGCCTGCCCGGGCCCCGCGCCTCCGCGCTCCGTTCTGGCTGCCCTCCCCGGCCACAGGCTTGTCATTACGGGCTCCCTTCTATGACTTTTATATTTTTCATTTTCTTATTAACCCAGTGTGGACACTGATATACACAAAGGTGAAGAAAATGCACAGCAGTGTTCAGCGGCGTCGGAGTCTCCTGTCCTCGCCTAGACCGGCGACACCCGCCTTCCCTCTCCCTGCGCTGCGGAGTGACCCGCTCCCTGCCCGGCGCGCAGCCCCAGGCCAGTTCCCATCCCCGCGGCCGCTCCCCAGATCCCCGGTGGACGTGGTTATAGCCCGGGTAGGTTTGTAGGTTTGTTTCTTCGTGACAGTCTCGCTCTGCCGCCCAGGCTGGAGTGCATCCGCGCAATCTCATTCACTGCAACCTCAGCCTTCTAATTCAAGTGATTCTCTTACCTCAGCCTCCGGAGTAGCTGGGACCACAGATGCGCGCCACCAAGCCCGGCTAATTTGTGTATTTTAGTGGAGACCGAATTTCATTATGTTCCCCAAGCTGATTTCGGACTCCTGGGCTCAAGTGATGAGCCCGTCTCAGCCTCCCAAAGTTCTGGGATGACAGGGGTGAGCCACCCTGCCTGGCCCGGGGCTAGATTTTATTCCAGAAGCACCAGGATTCCAGAGGCTTCAGACAACATGTTGTAAACTAAACACTGGTTAAGATGGTAAATTTTATGTTCTGCATTTTAACCAAAATTAAACAGCTCTAAAAATTATCTTAAGAATGTATGTGTTGCTCAGATCTGCGCAATTTGATCGGCAAAAAGACTCTGCTCATTAAAATCAAGGACATCATTGAGGACCTTGTCTCTAAAATCACAACCTGTGGGACACCTTGCTGATTTAGAAAGCTCATCAGAGAGATTGGCCCTGAGCTCCCCTCAGAACAGCGCCCCCACCATCACCCCCACCAGGTCTAGGGAAGGTCCAGGGGGCTCAGCAGAGCAGGTTCAACCGCCCCCATGGTTCCTGGTGGTTCCCAACTGCCAGTGCTTGCTTTTGGCCTGTTCCCCCTGGGCAAGGGTCAGGCATCCTTCCTTCAAAGCCAGGCACGAATACCCCTCCCATGTGTATCTCTCATTTTCCCACAAGAAAGAGCACCCTTCTGCTCCCTGAGACCTGGATCCACAGTGAGCACATCTGGATCTCCCTGTGTGAAAATTGCTCAGACATTCCTTTGCCTGTCTGCTAGAAGTGTGAGGTCTTTGAGAATGTCCTAGTCTCAAACTCCTGACCTCAGGAGATCCACCTGCCTCAGCTTCCCAAAGTGCTGGGATTACAGGCATGATCCACCATACCAGGACTGGGCTAGGTTTTATTACAGAAATACCAGGCAGGGTTTCAGAGGTTTAAATCAACATATTGTACACTAAGCAATTAATCAAGATGGGAATTTTATGTCCTATGTTTTTACCAAAATTAAACAGCTTTGAAAATTATTTTTATTTTATTTTTTTTTATTTTATTTTATTATTATTATTATTTTTGAGACGGAGTTTCGCTCTTGTTACCCAGGCTGGAGTGCAATGGCGCGATCTCGGCTCACCGCAACCTCCGCCTCCTGGGTTCAGGCAATTCTCCTGCCTCAGCCTCCTGAGTAGCTGGGATTACAGGCATGTGCCACCATGCCCAGCTAATTTTTTGTATTTTTAGTAGAGACGGGGTTTCACCATGTTGACCAGGACGGTCTTGATCTCTCGACCTCGTGATCCACCCGCCTCGGCCTCCCAAAGTGCTGGGATTACAGGCTTGAGCCACTGCGAAATTATCTTAAAAATTGATGTCTTACTCCTGCTCCGCCCAATGCAGATTGGCCAAAAGACTCTGCTCATTAAACTCGAGGCCAACTTTAAGGACCTTGACCCTAAAATCTCAACCTGGGAGACACTTGCTGGTTTAGAAAGCTCCTCAGAGAGATCGGCCCTGAGCTCCCAGTTCAGCAGCCACCCTCGTCCAGGTCCAGGGATGGCGCAGAGGGCTCAGCAGAGCAGGTCCAAGTGAAAGTTCATGGTGGTTCTCAACTGCTACTGCATTCTGCTGGTTTGTGCCCTTGGGCAAAGGGCCAGCCATCCTTCAAGTGGGGCACAAATACCCCCTCCCGTGTGTGTCCCTCATCTTCCCATAATACAGAGCACCCTCCTGCTCCCTGAGATCTGAATAGACAGTGAGGGCATTGGAATCTCCCTGTGTGACAACTACTTACACAGTTTAATTTGTGCGCGTGAGCCTGTGTGTGACAGAGTCTTGTTCTGTCACCAGTCTGGAGTGCAGTGGCATGATCATGGGTCACTGAAACCTCAGCCTCCTGGGCTCAAGACTTCTTCCCCCTCAATGTGGTAGAGTGTGGGGCGGGGCAGGGTAGACTGAGCCTCCTGCTGAGCCTTCCTCTGGTTGCTGTTTTCTGTGCTCTGGCAGAAGCCTCAGTAGTATTCCCAATCTTGACTTTGCCATGCCCTGCCCTAGATCAATCCAGGGGCTGAGTGGGTCTTGGCTGTGAGGGCAACCAGGCAAGTCATTCTGCCAGGCTTGGGAACTGTTCTACTTGGGAAACTTTTCTCATCACCCACTCCAATCCTGTCGCAGATAGGAGGAGCAGTGAGTGCTGTGCCCAGGCTCCTTGCCTTCCCAGTGCTCCCAGCATCACAGCAGCTCCTCCCCTGACACTGTGGGATGTGTGCTCACCATGTTCACCATGCTCCACCATTGGCCCCACATCTTCACTGCCCTCCCAACATCATCCCAGCCCCTCCAGCCTCACTGCCTGACCAGGTGAAGATTGGGTGAAGAGGCAGAGGTCCCTGTAAAACCCATGGGCCAGTTTGACTTTAGTTTCCTCTCTGAAAAGTGACTGCATTCCACATGCTGTTCCTCCAGCAACCTCCGTTGGGACGATGTGTAGGGCAGTGTAGCATCTGGGCCAGTGATGACCAATTCCCGCCACCATGGCTTTTCAACTGTATTTATTTTCTCTGAAACGGATAAACAGACCAGCAATAAGTTATGGAAACACTGTTTTTGTTACCAACAGTTGAGATGTGTGTACGTGTCAATGCTGGTTTCTTTTTTTTAAAACAAATATAAGCCCCTAGGCACTCTGCTGCATGCAGAGTCTATCTCAAAATAACACACTTTGAAGATCTTCCCAGATCTGCACAAACAGATTCTTTCCCTTTTTATCTCAGCCCAACATTGCATGGAATGATTGCGTCACAACAAAGGTAACCAGTGTCTATGGATGAAGATCCAAATGGTCTCCAGTCAGTTACTTTTACAGAAACGAAATGCTGCAGAAACTGTGCCTGCATGAATTTCAATTCATTTGTGTGGAAGGATTTCCAGGCACAGGATTGCTGTGCAATTTAATTCACCTTTAAAGCGTCTCATGTCACGGGATGGCAATGCTGGCTACACTCTTGTCTGTGACTGTGAAGACCCAGCTTGGGCAGAGGATGGTGAAACATCCACTGTAGAGGGAGGGAAACTGGTACAGGCTTCCTGAAGGACAGGGTGACAGGGCTCATCAAGAGTCAAAAATATCCGGAGAGAGAGATCCAAAATGGCTGATCACTAGCAGCTTGGGATTGTAGCTCCCACTGAAAGCGCAAAGAATGAGAGGACGCCACGCCTTCACATGAATTCTTGTTGCTCACGCACCAGGAGATTCCCAGCGGAGGAGCCCCACGGGTCGCCAGCGCGACTCTTGTGACCGGCGAGGCGGTTTTGCCGGCGCCTTGGAGCGACGGTTCTTGGTGCAGAGTCAGAAAAGCACCATCAATCTTAACGCCGCTGATTTGGTCGGTGCAGTGGGTTGCTCAGATTTCGGCGCTGAGAATCAGTAAGTTGGACGTCCACTCAGAAACCTAATTACAGAGACGGTGAATACAAAGACCACAGATGGATAAATTTATAACGAAGGGAGGAAAACGGCCAAAAAAGGCTGAGAATGCCCAAGATCAGAACGCCTCTCCCTCAGCGGGGATCCCAGTTCCTCATCAGCAACGGAACAAGGCTTGATGGAGAACGAGTGTGTTCCAATTACAGAAGCAGGCTTCAAAATGTGGATAATGAGAAACTTCTGTGAATTAAAAGAACTTGTTTTAACCCAATCTAAAGCAACTAAGAACTTTGAAAAAAGATTCGACGAAATGTTAACAAGAATACACAATTTAGAGAGGAATATAAGTGAATTGATGGAGCTGAAAAACACAATAGGAGAACTTCGTGAAGTATGCACAAGTTTTAACAGCCGAATTGATCAAGCAGAAGAAAGGATATCAGAGGTCGAAGACCAACTCAATGAAATAAAACAAGAAGACAAGATTAGAGAAAAAAGGATAAAAAGGAACGAGCAAAGTCTCCAAGAAATATGGGACTATGTGAAAAGACCTAATCTATGCTTGATAGGTGTACCTGAATGTGACGAAGAGAATGAATCCAAGCTGGAAAATACGCTTCAGGACATTATTCAGGAAAATTTTCCCAGCCTAGTAAGGCAGGATAATATTCAACTCCAGGTAATACAGAGAACACCACAGAGATATTCCTCAAGAAGAGCAACTCCAAGGCACATAATCGTCAGATTCACCAGGGTTGAAATGAAGGAGAAAATACTAAGGGCAGCCAGAGAGAAAGGTCAGGTTACCCACAAAGGGAAGCCTATCAGACTTACAGCAGATCTCTCAGCAGAAACCCTACAAGCCAGAAGAGAGTGGGGGCCAATATTCAACATTCTTAAAGAAAAGAACTTTCAACCCAGAATTTCACATCCAGCCAAACTAAGCTTCACAAGTGAAGGAAAAATAGAGTTTTTTGTGAATAAGCAAGCACTCAGAGATTTCATCACCACCAGGCCTGCTTTACAAGAGCTTCTGAAAGAACCACTACACATATGAAAGGAACAAACAGTATCAGCCTTTCTAAAAAAATTATCAAAAAGAGCATCAATATAATGAAGAATTTACATCAACTAATGGAAAAAATAGCCAGCTAATGGCAGTATTAAACTCACATATATTATTATTAATTCTAAATTTAAATTGACTAAATCCCCCAATCCAAAGACAGGCAATTTGAATAAAAAACTAAAACCCATCAGTATGCTACATCCAGATCCATCTCACATTCAAGGATACACAAAGACTCCAAACAAGGGATGGAGAAAGATTTACCAACCAAACAGAGAGCTAAAATAAATAAATAAAAAGCAGAAGTTACAATTAAGCAACAAAGATCAAAAGAAGCAAAGAAGGACATTATATAATGATAAAAGGATCAATGCAACAACAAGAAGAGCTAAAGATCCTAAATATATACGCACCCAATACAGGAATACGCAGACATACAAGACTTATAAAGAGACTTAGACTCCCACATAATAATAGTGGGAGACTTCAACATTAATATTAGACAGATCAATGAGACAGAAAATTAACAACGATATTCAGGACTTGAACTCAGATCTGGAACAAGTAAATGTAATTAACATTTATAGAACTCTCCATTTTAAATATACAAAATATACACTCTTATCAGTACCACATCATATCAACTTAGAAGTTTAAAAGAAATCTTGGTTGGCTCCTTGTTTGTTATTCTCTTCCCTCATTTTCTTTCATGTCTCCATTATTAAGGACAATTATAGGCATACCCATATTTAGACTGCATTCTAGCCCGGGCAATAAAGCAATACCCCCATCCTCTCTCCCTCTTCCTCTTTCTCTTTCTTCCTCTTAAAAAAAAAAAAAAAAAAAAAAAAAGAAGTGAAAGATCTCTGCAACAAAAACTATAAAACATTGATGTAAGATATTGAAGAAGTTATTAAAAAATGGAAATATATTCCATGTTAATGGATTGGAAGCCTCAATATTGTTAAAATGTCTCAAAAAAAAAAAGAGTCAAAAATATCCAAGTCAGACTTAGAATATGTATTCATATGCGTTTGAAATGGCCCAAAGACTCCCTGGAAAGATGTGAAGAATCCAATAAAGTTTTGTCCTGGGCACGTGGCCAATGACAGTGGAGCAGGCAGGAGTTGGGGAGCCTTGCACACATGAGTTTTATGGTTTTTATCCTGAAACTTGTCAATATATGGAGGTGAAGTAGTAAGGAAGAGCGGCGCCGGGAGCCCTAGGGACGGTCACCGGGAGGGCTCGCCCTGATCTGTTGTGGACCAAAAGGGTCTGCGGATGCGGTACCCAGACAGGGGCCCGCGGGCACTGGTTCTAGATATTTACTCAACCAAGTTGTCATAGAAGGGATATTGCAGGTGATCGCTGCTTTCAAACACGGATGACTTTCGGGGAAAGTTCGCTCCTGCGGGTTTCACTTTCCACCTGACCGTGTCTCTCCCGGCTCTGCGCGCTCCTCCCAGGGCGCCCGCTGTCCCCCAGCTCCCACCGGGTCCTGCACGGTGGAGACCCTGGTGGAGTGGATGCCCCGCTGCAGGCCGATGTCCCCGGGCCTCCGGGTGCAAAATCTGCGGAAAAACCGGCCTTTGGAAGACCTGGGAAGACTCGGCAATCGCGGCAAAAAACAGGCGGTTCCTGTATCAAGAGGTTCTAGGAAACGCGAGGCCTCGTGGAGTGAGGAGCGCCAGGTTCCTTCTTCATCCTCGTGGGGACTTTGCCGCGGGCTCAGTGTGGAGACGTCACTGTCCCGCTGGAATCCCTAGGGATCCAAAAATGTGGCCCCAGCGAGGACCCCCATCCTCCTTGCCCTGGGGCTGCTGAGGGAGGGCGCCCAGGTCACACTAGGTCCTGTGTGTCCAGGGTCTTGCAGGGGCTTCCCATTGTCGCCTCCCGACCCCGTTGCTTGAGGTCCAGGGCTCCGGGTTTCTCTGCTAGGCGGCCCTCTCCCGACCCGGCAGCTTGAACGTTGTGAGGTTCAGAAAACCCTGGCATGGTTGGAAAAGAGGGCAGGAGAAAGGGAGAGGAAGGAAGCCCGTAGGGCCAGAGAACAGGGAGACACCCCAGCCATGAGAATGGGGAGAGGGTGACAGGCAAACACCCCCACACTCCAGGGATTCTCCATCTCCTGCTCTCCACTGTAGGAACGCTGGCCCCACCCCTTCCACCCTCACTGTGTTTGGGGTCAGCCATCCAGAGGGGTGAATCATCCCCTGAGGGTGCAATTGGCATTTCCCGAGGGCTGTGGACACTGAGCACTTTTTCCTGGGCTCACTGCCATTTGCATTCTTTTTCTGATGCCAGTGGGCAAGGGGAGGTCCCCAAAAGCTGATGCGACCTCGACCCCAGCCGGTGTCAGGCTCTTGACACCACCTGGGGAAATGAATTCAAGGAGCAGTAGGAAAACAGAGAAAGGACAGAGATTTACTGCAAAAGGAAAAGTGCACACTCAAGTAAAGGGAGCGCAGGGGAGCTCCAGAGAGAGGCTGGTGCAAGGGCGATTGGGGCTGCCACCTTCTGGGTTGTGTGTTCAGTATGTTAATGAGCATATAATGAGGTCCTAGGGGAAACCGAGGTCAAATCCAGGACCTTGTTGGGTCCGCTCATTCTTAGCCGGCTTGCTCCACACTCTCATAGGGTCTTATCAGGCCAGAGCCTCTGCAGATATTTCAACAGATTCCTTTTGCTGCTCACCTGAAACCGATGCCTAAAATTTTCTCTTCTTTTGTGGCCACACTGTTTTATACCAGTTTCATTTGGAGAAACACGTATTCAAATTCTTCGCATATATTTGAATTCTTTTTTGTTTGTTTGTTTGTTTAATAATGTTGAGTTGCAAGAATTCTTTATATATTCAGGATACCAGTCCCTTACCAAATATATGATTTTCAAATATTTTCTCCATTTTTAAAGCTTTTTAACTTCTAAATGGAGTTTTTTTTTTTGAAATACAAAAGTTTTACATTTGCATGAAATGAAATTAAACAACCTTTTATTTTGCCATTTGTGCTATTGGCATACAGTACTTAAGAAGCCTTTGCCAAATCCAGGTCACGAAAATTTACTGCTCTATTTTCTTCTGAGATTCTCATATTCTCATGTGTTAGGTGGACATCTGCCATTCACCTAGAGCTAGTTTCTGTGTGTGCTGGAAGGAAGGGTCCACCTCATTCTCCTGCAGGTGGCGCCCAGTGGCCCCAGCACCATTCACTGTGGTGTAGGATGCGCCCGCCCCACCTCCTGTCCCTCCCTCCTGCACTTGGCATCAGAACTGTGTCCCGCTGAATGGTTCTCCCCGCGGTTTCCACCAATGAAATCCCTCATGTGAATCCCATGGAGCCACCTTGTCCTCAGTGGACCTGGACTAGGGAGTGGATTCACCAGAGTAAATTAGATTTCATTAGATAGAAGCTTCTGAGAATACTAACACTCAGCAAGCCCTCTCATTCATCAAATGTGAAAAATGGCATTATTTGGTCATTTGGTTCCTACAACTCTTCTGTCAGCTTAGCTTATTGGGGTTTAAATTATTTTTTTGTTACTTCTGCTGCTGCTGTTGTTTTCTTTGAGACAGGCTCTCATTCTGTCTTCCTGTTTGGATTGCAGTGGCACCACCACGACTCACTGTGACCTCAAACTCCCAGGCTCGAGTGATCCTCCCACCTTAGCCTCCTGAGGTGCTGGAGCTAAAGCCACATGCTAGTACACTTGGTCAGTTTTCTGAAATTGTCTGTACAGATGGGCTCTCACCATGTTGCCACTGCTGATCTCCAACTCCCAGCCTCAAGCCATCCTCTGTCACTGGCCTCCCAGAGTTCTGGGATTACAGGCATGAGCCACCACTCCTGGCCCAAAAAGTTGTTGCTGTTGAGTTGTTACTTTTCACATGGTTGTATGACATTGTGTAGTTTTAAACATTCTGCAGAAGTAATTTGGGCAATGCCATACAATAAAATGTTTTCTTCAGACACAATTTCCTAAAAATAGAAGTGCCATGAAAATGTTGTGCATTTTGTCAAACCTTAAGTTTCAAATCTTGAGGGTGATTCTGAGCTCTTGTTTTGGTTGACACAATAATCCATAAAAACAAGTAAAGTGCCCCCTCTGGTCTGGAGGGGCAAGGAGGTGAAGGCATTGAAAAGCCAAAGTGACAGCCTCTTCCATAGACATGAACCTGCCTAAATATCTCACGCCCCATGAAAGAGGGTCCTGGAATCCCCGCTTCTCCAGAGCCCCATGCAGCCCGTGAAGCACTCTCTTCTGTCTCTGCAAATGGCTGAACAGCTCCTGCTGGTCTCTGTGGGGCTGTGGAGGCTCCAGGTCCCCAAGGCCCAGGGGATGTCCCGCTCACTGGGTCCCACCAAGGGTGCACCCCACTGTGGGTGGTGGAGGAGACCAGGTGTGGCTGCTCCTGCTCCTACTCTTCTCCTGACCGGCCAATCTTAATAGGAGAAAGGAGTATGGATGAGCGAAGCCATGGAGATTGATGCTGGAAAGAACAGAAATGAAGAACTTTGTGCAGTTCCCCAAATTATAGGGATTCCTTTCTGAGTCAGATCTAGTAGCCCTGGGGTGGTCTGATGATTGACTTCCTCCCATGTGTCTTAAACCCTATCGTATGGCAGCCGCTGTGCTAGGTGCTGGGATTTCAGGTGGGTGACTGACGTGTCTGGTCCTCAAGGCACTTAGATCCAGGCATAGAAACAAACACCCATGTGGTGGCTGCTGCCGATGTGATGTCCTCGAGGTGGTTTGGGCTATCAGAGGGCAGAAGAGGGGGTGACTCATTCTGCCTGAGGAGTGGCATGGAGGCTTCTCGGGAGGTGACATTTCAGATTGTTCTTGTAGGAATAGTAAGAATGCAGGGCTGATGGCCCCACAGGGTGGTGGGGTGTGCCTTATGCTGTGCTGAGGCACAGGATTTGAGAAATAAAGAGACAGGACACAAGTAAAACACAACTGGGCTCCGGGGGCCAAACCACCTGTGAGCGGAGTCAGTTGAGGCCCTGAATGTCCAGAAGCATGTGTATTTATTGTGTATAGGTTAGGGCGCAGGGCAGTGAGTGAAATGATTTTTAAGGATAGTGATAGGGTCGTGAGCAATAAAACAAGGGGTCCACCCCCATTAGGTCACCTAGGCTAGGAGGTGGACAGTGCACAGCAAGGGGTCCATTCCCATCAAGGTAAGGACCGTGTGCAGTAAGGGGTCCACTCCCATTAGGTCACGGAGGCTTGAAGGTGGGTCGTGCGCAGTGAAGAGGGTGCAGTGCGCAATACCTCTATCTATGGCAAACTACTTCCTCGAAGATTTATGGGGGGATGCTTTAAGTCACCCAGTAGTTGCAGAGCTGTCAGGGTTACCACCACCTGCTGGCAGCTTCCAGTGAGTTCTGTGGGATGATGCTTTTCGAGCAGCACAGTAGCAAGAGCTGATAAAGTTCACGGTCACCAAGGTGGATTGCCAGTCTGA
The DNA here is from genome assembly GCF_048565385.1 of Saimiri boliviensis. Lineage (NCBI taxonomy): Eukaryota > Metazoa > Chordata > Mammalia > Primates > Cebidae > Saimiri > Saimiri boliviensis. The sequence goes on along the minus strand of NC_133452.1, from coordinate 20,064,178 downwards.
GGGCAGCCTTCCACAGGAACTGGAGCAAGGTCCTATAACTCCTTTATCAGGAGGAGTGGCTCTCGCCCCAAGCCTGCCATCCAGCCAGTATCTTTATGATACTCAACCTGGGCCATGGATTCTTGTCCTGGTATAACTGCTTTTTCCTTAAGTCACGCTCTGCACTGTGTCTGCTCTAGGCATTCCTCCAATTATAAGCTGCTTATTCCTTTATTCATGCTCTGTACTGTATCTGCTCTAGGCATTCCTCTGATTATAAACAAAGATATAGTTTTATATATATATTTATATATATATATATGGAAATAACTGAGTGGTAAGATATTCTTTAGACACTCATTCTATGAACTAATATATGATTATATAGAGAGGATTGTATAAAGGAAAATAACTGAGTTGTAACACTATAAACTGAAATATTCTCCAGGTCTTAATTGTGCCAGGATTCTGTTTACCTCTCCTTCCTTGGTACCTATATGGGGGTTACCCACAAAGAATACAGCATGGCCAGGTGGGAGGAGAAGACAGGGCAACCGGCAGAGGGACAGGCCTGAGGAGGAGGCCTGGGGTGCAATTATCACAGAAGTCTGGGGAGCTGTGAGAAGTCTGCAGGAATGAAACCTCAGTTACTGGGGTAGACTCTTTCCACAGGGAGGAGAGAATGTCAGGAGGGAAGACAGGGAATGAGGGGTGGGCGGGAACTCCGGTGGAGGCCCTATCTCTCTACACAGCAAATCAGCCAGGAAATCAATTCACCATTTATGCATGCATGTTATCACACACACACACACACACACACACACGCACACACACACAGGTACACACGCACAGTGTCACACACACACACAAACCCCCACACATACACAACTGCAGCAGAGATTCAGACACAGACACGCACATACACGTGCACACACAGACGTATATAAAAACACGGAAGAAACTGCATGTCATCTCGAGAGTTGTCCTGTCTGTCCCATTCTGCCCACTCACCTGTCATCTTGGGGGCTCTCTCTCAGCTCCTGAAGGACTTCTGAAGGACTTCAAGCAGGATGTCACTGTGTGATCTGAAACACTCAGACAGCTCCTCACTCTGACCTTCCTTCCTGGTCCCCTGGGTTCTGGGATGAAGCAGGGTCCTGCTCGTTTCTGCTGCAGCAGAAGAGAACCCTCTCCCCTGGGGCAGAACTGCAGGGCCACTGGAGGGCACCCCTCTGCTCTTTGCCCTCAGGGCATCTCGATCTGTAGGATGGGAGGAACTGCCCCAAGCCCCAGAAATAAACCTTTTATGGATCCCTCCCTCATCCACCATGATGTCACAAGCTGTGTGCCAAGGAACTCAGGGCACAAACTCACTGAGCAAACCCTCTGGGCTTATGGAAATATTTAAAAGGTAAGCAGTGCCATCTGCTGGAAATGACTAGGAAGTGCTAGTCCACGGTGTTAGTTTCAACGTTAGACTATACATCATTGCTTCAGATGACGTGGTATTTTTACAATCTGTGATTTCAGCAGTTGCTGTGATAAAAAAAAAAAAAAAAAAAAAAAAAAAAAAAAAAAAAAAAACACACACACACACACACACACAAAAAAAAAACACAATCCCCTGCAAAAATTGGTATGAAACAGGAAATGAGGGCGTCTGTGCCCAATCTATTTCCAAGGTTTGAGAAGTTGCTCAGTGCCCAACAGGTACCCATGTCCACTAGTACACACTTGTGCTTATTTGAGAATAAAATAGGGGGAACTGACGTGCAGGTCGGAATAAAGGCCGGTGTGAGAGAGCCCAGCAGAAGAAAACATGGCTGCCAAAGTGTTTGAGTCGGTCTGCTAGTATGGCCTGGCCTTAGCTGTGGCAGGAGGTGTGGTGAACTCCACCGTATATAATGTGGATGCTGGGCACAGAGCTGCTATCTTTGATTGATTCCGTGGAGTACAGGACATTGTGGAGGGGAAGAAACTCACTTTCTCATCCCATGGGACAGAAACCAATTATATTTGATTGCTGTTCCAACCACTTCATGTGCCAGTCATCACTGGTAGCAAAGATTTACAGAATATCACCATCACACTGCGTGTCCTCTTCTGGTCATTAGCCAGCTTCCGTGCCCTCCCCTAGCCAGCTTCCCTGCCCTCCCCTGGCCAGCTTCCCCGCATCTCCACCAGCATGGGAGAGGGCTATGATGAGGGTGGGCTGCATCCATCAGGACTGAGATCCTCAGTCAGTCGTGGTTGGCTTTGATGCTGGAGAACTAATCTCCCAGAGAGAGCTGTTCCCCAGGCAGGTGAATGACGGAGCGAGCAGCCACCTTTGGGCTCATCCTGGCTGACATGTCCTTGACAGATCTCACCTTTGGGAAGGAGTTCACAGAAGCGGTGGAAGCCAAACAGGTGGTTCAGCAGAAAACAGAGAGGGCCAGATTTGTCGTGGAAAAGGCTGAGCAGAAAAAGGCGGCTGTCATTTCTGCTGAGGGTGGCTCCAAGGCAGCTGAGCTGATTGTCACCTCACTGGCCACCGCACGGGACGGCCTGATGGAGCTGCACAAGCTGGAAGCTGCGGAGGACATCGCAGGCCAGGTCTCACGCTCTCTCTCGGAACATCACCTACCTGCTGGCAGGGACATCCGTGCTCCTCCAGCTGCCCCAGTGAGGGCCCACCCTGCCTGCACCTCTGTGGGCCGACTGGGCCACAGACTGGATGATTCTTAACACTGCCTTCCTTCTGCCCCTCCCCAGAAATCATGGTGAAATTTCATCATTGGCTTACAGTGAAGGAGATAAAGGTAAAATCTCTTCATATCTCTAATTAGGTTATCAAATGACTCTTTGGTTCTTCTCACATCCATGTACTTTTTTATCCACCTCCCTACCAAAAATTTGCCAAGTGCCTGTGCAAACTGGCTTTAGGTCCCAATTTGGGGCCTGCTGAAGCTCTGGCCTGGCACCAGCAGCTGGCAGCCTGCAGGCAGGGCAGTGTGTGATGGACTGGGGAGCACAGGTGTCCTCCTGGGTCCACGTGTGGCCTCCATCCTGTGGCTGATGGAAGATTTGCGGATGAGGCCCACGTGTCTGAACTGAGAAGGCAGGCCTCCTTCTTCACAGCAGTTCCTGCGCAGATGCCGCTGAAGAGATGTGCCGGGGAAGGGCGGAGAGGACGTAGTCTGTCTCTTTCCATAAGGCTGCTGCTCTTTAGCTGTGTGACCAGCAGGTCTGTGTGAACTGGGCACAGATTGAAGAATCTGCCCCTGTTGAGGTGGGTGGGCCTGATTGTTGCCGCCCAGAGTCCTAAATCTTGGATGGACTTGGATAGTGAGCAGGCCTGGACTGAGATGTGAGCCCCCTTGAAGATTCCCTCTCTACACCCACCTGGGTCCCTCTCTAACACCCAAGGGAATTCCAACTTGAAGGATTGCATCCTGCTGGGGCTGAACCTCCACCAGAGATGTGTCTGACCTGCGTTCCCGGCTCCCTGGTTCAGAGACTGCCCTTCTCCTGGGCTCTGTGCCTGCGCTGGGAAGGACACTACCACGGGAAGGAAACAAATGTGTAGAAACTGCCATTGATAAATGACACCCAGCCCTTCCAGCTCAGAAACAAACAAACAAAAAGAATGAAATAAACATACTACATTTTCAATTTACGTGAAATGTTTTCTTAAATAGTGATTAAATTGCTAGGTCATAAATATTTATTGTTTGGTACTAATTATTTAATAAATACATTCTTGGGTATTTCTTTTTCTTTTTTTTCTTTTTCTTTTCTTTTTTTCTTTTTGAGACAGAGTCTTCCCTGCCCAGGCTGGAGTGTAGCGGCGCCGTCTCGGCTCACTGCAATGCCTGCCTCCCAGGTTCAGGCGATTCTCCTGCTTCAGCCTCCTGAGTAGCTGGGACTACATACACTTGCCACCACGCCTGGCTGATTTTTGTTTTTAGTAGGGATGGGGTTTCTCCATGTTGGTCAGGCTGGTCTCAATCTCCTAGTCCTTCCACCCCGGACTCCCAAAGTGCTTGGATTACAGGTGTGAGTCACTTCACCCAGGCTTTCTTTTTTTTTTTTTTTTTCTTTTTTTTTCTTTTTTTTTTTTATTGCATTTTAGGTTTTGGGGTACATGTGATGATTTTTTTTTTCTTTTTTTTTTTTTTATTGCATTTTAGGTTCACCCAGGCTTTCATTTGTTTTAGAGTTGTCTTAAAAATGTTATATACCTTCTGGATTTTCCCTGGACCTCTCAAGGCCTCTGCCTCCTGCGGGAATGCTCACCTCCTTGAAGGCGGGACTCACATGTCACCTTCTCGATAGACCTTCATGTTTCAGCTACTGAGGACTTCGGGGCTCCCCTCCTGTTCTTCCTCCCCACAACCTTGTTCTCTGTGCCCTGAATCATCTGTCACCTTTCTACGTCCCATGCAATGCACCTGCTGGTTGTGTTCACCTGCTGTCCACACTGGAGCAGGGATTCTGTCTGTTTTCCTCAGAGGAGCATGCGCAGCACAGCCCATTGTGGGTGCTGAGGCTGTAGGAACTCGGCGAGTGAATAAAAGAGACACAGTGATTGGGGCGGGGCCTCTTTCGTGTCAAATCACTCACTATGGTTTAGATGGTAACTTAAGACGTGGTGAGAGCAGTATTTTCTGGGCACAATAAATCCGAATATATTGTGAAGACAAGTAGAAAGAAATGTTAGGTGGAAGTATGTAAATTTTCAAGGAGTTAGGAAGAGTGAGAAAAAAGCCAATCAGGAAAGGGGCAAGGTTGGCTTGGGTGTGGCTAAGCTGGTGGAGAAACGCAGCCGTCTGCGATAGAGGGCCTGAGCTGTGAGGCTCCTCTGCAATTCCGAGACCACCCCCATCACCTGCCCGGCCCCTCCTCTCCCCCAAGGCTGAATGCAGCTCTAGTGCCTTCAGTGCCAAGGAAGCCACAGTCCCAGGACTGAGGAAGGGCTGAGGTGGACAGTGGAAAAGGAGGGGTTGGTGCAGAAGGGGAAGGCGGACAGCAAGGATTCCCTGAGGATACACAAAACATATCACCTGAAAATGGGAAAACAGTAAGGCTATAAAGAACAAGATGGAATTCATGTGCAATTTCTTATGCAATGTTTCATTTTAGGGTATGGCACTTACATGTATAACTTTTATACAATTATCATCATATAACTTACGGTTATTTTAAATGATTGGAGTTTATTTTTTTGAGCTGGGTTAGGGTTCATAGTGCAGAGTTCTCTCACTCAGTTAATCCCTTTTTTTGGGCCTTATGTCATTTTTATTTATTCATCCATCTTTAATTTCAGCCTATATTATAAAGAGTACCCATACAGGGCTGTTACACGGATAGATTTTGGGAGGCTGAGGCTTGGTGTCCCAATGATCCCATCACCCAAGCTGTAAGCAGGGTCCCCAACAGGTGGTTTTCAGCCAGATGTCCCTCCTCTCTCCCCCATCTAGTGATCTCCAGCATCTGGTTCATGTGAATTCAATGTTTAGCTGCCACTTTCAACGGGAACCTGCAGTATGTGGCTTTCTGTCCTTGCATTGGGTTGCTTAGAATAACAGCCTCTCGTTCCATCCGTGTTGCTGAAGAGGACATGATTTTGCTGTTTCATGGCCGCATAGATTTTCATGGCATCTGTGTACCACAGTGTTTTCATTCAGTTCACTGTTTCGGGGCACTGAGATTGACTCTGCGTCCTCGCTAGTGAGAACAGCACTGCATTGAACATATGGGTGCAGGTGTCTTTTTGGTAAAATAAATTCTTTTCCTTTGGGATATCCCCACTAGCAGAATTGCTGGGTGGAATGGCAGTTCTACTTTAACAGCGTCTGTTTCCTTTCTCTGCAGCCTCACCACCATCTCTGACTTTGTGACAGGTAAGAGGTGGTAACTCACTGCGGTTTTGATTGGCACCTGTCTGATGATTTGGCCACTTGCATGTCTTCTACTGAACAATGTTCATCTCTTTACCCATTTGTTCATTGGATTTTTTGTTCTTGCTTGTTGAATTCTGGATACTGAACAAGATTCTGTAGATATTAGCTTCTGGATATTAGACCTTTGTCAGGTGAGGTTACAGTGAGTGATGATTATGCCGCTTCCCTCCAATATGTTTTACAGAATGAGAAAATGTAAAATACCCTAAAAATACAAAGGATTAATAGAATTCTTGGTCAGTGTATGGAAAGGATTCCTGAGGTGTAAATCCCAGCATGTGATTTTACTAGCAATACCGTTTGGAATAATGAGGTCATGCTTCAGAGAAGTGTCTGCTTTCCCACAATCAACAAAGTAGAATGAAAATGCTTTTTGCTGGGATTTCTTGTCCAGTTATAACTTGTGCAGAAATTCCATCCATTAGCACCGAGAGGAAGTGGCAGAGGATGTGAAGAAAAACGGCTGCCAGGACCATCACTGAAGGTAATGAGCGGCATGAGAGGTTGGGTCTCCAATGCCCTCATCATCTGCTGCAGGCTGTGGCCTTGCCAAGGCTTGAACTCCTGGCTGTCCAGCAAGGCACAGTGGTGAGTAGACAGGCGGCCTTCCTGAAGGAGAGTGGGAGGCAAACCGGGCCAACAGGGGCTGCTGGGTGTCATCTTCCACCTTCAGAAAGATGAAGCGTTGGTTTAAGTGGCTGAGAAAAACCTGGGTCTGTTCTCCTGGGTGACCCCTCCCAGGCCCTCCCCATTTTGGAGCCCCTCCCCCAGATAAGGACCATGTTTTCCCTCCAACCCTCTCCCTGGCTCTGCAGCCTCGAAACCTCCTTCCTCCCACACCACATCACTGAGCCAGCCCAGGCCCCACTACAGCCCACGGGGTTCAGAACTGAGGCTGGGAAAGAGGGGTCTGCACCCTCACTCAGGGCCTGCACCTCCTCCTCACAGAAGGGTCTAGAGGATCTGGGGGGGCCTGTCCAAAGAGCGGTCTCTGGATCCACGTTCCCTGGCCTTGGGTGGGCTTGCAGGCAAACCTGCTCTTTCCCCTTCCCTCTCAGCCTCTCCTCACCCTGGGAGCTGCACCCACAGCTCTGAATGGAACCGTCCCCACCCGCCCCATTCATTCCTGGCCAAGCTCAGTGCTGACCATGGAACTCCAGCAGCCGCTCAGCTCCCTGTCTGCGTCCATCTGCTCCAGGCAGGACTGCAGCTGGCTCAGGGTCTGGAGTGTGCAGGAGGCGGGAGGGCAGGGGCACTGCCACAGAGCCTTGCTGGCAATCCCACGGATTCTAGTGGCTCGGCCTTTTCCTAAACCTCATCCTGGACACACTCCACCCTTCACCTTCCCCCTTAACTGCTGGAACCCAAGCTGCTTTCTCTGGGAATGCGGCCTTTGGAATGGGGTGAATCAAGGCCTCACCGCCCCCTCGTCCTGGGATTCCCCCAGATCACTCTCTCCTCTGCCTCCTTCAGGGATGCCCTTTCCCTTGACCTCCTAGGTGAAGCGGCCATGCTGCTCCTCTCCTACTGTGCGGACTGCCCGTGTCTGGGTTCCTGCTGCCTGCGGGCCACACACCACTACCCTTCCCAAGAAGGAACCTGCTCTGAAACAGGCCTGAGTTGGCTAATCAGACCCGGAGCCTTGTATGGGCCCCTTCCTTTCCCTCCAGCCTCTGAAGGTGAGAATCCATCAGAACTCAGGGCAGAGCTGCCCAGGTCAGTGCCAACAAGTGACACGAGGTCTCATTCACCTGTCTCATGTCAGGACGGAAAGGTCCCGGCCATGGGGAGGGGTGGGATTCTGGGAATTCTCCTTTCCCATGCTCTCACGTCACCCACCTGCTTCTTGCTCCCCTCCCAAATCTGCCCACCGTACCTGTCACTCTAAATGACTCACCTCAGATTATATATAGATGACATATAAGATGAAAGAGAGAAGGATGAGGAGGCCCCAGGGACTGACGGTGGTGGCCACGGATATGGGTTGGGCTGTGTCTGTGGGCTCGGAGGGCGGTGCTGAAATGGAAACACCAGCGTCACAACCCTTGCCCAGGCCCCGCATTTGAAGACACACCTCCTCTGCTCCTGCCACCCCTTGGAGGTGGTTTTGATGTATTTCCAGAAACAGAACAATGGGAGAGGAAAGGAAAAGTGATTATAGGAGGAGGGACATCTAAGGAGAAAGGTCTAGAAACACAATAATGCCCATAGTTTTGAGGCTGGCGAGAAATCCACAGTGAGGGGAGCAGAAGCAGGTGCAGTGAGGAAGAGGAGTCAGGAGGGAGAAGGGAGAGGAGGATGGGAGAGCACAGGCGCCCCCAGGAGGAGCCCCCCACGAGGGGTCATGTTCTTACTCAAACGCACACACTCACAATCACACACACACTCCCACAAACACTGACACCCGCTCACACCCATACACCCGCACCCACCACAGACACCGACAGACAAGGCTGTAACTCGACAGCATCTCCAGGCGCTCCCAGTGCTCCCCTGTAGTCACCTGTGGGCTCCTGCCTCTCCCTGCACATCGAGAAGTCCTGAAGCCAGCTCCCGCAGTCTCCCACTGAAAGCTTCTCCAAGTGCTGAGTCAGTTTCCTGTCCTCCTCCCACTTCTGTTTCATCTGCCTGGCTCCAGCAAGAACCACTGTCCACTTTCTGTTGTTTGAATCAAAGAGGAGGAACTTCTGTCCATTAACGCTGAACTCCCAGGATGCATTCCTGTGTCCATCGGCTTCACACTCACAAGACATCCTGGCCTGCAGCGTGACGGGTCCTGTCCCAATCAGATAGAGATCAGCTCTGGTGTTTACAAATTCTCTTCCCTGCCCCACATCCTCCTCCTCTGAGCCCCTTCTCATCTGGCCCTGTTGTCTCCTCCAGGTCCTGCCCTTGCTGCTGGGTGTCACGGAGGCCCCGTGTCTAATGTCTTCTCCCCACACACGGTGCAGCCCCTGAGCCCACAGTCTGCTCCCTTCCGTCCTCGGTCTCCTCCACTCACCACTGGGGGTGAAATACTCCAGCTGAATGAAATCAGCCAGTTCCAGTCTGAGCGTCTGCCCCATCTCTCTCAGCATTTTCAGTTGTCTTTCCCAGGCATCTGTGGCATTCAGCTGCTCTTCTAGGCAACCCACAGATAAGACCTTGTCAATGCCACAGTCATAGGAGAGGAAATTCTTCTGATCCACCTGGCCTTGGACCTTGCACCACCGTTGTCCAGGTCTGGGCAGATGGGTGATGGTGAAGTTGTACGAGCGACAGTGAGCGTCTATGGGAAAAAAGAAAAACACCGGAGAGTGTTGGGGCGGGGAAAAGACCCCAGACACTGTGACAGCAAGAGGGTTTCCTGCAGGGCGAGGCTGCATGGGCTTCTCTTCCTGGGCAGTGGCCTCTGTCTGTGGAGGAACCACGGGTCACCAATGTGTCCATCTCCCCACTCTGCCCAGGCCTATACATACATCGGTCAGCACAGGACCTTGCCCAGGAGGTGCCAGGCCTGCTACAGGAGGAAAGGCCTAGATGGCAGGACCTTCAGCAGCAGCCCAGGTGGACTGTGGGAGGTGGAGAGTGGGGAGGGCACCCTGAGGATGCTGGAGCGTGGCACAGTGGGTACAATGTAGTCAACATTGGAGAAGAGTGAGTCTATTTATTATGGGTAACAAGACACAGTGGGTTCCCTGGAATGTGCCTCTCATCTGCTAGTAGGTTGCCCTTGGGACATTGAAAAAGAATACCTACACCGCATGAAACAAAAACCCAGCTCTTATGTGGCGGGTTGTAGGGGAAGGAACAAAAGGCCCAGAGAAGCGCCCGTGCCAGAGTGGCTGCAGCAGGAAAATCCAGAACATTGTGCCCACGGGAAGCCTGGAGGACTCCTGTCTACCCAGCATATAAAGAAGGCCCCGGGAGAAGGCAGCGGACTGTCAAGAAGCTCAGGTGTGCCTGTTGCTGAAGGTCAGGGTTGGGTGTAGGAGATGCTGTTCCTGAAATGGGCTCCCAGCAGTAATGGGGATGGAAAATCCTGAAATACCAGATCTCAAGTGGAGGGTGCCATGATGGAAATGATTAGGGAAGTCACAATGCCAGCTGGGGACCTCAGCCATGCAAAGCTATGCCCATGGCTCATAAAACAAAGGGGTCCAAGTTCCAAAAGAGATGGAGACTCCATGCAGCTACTGCTAGACTTAAATAATTACCACAAGCAAAGACAAAATGCAAGGACAGATGACCTGGAAGCTGAAAGTCGTCACCCCAGGAAATAACCGGGCTCCTTTGCTCAACAGTGACAACTGAGCCACATCTCAGACCCAGAGTCCATGACTAGAAGAAGAGCCCAGAGCCCCTGGTGGGCCCCTTCAACCCACAGCAACTGCAGTGACTGCTTCAGCCTCCCCACAGAGCCAGACGGGCATTCACTCTGCTGACTGTACACTAAGAAACAGCAAATACCCAGACACGCCTAGTGGACACAGTGTGCGAGCCGACCTCCTCCCAGGGATCTGAAGCATTTGCTTGCTCCCCTGTTACTCATGAGGTGCATTTGGGGCAAAGCAACGGATGGACACCTGTGTCAGGTCCAGTTAGAGGGATGTGCTGCACTCATAGACCCATTCCATAGTAATTTCACATTTCCTGGATTTGTACCAGGAATGGATAGAGTTTGTAGTTAATTTAGTACCTATTACAGGTTGTGCTGGTCATATGACCTCCCCATCACTACTCAACCCTGCCCTTGTAGATGGGGTGCAGCCATACACAATCCGTGAATGAGGAGTGGGGCTGGACCTGCCACTATGGCTATTTGACCCTGGACTCCCTAAGATCCCAGAGGCATGTGTGGTTGGAAAAGGTGCTATGTGGATTTCATGGCAATTTCCAACCGCAGAATCACAACAGCGTCCCCCAGTGCTCAGAATCAAGGCTGTGCCACTCACAGCTGCAAAATCTCCTCATTGTAAAGTGGCTCCAGGTGTGTCTCTGGGCCCTGGTGAAGATGGGCCTCCCTATAGGAAGGCAGTGACTGCACAGCCTCAGAGCTGCCATCACAGGGTGTGCTCCTCACCCTCTAGGTCATTAGGAAAGTAGGCCTGGCTGTGAGAAGATGCAGGTGGTTCTCCTGGGATGGGCAGGAGCAGGGCCACAGGGAACTGAGAAGCTGCACAAGCAGTTGGCCCCGATCCCCGGACACCACATGGCTGCACCCCCTCACCCTCAGCTTACACTTGAGGCTTCAGAGAGGGTCCCTGATGGACCCTGTGGACCATAGATGCCACTCAGTAGCAAAGTAGAGGAGAATAGACCCCGAACCATGGGACCACCACTCCTGTAACATCTATACCACCCAGAAGCCACAGGGAGAGTAGGACCCGCTTCTGACTCTTGAAGTCAAACCTGGACACTGCTTGGAGATGGCATTCTAGGGAACTGGGCCCCAATCACTGGGACACTGTAATCTCATGGAGGGACAGCAACAAAGGACAGTGGCCAAATCTGGTCCCCCTTCATTTACAGGTTGCCATTGTCTGCTGTTACTCTACAAAGGGACAGGACTGAACACGGAGACAGAGAACCCTGAAAGACCAAAGTGCCTCCTGCCTTCTTTTTCTAGAAAGACTTTGCTGACTCCTGTCTGCATGTAGCAGGCCAATTCCCCCTGACAGTCACACAGACAGGCCTGCACGACACTCCAGTTACACAGCCAGATTTCCACAGCACTGCCTTCACACTCAGCAGGTAAACCCAGGGAAATCGATGCCCAGACGTCAAAGCTAAAAATGAAACATGTGGTCAATAGGAGCCTTGCATGGGCTTCTCCCTAACCTGGAGCAAGCCAAAACAATAGAGCCAGTCTTCATTCCTAGTGCCAGGACCTGTATCTGAGACAAGTCAAGGTAGCAGGGGCAGTTGTTTGAATAGATTCATTGGAGCGCCTAAGGCAGCTCTCCTGACCAAGCTGTAAAGGAGAGAAGATAGAAATAATCGGGCCGGGCGCGGTGGCTCAAGCCTGTAATCACAGCACTTTGGGAGGCCGAGGCGGGTGGATCACGAGGTCAGGAGATCGAGACCATCCTGGTCAACATGGTGAAACTCCATCTCTACTAAAAATACAAAAAATTAGCTGGGCATGGTGGCACATGCCTGTAATCCCAGCTACTCAGGAAGCTGAGGCAGGAGAATTGCTTGAACCCAGGAGGCGGAGGTTGCAGTGAGCCGAGATCGCGCCATTGCACTCCAGCCTGGGTAACAAGAGCGAAACTCCATCTCAAATAAAATAAAATAAAATAAAAAATAATAATCACCCTGGTACAACAGCATACAGGCGATGAAGGTACTGGGGCCCTTTTAATCAGACTTAGTGAGGATTTTTGCCTCTGACCTTCTCGGTGAAATAAGATTAGTTCCCTGTAGACTTAGGTGAAAGCTACACTGCACATAGGCACATAACCCCAACCTATGTAAGCACTAAGAAAATGGTAACACTTTCAGTTGGTCTGGTGGAATTATCTCCGCCTTCTCCCTCTATCTGGTTACAGCAATAAATTCCCTTCTTTCCTAGTTTGTCTGCTTCTCATTATTTGGCCTTGGGAAAAGGCAGCCAGATGGGCTTGGCTCCGGGAACATGCACGGTGACTCTTCTCTATGAGGCTGTCTCCCCAGTAGGAATCAGGTGGCTCTGGGACCCAAGGGCAGAAGTGGGCACCTCTACTCACCAGGGTTCCCAGGGTCATCATGGGGGACATGGTGTGTCCCATTTCCCCTGCACAGGTTCTGTGGGGAGTTAGGTATGTGTTTGCTGGGTGTGTCCTTGGGCAAAGGGAAGAAGGTGCCAGTTGGTGGGGGAGGTGGTGAGGGAGGCCTGTGGGGTGACAGGGCTGGGCTGAGGTGGGGAGTGAGAGGATGTGACCTGGGAGGTGGCAGTGGATGTGAGGGAGAGGTGGGAAGTGTCTGCTGAGCCCCTGGGTGCAGGACAGTGTCTGCAGGAAAGCTCAGGGAGAAAGGGCAGCAGTCCTGGGGCTGCTGGAAGGTTTGTGTGTGGAGAGCGGGTGAGAGCAGAGCAGGCCTGTGGCTGGTGGGGGTGTCTGTGATATTGTCCCTGTGGAACTCCTTTTTACCCCTGTCCTGACCCCAGCTCGGGTTGCGGGGTCTCTGGTTTCTTCTTCCCTAGGGCGGATGGGACTGCCGGGCTGCATTAGTGTGGGTAATCCCCCATATAGGTACCGAGGAATGAGAGCTAAGCAGAACCCTGACACAGTTAGGGCTTGAGGAAGTAACACTTTATAGTGTTACTACTCCGCTATTTCCTTTTATATAATCCTTTACACAATCATATATTAGTTTATAGAAATAAGGCTTGAAGCCTCCCTTTATCTAATCCTCTATATATAATCATTAATAGTTGATAGTATGAGTGCCTAAAGAATATTTCCCTACATATATACCTATAATTATATCTTAGTTTATAATCAGAGGAATGCCTAGAGTGGACACAGTACAGAGCACGAATTAAAGAACAAGCAGCTTATAATGGGAGAAATGCCTAGAGCAGACACAGTGCAGAGCATGACTTAAGGGAAAAACAGTTATACCAGGACAAGAATCCATGGCCCAGGTTGAGTATCGTAAAGATACCCGCTGGATGGCAGGCTTGGGGTGAGAGCCGCTCCTCCTGATAAAGGAGTTGTAGGACCTTGCTCCAGTTCTTGTGGAAGGCTGCCCTCAGACTGGCAATCCACCTTGGTGACTGTGAACTTTATCAGCTCTTGCTACTGTGCTGCTCGAAAAGCATCTTCCCATAGAACCCATTGGAAGCTACCAGAAGGTGGTGGTAACTTTGACAGCTCTGTCACTGCTATGTGACTTAAAGCATCCTCCTATAAATCTTCTTAGAAGCAGTTTTCCCATAGATAGAAGTATCGCACACTGTACCCTCTTCACTGAGCACGGCCCACCTTCAAGCTTCAGTGACCCAATGGGGGTGGACCCCTTACTGCACGTGGCCCTTGCTTCCGTGGGAATGGGCCCCTTGCTGTGCACTGTCCACCTCCTGGCCTAGGTGACCTCATGGGGGTGGACCCCATGTTTTATTGCTCACGACCCTATCACTATCCTCAAAGATGATTTCACTCACTGCCCTGCCCCCTAACCTATACACAATAAATACTCATGCTTCTGGACATTCGGGGCCTCACCTGACTCTGCTTATAGGTGGCGTGGCGTGCCCCCTCCCCCACCCCCTTCCCCACCCCAACCCCTCCCCCACCCCACCCCACCCCTCCCCCACCCCAACCCCACCCAACCCCTCCCCCACCCCAACCCTCCCCCCAACCCAACCCTCCCCCCACCCCCACCCCCTCACCCCCACCCCCATCCGCTCCCCTCCCCCACCCCACCCACCACCCGCTCCCTCTTCCCCCACCCGCCCCCTCCCCTCTCCCCCTTCCCCACCCCCACCCTCCCCACCCCTCCCCCACCCCCACCCCCATCCTCACCCTCCCCCCCACCCCCTACCCCCCAACTCCCGCCGAGCCCAGCTGCATTTTCTCTGTACTCTGTGTCCTGTCTTTTAAAGTTCTCGGATCCTGCGCCTGAGCACAGCATAAGGCTTACCCTACGACCCTGTGGGGCACTCAGCCTTACATCTGGCTCCCAACGTGCCCTACACACTAGGCATCCCCGCCCCACCTCGCCCTCTGCAGCCCTCTGGTGCCTCCACCCTCCTGAGGGTCCTTTCCCGCCTCCACTGCGCCCCGCTCCTCGCCCTGGGGGTTGGGAGACGTAGCGGGGAGCGGACCCGGCGGGAAGGAGCCGCTGAGCGAACTGAGCGGCGGCGGAGATCGCGCTCTGCCTTCCAGAAGCCTCCCCTCCTCTGAAACCTGCTGCAGTTCGCAGCCCCCCAGGGTTGGTCCCCGCCTGGCTTAGGCTCCACATCCGAACTCACCTGCCCTCCCAGGCCCGGACAGGCAACACAGCAGGAGGAAAAGCGGGAACCAACGAAGAAACGCGGGGCTGGCGGATCCCAACATTTCGGATCTGAATCCGAGTGACAGAAGACGCGGAGCCCAGCGGAGCGATCGCATGGCGGCTGGAAGGCTGGCTGTATTGCCGGGGAAGGACTTTCGAAACTCCAGCCACTCCGGCAGGTGTTCTGCCCGCGCCTTAGGGATGCGCCCAGCCAATCCCCACAGGACCCCACCCAGTCAACTCCATAGCAACAGCAAGGAAAGCCTCGCCTCCTGCCCCGGCTGGTGCTGGACGTTTTGCCTGCCTGCCAGCGCCGGAAATGCTTCCAGGACAGCCTTATGTATTGACGACACTATTTTTTTTTTTTCCAAGACCGCCTTGTGTAGTGACCACAGTATTTTTTTTTTCAATGTTTATTAACCCAATATGAATACTAATGCACAGAAAGGTGAACAAAATGCACAGCGGTGTTCAGCGGCGACGGAGTCTCCCTGTCCTGGCCTGGACCAGCGACACCTGCCTTCTCTCTCCCTTGCGCTGCGGAGTGACCGCCTCCCCGCCCAATGCGCAGCCCCAGGCCCTGTGCCATCCCCGCGGCAGCTGCCCAAATCCCGAGTGGGCGTGGTTATAGCCCGGGTAGGTTGGTTTGTTAGTTTGTTTTTCTTGGTGACCTGCCCAGGCTGGAGTGCAGCGGTGTGATCTGGGTTCACTGCAACCTCAGCCTCCTGAATTCAAGGGATTCTCCTGCTTCAGCCTCCGGAGTAGTTGGGACCACAGGTGTGCGCCCCCAAGCCCGGCTAATTTTCATATTTTAGTGGCGACGGGATTTCACCATGTTTCCCAGGCTGGTTTCGGACTCCAGGGCTCAAGTGATCAGCCCGCCTGGGCCTCCCAAAGTGCTGAAATGACAGGGGTGAGCCACTGCGCCTGGCCCCGGGCTAGATTTCCTTCCAGAAGCACCAGGCTTTCGGGGGCTTCAAACTACATATTTTTCACTAAAAATTGGTTAAGATGGTAAATGTTATGTTCTACGTTTTTATAAAAATTAAACAGCTTTAAAAAATTACCTTAAAAATGTATGTCTTGCTTGGATCTGTCCAATGCGACTGGCAAAAAGACTCTGCTCATTGAGTACAGCATTAGTACCTTGTCTCTAAAATTACAACCGGAGAGACACTTTGCAGATTTAGAAAGCACATCAGAGAGATTGGCCCTGAGCTCCCCTTAGAACAGCGCCACCTTCCACCCCAACCCCCACCAGATCTGGGGATGGCCCAGGGGGCTCAGCAGAGCAGGTTCAAGTGAAAGTGCCCCATGGCTCCCAACTGCCAGTGCTTGCTTTTGGCCTGTTCCCCCTGGGCAAGGGCCAGCCATCCTTCAAAGCAGGGCAAAAGTACCCCCTCCCATGTCTGTCCCTCAACTTCCCACAAGAAAGAGCACCCTCCTGCTCCCTGAGACCTGGATCCACAGTGAGTGCATCCAGATCTCCCTGTGTGATAATTGCTCACGCATTTCTTTGCCTCTCTGCTAGAAGCATGAGGTCTTTGAGAATATGTAGATTTGTTTACAGCTTTTGAGGAAAGAAAGCCCTAGTGGCCTACTGTTGCTCAATCAGAATGTGATCAATTGTTTTTCCCTTGGGAGTAGGAGGCGAGGGAGGAGTCTATGCATGTGTGGGGCTCACTTTGCACAACCGTCTCTGGCCAACCACACCCGATGCCATGGCTGTACCCACACCTCTGCTCAGTACATGGATGGTCCCTGTGGCCATCCTCAAAGGGAAGCCCCAAATGCATCCTCGTCTTAATCATCATGAGGGCATCTGGGAAGTGGTGGCAGAAGCCAGAGAGAAGTAAGGGGCCCAGTGGCCCCTGGCAGCTGGGGAGGGCTTAGCCTAGGGTGAGGGCTGGACAGAGCCTCTGAGTCCCACTCTGCCCCCAGCCATTCAGGAACCTCCTCCCTCCTCTTCTCTCTCAGCCTCTCCTCACCCTGGGAGCGGCACCCACAGTTCTGAATGGGACTGTCCCTGCCCTGCCCCATCCATTCCTGGTCCAGCTTAGCAATGACCTTGGAACTCCAGCAGCAGCTCAGCACCCCTGTCTGAGTCAGCTCTGCTCCAGGCAGGGCCAGGATCTGGAGTGTGCAGGAGGCAGGATGGTAGGTGCATTGTCCCAAGACCAAGCTGTATTCCCAGGGGGTTCCCAGAGATCTGGCCTCCTACTCCTAGACAGCCTCTTCAGTCAGCCTCTGCCTCGATGGCTGCTACCCAGGCATCTTCCCTGGGAATTACCTCCAGCATTTTCCCCTGGGTCGTCACAGTCCTTGGAAGCCTCTCCTTCCTGGGGTTACACCCAGTTCCTCTGCTCTTCTCCAGTGAATGGAATCTCCTCCTTAATCCTGGGAGGAGGGGGCTGGGAGACCCTGGTACGCCTAATTCAAAAGGAGGGAGTGCAGAGCTGCCTTCCCACAGCAAGTGACTTGGGTTCCAGAGATTTAGGTGGAAAGCAAAGAGCAGAGGCTCCTCATGAGAAGGATTTTTAAAAAGTCAGGCCCATGGACCCATGGGGTTCGAGTCCGGACCCTGAGGCAGCTCCCACAATTGACCCATGTAACAAACCTGCATGTGTACTCTTTAATCTATAGTAAGAGTTGAAATTAAAATGAATAAAGAAAATAAAATGACGAGACCAAAAAAAAAAAAAAAATGGGTTTAACTGACAAGAGTGAGAGAGAACCCAGCACTATGAATTCTAACCCTGCTCTAGGCCAGGAGCCATGGCTTAGGCTTGTAATCCCAGCGCTTTCCGAGGCCGAGGTGGGCAGATCATCAGGTCAAGAGATTGAGACCATCCTGGCCAACATGGTGAAACCCTGTCTCTATTAAAAGTACAAAAATTAGCTGGGCATAGAAGCTTGCGCCTGTAGTCCCAGCTACTTGGGAGACTGAGGCAGGAGAATTGCTTGAACTTGGGAGGCAGAGGTTGCAGTGAGCCGAGATCACATAACTGCACTCCAGCCTTGGTGACAGAGTGAGACTCTGTCTCAAAAATAAATAAATATTTTAAAAATAAACTCTAGTCATTTAAAATAGTGGTGAGGTGTATAATCATAATCTTATAAAAATTACATTTGATTGTACCAAAACCTTAACATTAAACACTGTGTATGGAATTTCAGATGATTTCCACCTTGTTCTTCATATCCTTCTTTTTTATCCTATTTTCAAGTAACATTTTTCATTTATCCTCCGGAAGTCATCGCTTCCAGGCGTTCTCTTCTGCATCCACCCCCTCCTTTTCCACTGTCCACCCCAGTCCTTCCTCTGGTCTGGGACTGCGGCTTCCTTGGCACTGAAGGCACAAGAGCTGCATTCAGCCTCGGGAGAGAGGATGCAGGGCAGGGTGGTCCTGCCTGCGTGGTCTGGGAATTGCAGAGGAGCCTCCCAGCTCAGGTCCTCTTCTGCAGACGGCTGCGTTTCTCCACCACTTTAGCCCCACCAAGCCAACCTTGCCCCTTTCCTGATTGGCCTTTTTCTCACTCATCCCAATTCCTACTTGAAAATTCATATTCTGGGTTATGCGCAGCCGCACAGTCGGCTACCTGGCTGAGGTGCAGACTGGAGCTCTGGCTCGGGCTCCCAGCTGCGAGTTTGGCAGGCCCCTCGCCCCTCCCGACAGGCAGGCCATGCAGGGCCGGGCTGGACCCGTGAACTCAAGCCTTGGACTGCCAGGCGGGCCGCCCTCCACAGTCACGTCTGGGAGGTGATCGTGCACAGTCTGGGCATCTTCTCGCAGGGGCTGCTCGGCGTCGTGGCCTTCAGCACGTTCATGCTCAAAAGCTTCAGAGAACCAAAGCAAGAAAGACGTCCATGGAGGATTTGCGTTTTAGACACTTTCAAACAAGCCATAGGAACGCTGTTCACCCGCTTTGCAAAGGTATACCTAGCAGATCTCGCTGAGGACCCTTGCTCACTGTGCCTCACAGCTTCCTCCTGGAGCCACCACGGGCAGGCCGCTCCTCTCCGTGGCTTCCGCGCCTTGGGAGTCCCTGCTCTTTGGGGAACATGGAGACCCTCTGCAGTGTGGAGCCTGGATCCGGCAGTGCGCTCTTTACATTGTGATCTTGATTTTTGAAAAATCTGTTGTCTTCATCGTCCTCCTAATACTTCAGTGGAAAATGGTGGCCCTGTTGAATCCCATTGAAAACCCAGTCTTGAACTGGCCATCCTCATGTTGATCATCCCCTTCCCACCATTGACCCATGTAACTTTGTCAACGCTTTGATGTTTTGGGCAGTGGACACTTTCCTCATGAGAAAGGGGAAGACAAGAAAGCTAAGCTACAAGAAAGGGGCGCCAACCAGCAATGGGAGCAAGGTCCACTATGGGAGGGCCATGTCCCAAGAAGAGTCTGAGTCTGAGATCCTGATCTTTAGGGATAACCAGACCCAGGAGTCCCATGTGGAGGAGGACCTCAGCAGACTGACCCCCAACAAAACGCCGCTTCGGGCTGCCCCATGACACATTCCCATGGGGGTGACAGAGGGCCCTGCAGGCTGCAGGTGTTCCGAGGTCACCCAGCGTCGTTCCTTCCCCCTCTCTGCCCTTCCTTTCTACCTCTGCTCCTCTTGGTGTCTCTGCCCCCAGACTACTATGACTTAAAAAGAAGAAAGAGGAGCAGTTTCACTTGCTCTACAAACACTGACCAAATATGCAAGGAAGGAGTTGTGTTGTTCTGGTGTTTTGAGGAACCCAAGGCCCTGCCCTGTGTCCCACTAGGTGGCAAGGTGGAAGGAAGCACAGGTACACAGATGGTGGGTAAGTCCCCTCACTGTGGTGCCACTCAGAATGCCTTCAGGCTGAAAGTGACTCATTGACCAATCTGGAACCGCAATGCTTTCTTTCTGGAAATGGCTTTTGTAACTGTTGATTTCTGAAGCTGGTTTGATGAGCTATGACAGTGTTACTAGGTTAGGGTATGTGTTTATTTCCTACAAAGTACTTATGGAACTAATGGGCAAAACAGAGATTTTTAAGTCTTCCGTATGCTGTTTGACTTATGTTTTTAAGTTATATTTTCATACTATTGTATTTAAAAACTCTTTTTAATCCACAAAGAAATGGGTTTGTTTGCCTTTCACCGGATGTGGGCTAGCAGGAGGAAAATGTGGGGAGTTTTCTATTTGGAATATTGCTAGATGATCCCCCTAGATAAGATGAGACAAATGACTGAGCAGGAAAGGAGGACAGCCCTTCCCTGGAATCAGCCAACACAGTGGTTCTGTGAAGGCCAGACCCAAGCTTGGAGCAGCTAGTCTGGATGCAAATACAGGAGCTTCGAGGAGTGTGTGGAACAGGCAGGGCTCTAGCATTCCTGCTGGCAGATTAGAGGTCTTGGTTAAATCTGACTGAGAAAGAAGCTTAGCTAAGAGGTCTTTGTGTCCAGGGTGAAGAGGGAGACCCAGGTATCTCAGATCAACTTCCTCTTTGACTATATCACACTGCATTTCAATAGAAGAGATGGCTGACCGATGGGCGCCTTCTGTTTCACCTTCCTGTAGGTGCTAGGCTGGGTCTTGGGGAAACTCTCCGGAAGGCATTCTTTTTACTTAAAACAAGATCAAACCAGAAACCTTTTCACATGTGAGTCCTGAAACTATGAACCGAAACCTTTTCGTATGTGATTCCTGAAACTGTAAACGGAGACCCTTTTCATATGTGATTTCTAAAGCTATAAACCTAAGATTCTTCCCTGTGTAATATCTAAAGTATAAGCCTATATAAAGGCAGAATCTTACTTTGTTAGATGAGCTGAGCTTTGGACAAATTATGCTTAGGCTCCCAGCCAAATAAAACTCCTTTCCTCCTATATTCAGTGTTCAAGAGATCTGTTTCTTGTGGCCGCTCCTGCTACATTTTTGGTGCATTGGCTGGGAAGCGAGTCTCAGATAGCAGATAGGGGGGCGGGGCGGAAAATCTCTCAGGTGGTTTGCCTAGCCCTGTGGTGCATCCCTGCCCGGGGGAGGGGGAAGTTGGGGGGAAGGAAGGGAGAATGGGGCTCCTGCTCGCTGGGTGATGCATCCTGAGAGCACTCCCGGGCAGGTATTTGCCCAGCACGGAGCAGAGCAGGGAGGATCCACCCAGTGGCTGAACACCGAGGAGGAACAGGTATTTGGGAAGTCCGGACCACTGAATCTGGTAAGATTGAACCCGGGAAAGTTGCCTGCTCCATTTTGGGTGGAAGCGTGGCCTGATCACCCACGGATGACAGATTTAGCACTTTTGAACGTAGCGCTCTCTCTCTCTCTCTCTCTCTCTCTCTCTCTCTCTCTGTAACTAACCTTGGAAGCTTTTTTCTTACGGTTTTGAATTGGAAAGAGAGCAATTGGATGTGTGTCTGTGTGTGTAGATGTGTCCAACCAGACTCATCAGTTTTGAAAGGTATCGGGCCCATTAGGAGGGGTCTCATGCATCGAGCAAGTTGTAAGAATTAGAGACAGCCACATAAGCCTAAGTGAAGAAGTCTCTGGGCATTGTGAAAGGATTGAAGTGAATGTAAATTGGAGAGTGCCCTGTGCTGCATCTTGCTGGGTGGGAACCACTGTGAGTGAACTAACACTCTCCTAACTGTGAGAATTGTTTCTTTGAAGTGTTAATATGGGTCACTCCCATACCAAGCCCACCCCTTTAGAAACCATGCTGAAAAATTTCAAGAAGGTATTTAGTGGGAATTATAAAGTAACTATGACACCAGAGAAATTAAGGGCTTTATGTAGGGAAGATTGGCCAGCATTTAGGGTAGGTTGGCCCCCAAAGGGGACCCTAGACAGCTTCCCTGCCCTCCCTTAACCAGCTTCCCACCCCCCCAGCCAGCTTCCCCCCCTCCCCTAGCCAGCTTCCCTGCCCACCCCTAGCCAGCTTCCCTGCCCTCCCCTAGCCAGCTTCCCTGCCCTCCCTTAACCAGCTTCCCACCCCCCCCAGCCAGCTTCCCTGCCCTCCCCTAGCCAGCTTCCCTGCCCTCCCTTAACCAGCTTCCCCCCCTCCCCTAGCCAGCTTCCCTGCCCTCCCCTAGCCAGCTTCCCTGCCCTCCCCTAGCCAGCTTCCCTGCCCTCCCTTAACCAGCTTCCCCCCCTCCCCTAGCCAGCTTCCCTGCTCTCCCCTAGCCAGCTTCCCCGCATCTCCACCAGCATGGGAGAGGGCTATGATGAGGGTGGGCTGCATCCATCAGGACTGAGATCCTCAGTCAGTCGTGGTTGGCTTTGATGCTGGAGAACTAATCTCCCAGAGAGAGCGGTTCCCCCGACAGGTGAGTGACGGAGCGAGCAGCCACCTTTGCGCTCATCCTGGCTGACATGTCCTTGACAGATCTCACCTTTGGGAAGTTCACGGAAGTGGTGGAAGCCAAACAGGTGGCTCAGCAGAAAACAGAGAGGGCCAGATTTGTCGTGAAAAAGGCTGAGCAGAAAAAGGCGGCTGTCATTTCTGCTGAGGGTGACTCCAAGGCAGTTGAGTTGATTGTCACCTCACCGGCCACCGCACGGGACGGCCTGATGGAGCTGCACAAGCTGGAAGCTGCGGAGGACATCGCAGGCCAGGTCTCACGCTCTCTCTCGGAACATCACCTACCTGCTGGCAGGGACATCCGTGCTCCTCCAGCTGCCCCAGTGAGGGCCCACCCTGCCTGCACCTCTGTGGGCCGACTGGGCCACAGACTGGATGATTCTTAACACTGCCTTCCTTCTGCCCCTCCCCAGAAATCACGGTGAAATTTCATCATTGGCTTACAGTGAAGGAGATAAAGGTAAAATCTCTGCATATCTTTAATTAGTCTATCAAATGACTCTCTCATTCTTTTCACATCCATGTACTTTTTTATCCACCTCCCTACCAAAAATTTGCCAAGTGCCTGTGCAAACTGGCTTTAGGTCCCAATTTGGGGCCTGCTGAAGCTCTGGCCTGGCACCAGCAGCTGGCAGCCTGCAGGCAGTGCAGTGTGTGATGGACTGGGGAGCACAGGTGTCCTCCTGGGTCCACGTGTGGCCTCCATCCTGTGACTGATGGAAGATTTGCGGATGAGGCCCACGTGTCTGAACTGAGAAGGCAGGCCTCCTTCTTCACAGCAGTTCCTGCACAGATGCCGCTGAAGAGATGTGCCGGAGAGGGACGGAGAGGACATAGTCTGTCTCTTTCCATAAGGCTGCTGCTCTTTAGCTGTGTGACCAGCAGGTCTGTGTGAACTGGGCACAGATTGAAGAATCTGCCCCTGTTGAGGTGGGTGGGCCTGATTGTTGCCACCCAGAGTCCTAAATCTTGGATGGACTTGGGTAGTGAGGAGGCCTGGACTGAGATGTGAGCTCCCTTGAAGATTCCCTCTCTACACCCACCTGGGTCCCTCTCTAACACCCAAGGGAATTCCAACTTGAAGGATTGCATCCTGCTGGGGCTGAACCTCCACCAGAGATGTGTCTGACCTGCGTTCCTGGCTCCCTGGTTCAGAGACTGCCCTTCTCCTGGGCTCTGTGCCTGCGCTGGGAAGGAAACTACCACGGGAAGGAAACAAATGTGTAGAAACTGCCATTGATAAATGACACCCAGCCCTTCCAGCTCAGAAACAAACAAACAAAAAGAATGAAATAAACATACTACATTTTCAATTTACGTGAAATGTTTTCTTAAATAGTGATTAAATTGCTAGGTCATAAATATTTATTGTTTGGTACTAATTATATAATAAATACATTCTTGGGTATTTCTTTTTCTTTTTTTTCTTTTTCTTTTCTTTTTTTCTTTTTGAGACAGAGTCTTCCCTGCCCAGGCTGGAGTGCAGCGGCGCCATCTTGGCTCACTGCAATGTCTGCCTCCCAGGTTCAGGTGATTCTCCTGCTTCAGCCTCCTGAGTAGCTGGGACTACATACACATGCCACCACGCCTGGCTGACTTTTGTAATTTTAGTAGGGATGGGGTTTCTCCATGTTGGTCAGGCTGGGGTCAATTTCCTGACCTCCTAGTCCTTCCACCCGGCCTCCCAAAGTGCTGGGATTACAGGTGTGAGTCACTTCACCCAGGCTTTCATTTGTTTTAGAGTTGTCTTAAAAATGTTACACACCTTCTGGATCTTCCCTGGACCTCTCAAGGCCTCTGCCTCCTGCGGGAATGCTCACCTCCTTGAAGGCGGGACTCACATGTCACCTTCTCGATAGACCTTCATGTTTCAGCTACTGAGGACTTCGGGGCTCCCCTCCTGTTCTTCCTCCCCACAACCTTGTTCCCTGTGCCCTGAATCATCTGTCATCTTTCTACGTCCCAGGCAATGCACCTGCTGGTTGTGTTCACCTGCTGTCCACACTGGAGCAGGGATTCTGTCTGTTTTCCTCAGAGGAGCATGCGCAGCACAGCCCATTGTGGGTGGTGAGACTGTAGGAACCCTGCGAGTGAATAAATGAGAGACAGTGATTGGGGCGGGGCCTCTTTCTTGTCAAACCACTCACTATGGTTTAGATGGTAACTTAGGACGTGGTGAGAGCAGTATTTTCTGGGCACAATAAATCCGAATATATTGTGAAGACAAGTAGAAAGAAATGTTAGGTGGAAGTATGTAAATTTTCAAGGAGTTAGGAAGAGTGAGAAAAAAGCCAATCAGGAAAGGGGCAAGGTTGGCTTGGGTGTGGCTAAGCTGGTGGAGAAACGCAGCCGTCTGCGATAGAGGGCCTGAGCTGTGAGGTTCCTCTGCAATTCCGAGACCACCCCCACCACCTGCCCGGCCCCCTCCTCTCCCCCAAGGCTGAATGCAGCTCTTGCGCCTTCAGTGCCAAGGAAGCCACAGTCCCAGGACTGAGGAAGGGCTGAGGTGGACAGTGGAAAAGGAGGGGTTGGTGCAGAAGGGGAAGGCGGACAGCAAGGATTCCCTGAGGATACACAAAACATATCACCTGAAAATGGGAAAACAGTAAGGCTTTAAAGAACAAGATGGAATTCATGTGCAATTTCTTATGCAATGTTTCATTTTAGGGTATGGCACTTACATGTATAACTTTTATACAATTATTATCATATAACTTACGGTTATTTTAAATGATTGGAGTTTATTTTTTTGAGCTGGGTTAGAGTTCATAGTGCAGAGTCCTTTAATTTGGTCAGTTAACCCCATTTTTTGGCCTTATATCATTTTATTGTATTTATTTATCTTTAATTTCAGCCTATATTATAGATTAAAGGGTACACATACAGGGCTGTTACACACATAGACTTTGGGAGGCTGAGGCTTGGTGTCCCAATGATCCCATCACCCAAGCTGTAAGCAGGGTCCCCAACAGGTGGTTTTCAGCCAGATGTCCCTCCTCTCTCCCCCATCTAGTGATCTCCAGCATCTGGTTCATGTGAATTCAATGTTTAGCTGCCACTTTCAAACAGGAACCTGCAGTATGTGGCTTTCTGTCCTTGCATTAGGTTGCTTAGGATAACAGCCTCTCGTTCCATCCGTGTTGCTGAAGAGGACATGATTTTGCTGTTTCATGGCCGCATAGATTTTCATGGCGTCTGTGTACCACAGTGTTTTCATTCAGTTCACTGTTTCGGGGCACTGAGATTGACTCTGCGTCCTCGCTAGTGAGAACAGCACTGCATTGAACATATGGGTGCAGGTGTCTTTTTGACAAAATAAATTCTTTTCCTTTGGGTATATCCCCAGTAGCGGAATTGCTGGGTGGAATGGCAGTTCTACTTTACGTTCTTGCAGAAATCTCTGAGCTGCTTCCCACAGCGGCTGAACAGGTCCGCTTTCCCACCAACAGCGTCTGTTTCCTTTGTCTGCAGCCTCACCACCATCTCTGACTTTGTGACAGGTAAGAGGTGGTAACTCACTGCGGTTTTGATTGGCACCTATCTGATGATTTGGCCACTTGCATGTCTTCTACTGAACAATGTTCATCTCTTTACCCATTTGTTCATTGGATTTTTTGTTCTTGCTTGTTGAATTCTGGATACTGAACAAGATTCTGTAGATATTAGCTTCTGGATATTAGACCTTTGTCAGGTGAGGTTACAGTGAGTGATGATTATGCCGCTTCCCTCCAATATGTTTTACAGAATGAGAAAATGTAAAACACCCTAAAAATACAAAGGATTAATAGAATTCTTGGTCAGTGTATGGAAAGGATTCCTGAGGTGTAAATCCCAGCATGTGATTTTACTAGCAATACCGTTTGGAATAATGAGGTCATGCTTCAGAGAAGTGTCTGCTTTCCCACAATCAACAAAGTAGAATGAAAATGCTTTTTGCTGGGATTTCTTGTCCAGTTATAACTTGTGCAGAAATTCCATCCATCAGCACCGAGAGGAAGTGGCAGAGGATGTGAAGAAAAACGGCTGCCAGGACCATCACTGAAGGTAATGAGCGGCATGAGAGGTTGGGTCTCCAATGCCCTCATCATCTGCTGCAGGCTGTGGCCTTGCCAAGGCTTGAACTCCTGGCTTTCCAGCAAGGCACAGTGGTGAGTAGACAGGCGGCCTTCCTGAAGGAGAGTGGGAGGCAGACCGGGCCAACAGGGGCTGTTGGGTGTCATCTTCCACCTTCAGAAAGATGAAGCGTTGGTTTAAGTGGCTGAGAAAAACCTGGGTCTGTTCTCCTGGGTGACCCCTCCCAGGCCCTCCCCATTTCGGAGCCCCTCCCCCAGATAAGGACCATGTTTTCCCTCCAACCCTCCCCCTGGCTCTGCAGCCTCAAAACCTCCTTCCTCCTGCACCACATCACAGAGCCAGCCCAGGCCCTGCTACAGCCCATGGGGGCTCAGAACTGAGGCTGGGAAAGAGGGGTCTGCACCCTCCCTCAGGGCCTGCACCTCCTTCTCACAGAAGGGTCTAGAGGATCTGGGGGGGCCTGTCCAAAGAGCGGTCTCTGGATCCACATTCCCTGGCCTTGGGTGGGCTTGCAGGTAAACCTGCTCTTTCCCCTTCCCTCTCAGCCTCTCCTCACCCTGGGAGCTGCACCCACAGCTCTGAATGGAACCGTCCCCACCCGCCCCATTCATTCCTGGCCAAGCTCAGTGCTGACCATGGAACTCCAGCAGCCGCTCAGCTCCCTGTCTGCGTCCATCTGCTCCAGGCAGGACTGCAGCTGGCTCAGGGTCTGGAGTGTGCAGGAGGCGGGAGGGCAGGGGCACTGCCACAGAGCCCTGCTGGCAATCCCACGGATTCTAGTGGCTCGGCCTTTTCCTAAACCTCATCCTGGACACACTCTACCCTTCACCTTCCCCCCTAACTGCTGGGACCCAAGCTGCTTTCTCTGGGAATGCGGCCTTTGGAATGGGGTGAACCAAGGCCTCACCGCCCCCTCGTCCTGGGATTCCCCCAGATCACTCTCTCCTCTGCCTCCTTCAGGGATGCCCTTTCCCTTGACATCCTAGGTGAAGCGGCCATGCTGCTCCTCTCCTACTGTGCGGACTGCCCGTGTCTGGGTTCCTGCTGCCTGCGGGCCACACACCACTACCCTTCCCAAGAAGGAACCTGCTCTGAAACAGGCCTGAGTTGGCTAATCAGACCCTGAGCCTTGTATGGGCCCCTTCCTTTCCCTCCAGCCTCTGAAGGTGAGAATCCGTCAGAACTCAGGGCTGAGCTGCCCAGGTCAGTGCCAAGAACGACATGAGGTCTCATTCACCTGTCTCATGTCAGGACGGAAAGGTCCCGGCCATGGGGAGGCGGGGACTCTGGAAATTCTCCTTTCCCATGCTCTCACGTCACCCATCTGCTTCTTGCTCTCCTCCCAATTCTGCCCACAGTACCTGTCACTCTAAATGACTCACCTCAGATGATATATAGATGACATATAAGACGAAAGAGAGAAGGATGAGGAGGCCCCAGGGACTGAGGGTGGTGGCCACGGATATGGGTTGGGTCATGCCTGAGGACACGGTGGGCGGTGCTGAAATGGAAACACCAGCATCACAGCCCTTGCCCAGGCCCCGCATCTGAAGACACACCTCCTCCGCTCCTGCCACCCCAGGTCATCCTACAAGGCGAAGGTTTTGTTCCCCCTGCTATGGGGCAGCTCCAGAGACAGGTCCTGGGGTAGGAAGGGAGAGGGGGTGTCCCCTGTCCTCAGGGAGCTCACACAGCTGCTCAGGGAAGCAAGGTGACAGCACAGCCCACCCTCCTGTTGTGGCAGAAGAAGAGGTGATGCCCCAGGGCGGGAGAGGGGAGGGTCTCCGGGCTGGCATTGAAGATGGTTTTGATGGATTTCCAGAAACAGACCAAGGGGAGAGGAGAGGAAAAGTAATTTTAGGAGGGAAATCTAAGGAGAAGGTCTAGAAACACAATAACACCCATTGTTTTGAGGCTGGCGAGAAATCCACAGTGAGGGGAGCAGAAGCAGGTGCAGTGAGGAAGAGGAGTCAGGAGGGAGAAGGGAGAGGAGGATGGGAGAGCACAGGCGCCCCCAAAAGGGGTCCCCCATGAGGGGTCATGTTCTTACTCAAACGCACACACTCACAATCACACACACACTCCCACAAACACTGACACCCGCTCACACCCATACACCCGCACCCACCACAGACACCAACAGACAAGGCTGTAACTCTACGGCATCTCCAGGCGCTCCCAGTGCTCCCCTGTAGTCACCTGTGGGCTCCAGCCTCTTCTCCCTGCACATCAGGAAGTCCTGAAGCCAGCTCCCGCAGTCACCCACTGAAAGCTTCTCCAAGTGCTGAGTCAGTTCCCCGTCCTCCTCCCACTTCTCTTTCATCTGCCTGGCTCCAGCATGAACCACTGTCCACTTTCTGCTGTTTGAGTCAAAGAGGAGGAACTTCTGTCCATGAAATCCAAACTCCCAGGATCCATGGATGTGTCCATCGGCTTCACACTCACAAGACATCCTGGCCTGCAGCGTGACGGGTCCTGCCCCAATCAGATAGAGATCAGCTCTGGTGTTTACAAATTCTCTTCCCTGCCCCACACCCTCCTCCTCTGAGCCCCTTCTCATCTGGCCCTGTTGTCTCCTCCAGGTCCTGCCCTTGCTGCTGGGTGTCACGGAGGCCCCGTGTCTAATGTCTTCTCCCCACACACGGTGCAGCCCCTGAGCCCACAGTCTGCTCCCTTCCGTCCTCGGTCTCCTCCACTCACCACTGGGGGTGAAATCCTCCAGCTCAATGCCAGGCAGTTCCAGTCTGAGCGTCTGCCCCACCTCTCTCAGCATTTCCAGTTGTCTTTCCCAGGCATCTGTGGCATTCAGCTGCTCTTCTAGGCGACCCACAGAGAAGACCTTGTCAGTGCCACAGTCATAGGAGAGGAAATGCTTCTGATCCACCTGGCCTTGGACCTCGCACCACCGTTGTCCAGGTCTGGGCAGATGGATGATGGTGAAGCTGTACCAGAGAGAGTGAGCGTCTGTGGGAAAAAGAGAAAAAACACTGGAGTGTGTTGGGGTTGGGGAAAGACCCCGGACACTGTGACAGCAAGAGGGTTTCCTGAAGGGCGGGGCTGCCAGAGCATGGGCTTCTCTTCCTGGGCAGTGGCCTCTGTCTGTGGAGGAACCATGGGTCACCAATGTGTCCATCTCCCCACTCTGCCCAGGCCTATACATACATCGGTCAGCACAGGACCTTGCCAGGGAGGTGCCAGGCCTGCTACAGGAGGAAGGGCCTAGATGGCAGGATCTTCAGCAACAGCCCAGGTGGACTGTGGGAGGTGGAGAGTGTGGGAGGGCACCCTGAGGATGCTGGAGCATGGCACAGTGGGTACGATGTAGTCAACATTGGAGAAGCATGAGTTTATTTATTATGGGTAACAAGACACAGTGCGTTCCCTGGAATGTGCCTCTCATCTGCTAGTAGGTTGCCCTTGGGACCTTGGAAAAAGGAATGACCAACACCGCATGAAACAGAAACCCAGCTCTTACGTGGGAGGTTGTAGAGGAAGGAACAAAAGGCCGAGAGAAGTGCCCGTGCCAGAGTGGCTGCAGCAGGAAAATCCAGAACAGTGTCCATCCTCTGTGCCCACAGGAAGCCTGGAGGACTCCTGTCTACCCAGCATATAAAGAAGGCCCTGGGAGAAGGCAGCAGACTGTCATGAAGCTCAGGGGTGCCTGCTGCTGACGGCCGGAGTTGGGGGTAGGAGATGCTTTTCCTGAAATGGGCTCCCAGCAGTAATGGGGATGGAAAATCCTGAAATACCAGATCTGAAGAGGCTGTCAACTGTCAGGAGGAAGGAGGGTGCCATGATGGAAATGATTAGGGAAGTCACAATGCCAGCTGGGGACCTCAGCCATACAAAGCTTGGCCCATGGCTCATAGAACAAAGGGGTCCAAGATCCAAAAGAGATGGAGACTCCACGCGGCTGCTGCGAGACTTAAATAATTACAACAAACAAAGACAAAATGCAAGGATTGATGACCTGGAAGCTGAAAGTAGACACCCCAGGAAATAACCGGGCTCCTTTGCTCAACTGTGACAACTGAGCCACATCTCACACCGAGAGTCCATGACTAGGAGAAGAGCCCAGAGCCCCAGGTGGGCCCCTTCAACCCACAGCAACTGCAGTGACTGCTTCAGCCTCCCCACAGAGCCAGACGGGCATTCACTCTGCTGACTGTACACCAAGAAACAGCAAATACCCAGACACGCCTAGTGGACACAGTGTGCGACCCGACCTCCTCCCAGGGATCTGAAGCGTTCACTTGCTCCCCTGTTACTCATGAGGTTATTTGGGGCAAAGTAACGGATGTACACCTATGTCAGGTCCAGTTAGAGGGATGTGCTGCACTCATAGACCCATTCGATGGCAATTTCACATTTCCTGGATTTGTACCAGGAATGGATAGAGTTTGTAGTTGATTTAGTACCTATTACAGGTTGTGCTGGTCATATGACCTCCCCATCACTACTCAACCCTGCCCTTGTAGCTGGGGTGCAGCCATACACAGTCTGTGAATGAGGAGTGCGACTGGCCCTGCCGCTATGGCTATTTGACCCTGGACTCCCTAAGATCCCAAAGGTATGTGTGATTGGAAAAAGTGTTATGTGGATTTCATGGCAATTTCCAACAACAGCATTACAACAGGGTCCCCCAGTGCTCAGAATCAAGGCTGTGCCACTCACAGCTGCAAAATCTCCTCATTGTAAAGTGGCTCCAGGTGTGTTTCTGGGCCCTGGTGGAGATGGGCCTCCCTATAGGAGGGCAGTGACCGCGCAGCCTCAGAGCTGCCATCACAGGGTGTGCTCCTCACGCTCTAGGTCATTAGGAAGGTAGGCCCGCCTGTGAGAAGATGCAGGTGGTTCTCCTGGGACGGGCAGGAGCAGGGCCACAGGGAACCGAGAAGCTGCACAGCAGTTGGCCCCAATCTCCGGACACCACATGGCTGCACCCCCTCATCCCCAACTCACAACCGAGGTTTTAGGGAGAGTTGCTGATGCCCTGGTGGATCATTGATGCCACTCAGCAGCAAAGGAGGGGAGAGTAGGCCCCGAACCAAGGGACCCCCACTCACATCCATCACATCCACACACCGAGAAGCCCAGGCAAGGTAGGACACACTTGTGACTCTTCAACTGACACCACTTGGAGATGACACCCTAGGGGATGCGGCACCGATTGCCAGGACACGGCAGGTGCCCTCATCTGGGGTCAGCAACCTAGGATGGTGCCCACATCCGGTCTCCCTTTTATTTCCAGGTTGCTTTGCCTGCTGTTGCTCTACAAAGGGACAGGACTTGACACAGAGACAGAGAACACATGGCCGGCAAGGACCACAGTGCCTGCAGCCTTTTCTTTCCAGAAAGGATTTCCTGACTCCTGTCTGCACAGTGACTACTCTCTATGACCCGGCTCCCCAGTAGGATGAACAGGTGCGTCTGGGCCCTAAGGGCAGAAGTTAGACCTCCACTCACCAGCGTTCCCAGTGTCATCCTGGGGGAATGGTGCTTCCCATCCCCGCTGCACTAGGTTCTGTGGAAAGCGTGGGGTGTGTTTGCTGGGGTGTCCTCAGGCAAGGGGGGAGAAGGTGCCAGTTGGTCGAGAGGTGCTAAGGGCCCCTTCATGGATGGGGAGATGAGGGAGACCTTTGGAATGACAGGGCTGGGCTCAGGTGGGGAGTGAGAGGATGTGACCTGGGAGATGGCAGTGGATGGTGAGGGAGGGGTGGGAAGTGTCTGCTGGGCCCCTGGGTGTAGGTGAGTGGCTGCAGGAAAGCGCCAGGGGAAGTTCCAGGGCAGGGAGCCCTGGGGTTCCTGGAGGGTTTGTGTGGTGGAGCGCGCGTTAGTGCAGAGCAGGTCTGTGGCTGGTGGGAGTGTCTGTCATCGTGTCCCTGTGGAACTCCACTTCACCCATGTCCTGACCCCAGCTCGATTTCCAGGGGCTCTCGTTCCTCCTTCCCTACAGGGAGTGGTGCTGTGGGGCTGCTCGAAAAATCCCTGCCCCACCTCGCCCTCTGCAGCCCTCTGACCCTCCACCCTCCTGAGGTTCTTCTTCGGCCTTCTTTGACAACCCTCCTGGCCTGGGGGGCAAGCGGCAGCGGCAGTCAGCGGACCCGGCGGAAAGGAGCGGCCGAAGGGAGCTGAGGGCGAGGCGCAGTCGGGGGAGATCGCTCCTGTCTCCCCTTTTCGGAAACACGCTGCAGTCCACAGCCCCCCAGGATTGGGCTCCACCCCACAACTCACCGGCGCGCCTTGCCCCGGACCAGCCGGACTGCAGGAGCAGAAGCAGAAGCTCGAGGAACAGAAGAAACGCGGGGCTGGCAGCCGCTGCCATCGCAGTCCTGGAGCGCAGCGGAGGAGAGCGACAACCAAGGCGGAGACCGGCGGATGAATCGTCCAGCCAGAAGGTGTTTATAGCGGTGCCAGGTATTTATAGGCGGAGCCGGAAGGTATTTATAGATAGGCCCACTCTGCGAAGGGGACCGCACCAGTCGGCCCTGCTCTTAACCCGAATGCGTGGCTGCAGTTTCAGCTTCTCAGAGGCGGGGCAGGATGATGTTTCTTCTCTGACCGCCTCATTAAACTTCGCGCACAGCATTTATTGTTTCGTAAGGTAATTGCTGTTGGACAGGAAGGTGAAGAAACTTGCACAGCAATGTTCAGTGGCCGCGATGTGTTCAGGTCACCACCAGCGCCAGAGACACCGGCCTCCCTCCGCGGGAGTCCTCATCCTTCTCACCCAGGTCGCAGGCGCTTCCCCGGTCCAGAGAGGACCTTCTTTGCCTCTCCACTAAAAGCATGAGGAGGTCTTTGAGTATATTCTATATCCGTTTATGATTTCTGGAAAAAACAAAAAGAAGAAAGCCCTAGTGGCATGCCCTGATCAATCATGTGATCAATTGTGTTTCCGTGGGGAGCAGAAGCCAAGGGAGGAGTCTATGCATACGTGGGGCTCACTTTGCTCCCTCGTGTGGGAAGAAGAAAAGTTCCTTTTTAAAGTTTCCTTTCTTGTTAAAGAATAAGTGTGCTAATAACTTTGTTAAGCCCTATCCTATGTAGCTGTTAGACATGCCATGCTTATAGGCGGTAGTACATTCTATGTCCTTGTACTTTAACCAAAATATCTGTGCTGGACATGCCCACAGACATGTCACAGCTCTCCATTGCTTTTTACCTGTTTAGAAAAGTTTTAAGTTGTTAGCCAATAGGGTTTTAGTTTAGATTGTGAGGTCTGGCTCCAGCCAACCGAGACCAGTCAGACACAGCAGTAAGGAGGATCGCAAATGCTAAGGGATAAATGTGTGTGTTTTCCTCTATTCATTTTACTCTCGTGGCAAGATGGCTAGTGAGAGTATCCTTCCTGCAGTCTAGGAAGTAAAAATTGCATTGCTGCAAGATCATCTGTCTAGGTGCTGATTTTTCTTTGAGGCACCAAGTATCTAGTTCCAACACACACTCTTCTGTGGCCAACCATACCTAAGCCCATGGCTGCACCCGCACCTCTGCTCAGTCCCTGGATGGTCACTGCAGCCGTCCTCAAAGGGGCAACCTGAGTGCATCCTTGTCTCGGTCACCATGGAACCATCTAGAACTGTGGACAGAAGTCAGAGGGACTTGGTGGGGGTGGCCAGTGGCTCCCGTCTGCGAGGGAGAGCTTAGCCTGGGGTGAGGACTGGGCAGAGCCCCTGAATCCCACTCTGCCCTCAGCCACTCAGCCTGTTCCCCATTGAATGAGAAAAATAGGCAGAGATCTCCCACTCTGCACAGTCTCCACGTCGGGAGGCCCTGCACCTGATGACCATGAATCTCCAGGTTCCTGAGGCTGTGGGAAAGGGAAGGAGGCCTGGACCAAGCCCAGGGCCTGTCTTTGCTTTAGGAAAGGAGCATGGGATGGCAGCCACCTCTGTGACTGAGGAGGGACACAAGAGCCTGGAAGGTGCTGGCCTGATGTACCAGAGCCTCTGTGCAGGAGGGGCCACGTGGAGGGTGGTGTGGAGGACAGCAGACCCACAGGGGTGGGCAGTTCTCAGACCTGGGAGGGGCAGAGCGTGGCGGGTCCAGGGATCTGTGTGTGAGAAGAACCTCCCATGCACAGGGCTGGGACAGGAGCCGGGTTAGTCCTGGGAGGAGGCCACTGCGAAGGCCCTGGCAACCCCACCCTTGAGGCTGAGTGACCTGGGCCAGTGACTGGGGGAGCAGGAGGAAGGCAGAAGGCTGGCAGGAGAGCCTGGAGGAGGACAGTCAGGTGACAGGAGGAGGGGCCTCTGTGCACACCTGGGCCCTCTGCCTCACCCCTGCTGCGGGCGTCTGGCCACCAGACTCAGGCCAGTCCAGGATGGGGATAGGAGTGGCCCAAAGGTGACTACTATTATAGTCACCTATAATAATATGGGTGGCACTATTATTATCTCATGTCTCTGGGCCTGTGTTAGTCAGCTAGAGATCGTGCATTCAGACGTGGAAGTCAACTGACAATGTAGGTGAATATTCTTGTGTAAGGTCCTTCAGCTTTCTGGGCATGGATGTCCGCAGGTGGAAAATGACAAATGCTATGAACACTGACGAAATGAGCAGATTCTACCATGAACCCTGTCCTTGCACATGCCGAGGACCCAGGGCAGGTCTCCCATTGCAGCTGTGAGCCCTGCCGCCCTCCCTGAAGTCAGCAAATGCCAGGCCCACCCTGAGGAGAGCTGGAGCTCAGCCCAGGCCTTGGCCTCTTACTGGCCCTGGGGGCACCGTGAGGGGGTGGAAATGAACGCGAGACTCACTTGTGAGGGCTCAGGCATGTTTTTCAGACCCAGAGAGGAGGATTTTTCTCTCTATCACCTCGTGAGCCTGACATGATTTAAAGGTGGTTGGAGGCTGAGTGAACCAATGAATGAATGGGACAGCTGTGGGAGCGAATGGGGCTCAGGACTCACACAGGTGCAGAGGGGAGCTGCAGCGGAGGCTGTAACCCGCAGAGGCCTGAAGGTGGCAGCATTGAGGTTGGAGACCCCATCGCTGGCCAAAGTTGGTACATTTTTTTTGCGTTTTAAAATTTTATAATTTTTTTGAGATGGAATCTCTCTGTCACCCAAACTGGAGTACAGTGGGATGATCTCAGCTCAGTGCAACCTCTGACTCCTGGGCTTAAGCGATTCTCCTGCCTCAACCTCCTGAGTAGTTGGCATTACAGGCTCCTGCCACTCTGCCCCGAAATTTTTTGCAATTTTAGTAGAGACAGGGTCTCACCATGTTGGTCAGGCCGGTTTTGAACTCCTGGCCTCAGGGGATCCACCTGCCATGACATCCCAATGTGCTGGAATTACAGGCATGAGCCACTGCGCCCAGTCACAACTTGGAAATCTGAATGCCAACCTGGGGTGTCCACAAACATTTTCCAAGGGGGCGTAATTGGTTTTCAACCAGTCTAAGGGTGCTTCATTAGGACAGCATCTTCTAGAAAATATATTGTGATGACAGACAGCAAACTGTTCTCTTCAGCTAACTGTTTGAGCCTAGGGTGCAACAGGGCCAGGAAAATCTTGCTTTTTAGCAAAGAAGGAACGAGTCTGAAAGCAGGAATGGAAATGGGAAAGGTGAGGAGCCAGGAGGAAAGAGAAGGAGAAAAGAAGGGCTGGGGTCTGAGAGGGAGCGGCCTGTCAATGCTGTAGACAGTCACGTTTCTAGCAGTGCTTGCTTCAGGTCTGCAGAGGGAAAAGAACAACGCTGTGTTCACGGAACATTGGCTTGTAGACAAAATGATGCTGGAATTATAATAAATTCATTTTTACTTCCTACCACTTCTCTATTTTATAGATTTCATAAAGTCAGCTCACAGCTTTAAGTTTATTATGATTATGATAGATATCTTAGTAAAATACCCCATCCCTCTCAGTTATTGGAAACGCTTATGAATTCCCAGCTTTGACAATAAATAGCACATTGTGGAACAGCATGCCGTTTAAAAACTGAACTCAGGTGAATTAATCGGACATGACATTTTTGTGACTCTAACAGAAGCTTAATGAACAATGTTGAATAGATTTAAATACTTTTGTATAATAAATCTAAACTCTGTGAATTATGGTAATACTGCCTTTGAGAAGAAATCATCAATTTTGGATTTTACATACAGGATGGCACCCTAGGAAAACATGAAAAAGTCAGGAGAATTGGACCTTTAAAAGTGGAAATGAACAATGAAAATGCACATTACCAGAGTCGCCTCCTAGGACGCCTAGACCCTGACTTGTGATGCGAGCATTTTTCTGCACAGAAACGGCAAAACTGACTGTTGACCTCTAACTGGCAGGCACCATGTGACACAGCAACAACAGAGCAAAAAAATCAGGAAAATGTTTTGCTCAAAATAAAGTTATTTCAAATTTGTTGTTTTGCAAAGCTTTTTTGCTAAGGTGCCTCCTCCTCCCAAGAAATTAACAAAGAGCCAAAGCAGCCACAGTGACGACCAGCAGGACAGCATTGCGCATGTGCAATACGGTAGCGCACTCAAACATAGTATCTCTGCAGAAGGCAACCTCAGGTAGGCAGCAGAGGCTTCCTACAGTAAAAAAGTCATGCCACAAAAAAGCTCAGGAGCCCACAGAATAAATCAAGAGTGAAACCACAGCGAGCGAGTGAGCCAATCTCACACAGTAAGTTAAGCCCTGAAGAACTGCAGATATTAGAACTACAAATAAAATAGTAATATATGTATAC
Organism: Saimiri boliviensis; assembly: GCF_048565385.1. Classification (NCBI taxonomy): domain Eukaryota; kingdom Metazoa; phylum Chordata; class Mammalia; order Primates; family Cebidae; genus Saimiri; species Saimiri boliviensis. The sequence goes on along the minus strand of NC_133452.1, from coordinate 20,027,185 downwards.
TTAAATCATTGAAGACATAAAAGAATAAAACACACTGCAAATATTGAGACATTGTCAAAAAAGACTAGCTATATTTCATATAGAACCAAGCATTATTCACAGCAATGAAAAATGTGTTAATTAAAATTTGAAACTCAACACACGGATGAAGCAGAGTATTGTTATAGGATGGGCTGGGCACGGTGGCTCACGCCTGTAATCTCAGCATTTTGGGAGGCCGAGGCGGGTGGATCACGTGATGTCAGGAGTTCGAGACCAACCTGGCCAACAAGGTGAAACCCCGTCTCTACTAACAATACAAAAAAATTAGCCTGGTGTGGTAGCGGGCTCCTGTAATCCCAACTCCTTGGAAGGCTGAGACAGGAGAATCTCTTGAACCCGGGAGGCAGATGTCGAGCTGAGATCGCACCACTGCACTCCAGCCTGGGTGACAGAGTGAAACTCCTTCTCAAATACATATATATATACACATATATATGTAGATATCTACATATATATATCTACATATATACATTTACATATATGTAGATAACTACATATATATATATATAGATAGATAGATAGATAGATAGACAGATATATGATGAAGTCACTGAGCTGGATTGATCTGAAGAAATCATTTAAAATTTGATGGAGAGAGAGTTTCATGCTGAAACTGCAAGAGAGAAGTGTAAAGATGGATGTGCAATGAGAAGGGCCACCTGCCTCTAACAGGACTTCCAAAAGCAGAGAAGAAAATGAGGGAGAGGAAATTTTCACACAGCTAGTGGCTAAGAATTTTCCAGATTTTATGAAAGACATAGATTCTCAATTTTTGGAAACATAACAATCTTAATTAGAATAAATAAAAATAAATTCACTCGTAGGAGCATTGTGATGGAATTAGAGAGTATCTTAAATGTCGTCTTGAAGAATATCTTTGAAGAGAAACACTTAAAAGAGAAAAATTTAAAAACAACTATTGATAAAATACAATCAATCAATAGGAAAGACAATCCATTTGACAGCAGCCTCCTGACCAGTTTTTAAATTCACAGCCCTTGCTCTGGAAATGTGCTTTCTGTGTCATCTTTCACCTGTCCTCTTAGGATTCCAATTAAATATGGGTGAACCTCTCCACAGTGTCTGCATGTCCTTTACTGTCTCTTCTGATGTTTCCACCCCTTGGTCTTTCTGTATCACATTCCAGATGGTTTCTCTTGACCCGCCTTCCAGTTTACCGCTTCTCTTCAGGTCTGTCTAATTAGCTGTTAAAGTCATCTGTTGGGTTCGTCATCTCAGTTATTTAGTTTAACATGTATAGATTATTCCATACTTCATATATCTTACATTTGAAGTAATGAATTTTTTTCTGTTGATCTTTTTCTTTTTTCTTTTTTTAAGCGATTGAAACATAGTAAGCATAGTAATTTTAAAATCCCTGCCCAATAATTCTAAATTTTTTAATTTTTTTTTTTTGAGACAGTCTTGCTTGGTGGCCCAGGCCGAAGTGCAGTGGCACAATCTTGGCTCACTGTAACCTATGCTTCCTGGTTTGAATTCATTCTTGTGCCTCAGTCTCCTGAGTAGCTGGGACTATAGGCATGCACCACCACACCAAGCTAATTTTAGTATTTTTAGTAGAAATGGGGTTTCACCATGTTGGCCAGGCTGGTCTTGAACTCCTGGCCTCAGGTGATCCTCCCATCTCGACCTCCCAAAGTTCTGGGATGACAGGCATGAACCTGCACACAGGCCAGCTAATTCTAAAATCTAAAGCTGCGAGGTCTAACCCAGCAGTTACTAGATACATGAGGCCTTTGAGAGCTTGAAATTGACTAGTTTGAATTGAGATGTACTGTCAGTATATGGTGTACACCAAATTTCAGAGGTTTAGTATAAAAGTGTCAAATGTCTCATTATTCATTTGTCTGTTGAGACATGTTGAGGTAATAATTTTGGTTAAAAAAATTTGAGGTTGGGCACAGTGGCACTATGGGAGGCTGAGGCAGGCGAATCAGGAGACCATCCTGGCCACCACAATGAAACCCTGTCTCTACAAAAATACAGGAAATAGCTGGGCATGGTGGTGCGCACCTGCAGTCCCAGCTACTCGGGAGGCTGGATTAGGAGAATCACTTGATCCCAGAGGTGGAGGTTGCACTGAGCTGAGATGCACAACCGCACTCCAGCCTGGCAGCAGAGCAATGCTTCATTAAAAAAAAAAAAAAAGATAGGCAATAATTAAAATATACTTTCAATTAGTTGAAATCATATTATTCCATCAAACTATTGTTAACTTCAATGCAGATGATACTTTTTGAAAAATAGAAATAAAGGCAACTTCATAGGAAAAAGAGGCCCTCATGAATGTTAAATTTAAACAATTTTTCTTCTTTAGATAGAAGTCTCTGTCGCCCAATCTTAGCTCACTGCAACCTCTGCCTCCTGGACTCCAGCGATCCTCCTGCCTCAACGCCCCCACTCTGGAGCTGGGATTGCAGGCATGAATCAGCACGCCGAGCTAATGTTTGTCGTTTCCACGCCTACCTAATGTTTGTCATTTTAGTCAGAGAGGGCATTTCACCATGTTGGCTAGGCTGATGTGTCCACCTCGGCCTCCCCAGAAAACATTTAAATGATCTCTTGACAGCTGTTTGTGTGAGGGGTGTTTATACTCTGTCATGTGCTGTTTTTTTCTCAGTTAACATAATTTCAAGAAAACAAATGAAGACTTTTATGTAAATGACCTTTTATAATACAATAAACTGCCTTATGTCAGTTCAGAAATGATGACAGTCTAACTCCTGCCCTCCATCTTAACCTCAGCACTGTGTGTTCAGGAAATCGGAAGGCTGGAAATTCTTACCAGTTCTAACTCAGAGGATGCATGGGGGATCCATCCATCCATCCCACAGAGAGGGGTGGAGACTCCAGCTCTGACACATGCAAATTCCAAAATCTGAGCGGATACCTGCACAGTTCATTTTCTCCCCCTACAAAAGAAAGTGCTTAAATACGATTGTAAAAATGTTTTTGGTTACCAAGAGCTATCAAAAGAAGCGTGGTTGTTTTCACAAGAAGTTGACAATAAACTTGCTGAGTGATTCATAAATGGTGGAGTGATTTTAAATATTTAAAACAAATTCTAGCTGGGCATGATGGCTCACGTGTGATTTGGGCTTCATACTCCTTCCTTCTTCCATTAAACCTTGGTCATGTCTTCCTACTTTCAACCCCAGCCCTGGGCAAGTAGAAAACTCAGAGGAAGCACGGTCTGCTTGTGCAGGGAGGAGGCCAGGAGGGTCCACGATTCTAGTTCCTGCTGTGCCACTAACCAACCATGTGACTCAAGCAAGTGCTTGCATGTCCCAGTCCCCAGGAACGGGGAGATGTAAAGGTGGAGTGTGAAGGGCCCTGTGAAGAGGTGGAGCCTGAAGCCGGGAGTCCAGCGGTGGAAGGCACTTTGGTAAGGATCGGAGGCGGGCTCCCCAGGTGCAAGTCCAATTTCAAGGTAGCGCACTTGCCCTCTGCCTTACCTGCATGGCCTGTGGTTGGTGACTCCAGCACTGACCACAGCGATAAACAAATCATAGGTGCTTAATGCATGTCCACTGAATGAATGGGGCGTGATGGGAAGCCCTGCAGAGGTGGTTGGCACTTGCAGTAGAACTCAGGTCAGAGGGGTTTGCTGGAAGAAGGAAATCACTTTGTGAAACAGATGTGGATGATCACACCTATGACCCTCCTTGCTAGCACAGAAAAATCCCTGATGTTTATCCATAGTTCTAAAGGCAGGATGGAGCTCAGGCTGGTGGAGTGTTTTTTATTCTTTCACCTTCCAAAGCATTTGTGATCCTCCCTTTCAGCACCCCTGGGAAAGCCAAGTGAGAATGGAGCTTGGTGAGCAGGGAGCCCGAGGTCTGCGGGGAGAGCAGAACCTGCCTTCCTTCCTCCCTCCATCCTCCAGGCAAAAAGAGCTCCCCTTCGTCACCCCACGACACTGGGAGGAGTTAAGCCCTAAGAGAATCCTGTGCTGTGTCGCCACTCCTGTGGTTAGTGTTTCTCAGTTTACCTTCATCTCCTTTCTCATTGCATCTGGTGACCGGAAATGCGGCTGGAAGGAGGGAGACTCCTGAGGGAGATGGTGGTCATAGCATGGGAAGCACTGGACACCAGGGCTAAAAGTGAGTCCGCATGTGAACTCTCTCACGGAGGTGACACACTGTGGGGACGCATGGCAACGTATTCAAACTTATATACAGGCATTTGAGGTCGGGCATGGAAAATCCTGAGGCCCTGTGTGTCTGTTATTTGTGCATGAGAATTAAACTCCTTGACCCTGAAAACAGGGCCGTGAGTGGAGTGTGTGGTGTCATAAGGAATGCTGCAAACAGCTTCCCGAGAATGCGGTTGGAGTGCTGTACAAGGTCACAGGTGCCTCAGTAAGCGACTCAAAGGGCCATCTAGTGGATGTTTGTAGTTAATACAAGTCGTTTCAATAAATACTTGGCAGGCGGACGGTGGGGCGGACTCTCAGAAGAGCCACCCCCAGTCCCACTCAGCTGGAATTATCTGAGTACTTCCTTCTCCATGTTCACTGCAAGCTGTAAGCTCTGCAGTTGGAGCACGACCGGCTATGTGGATGTGCTGTCTGTCAGGCATCAACAAATTCCAACCGCCTTTCCAGAAACGTGATCTTACAGTTTCCAAATGGTTTCTCAGCAAGAAAAGAGAGTCTGACACAATGAAAAGATGGAATACCCATGAAAAATCTAAGGCAGGTGAAAAAAACCTTTAAAAAATCCCGTGTAAGAATGTCCTGTCTGAATAAAATGCTTTCTGTAAAACAGAAAGGTCAAAGTTGCTCACTCTAGTTACCACCAGAGAAAAGTGAAACAACAGGCTTTTATTTCACAGGGGACCCCATGAACACGCAGGCAGAACTCCACACCTCCGAACAGAAACCACGCACTCTCCTAAGCCCAGGCTTCGGTCCAGTCCCTGACAGAACCTGGCTGACCTGCTGTGCTGGACATGAATTCTCTAGTTTACAAACATCAGATCCACATCAATGTGGATAGAGTACCGCTTTTCTAGCCCTCTGTAGGGCTGGAAACCAGACTTCTTTCCTCGGGCTAGGCTGGATACAAGAGGATGGAATTGTTCAATGAATGACTTGGACCACAAAGAGAACAGGCCCTGGGGCTGTGACCACAGCCAACGACAATCCAGCCATTGCGCCTTTACAGACTCAGCAAACACGAACCACAGTGCAGCTCTGTGCTCCTCCCACCTGGTGGCTCTGAGTGTACTGAGCATGCATTCAGTGGTGTAACCTTATGTCTGCACATACCTTCATTGTGTCCTCAGTAACCTGTGTGGAATAAATCCCCCAAAGATAATTGGGTCGGCGGCAGGTGAGAGGGTGTGGGGGCTGCCCCTGAGGATGCTGGTGCATGGTGGGATGGAGTGAGGATGGAACCCATCTCGATAAGGGAGTCAATTGTCATGGTCACAGGATTTAACATGTTGGCAAAGCCACTGGTGATGGTTCCCATCTGCTCTGAGAATGCCTTCCTGAAACCTGGGACAAACGGATGGTCCACAGAGCAAGAAACAGAAAATCTGAAAATCTAAGGCAGGTAGTAGAGGGAGGGATCACACGCTCAGAGAAGTGCCCATGCCAGAGGGGTCTGAGTGTGAAAATCCAGAGCAAAGTCCACCCACTGTGCTCACAGGGAGCCTGGAGGACTCCTGTTTACCCAGCATATAAAGAAGGCCCCACCAGAAGGCACCAGAATGGGAGGAAGCTCAGGGATGCCTGTTGCTGAAGTCCAGGGTTGGAGGTAGGAGATGCTGTTCCTGAAATGGGCGCCCAGGAGTAATGGGATAAGAAATCCTGAAATAACAGATTCCAGGTGGAGGCTGTCAACGGTCAGGAGCAAGGAGGGTGCCATGATCGAAATGATTAGAGAAGTCCCAATGCCTGCTGGGGACCTCAGCCATACAAAGCTATGCCCATGGCTCATAGAACAAAGGGGTCCTAGATCCAAAAGAGATGGAGACTCCACGTGGATACTGCTAGACTTAAATAATTACAACAGGCTAGGCATGGTGGGTACCGCCTGTAATCCCAGCACTTTGGGAGGCCAAGGAGGGCGGATCATGAGGTCAAGAGGGATGAAGACCATCCTGGCCAACATGATGTAACCCCATCTCTACTAAAAAAATACAAAAATTAACTGGGCATGGTGGTGTGTGCCTGTAGTCCCAGTTACTTGGGAGGCTGAGGCAGGAGAACTGCTTGAACCCAAGAGGCAGAGGTTGCAGTGAGATGAGATAGTGCCACTGCACCCCAGCCTGGCACCTGGCGACAGAGCAAGACTCTGTCTCAAAAAAAAAAAAATTACAACAGATATAAAACAAATGATGATGGATGACCAGGAGGCTGAAAGTAGCGAGTCCATCAAGAACAAGGCTGCTTTGCCTAATTTGCAGAATTAAGCCACTTCTCAGACCCCGAACCCATCACTAGAAGAAGACACCAGTTTCCAGTGAGGGAGGACCCTTTAATCCCACAGCAAGTGCAATGATTCTTTCTGGCCTTCTCCAAAGATATTTATGGCCACTGGAGTTTGCTGTGAAGGGCAATTTTGTAAATATGCGAAGGTGTGCAGGGAATAAATTCTCCATTGTAACTACTCAACTCTGCTGCTGTAGCTCAAAAGCAGCCACAGACAATCCATGAATGATGAGTCAGGCTGGACCTGCCTTCAGTGCCCAATGACCCGAGATCCCCCAAGATCCTAGAGGTAGATGTGGTTACAATGTCTAACTGGAGAATCACAACATAGATTCCATGTGAATGTTCAGAGGCAGGGCAATGCCACTCACAGCAGGGAAGTGTCAGCATTAGAAAGCGGCTCCTGTAGAGTATAGCACCTTGTCAGAGATGGGGCCTTTAGCCATGGGAGGGCAGTGACGATGCCGTCCAGGGCTGCCCAACACGGGTGGGCTAGTCACCCTCTAGGTCATTAGGAAAACAGGCCTGGCAGTCAGAAGACGCAGGTGGTTCTCCTGGGATGGGCTGGAGCAGGGCCACGGGGAACCCAGAAGCTGCACAAGCAGTTGGTCCCAATCCCCAGGATGCCACGTGGCTGCACCCCCTCACTGCAGCTCACACCTGAGGCTTCAGGGAGGGTCCCTGATGGGCCCCTGTGGACATAGATGCCAATCAGCAGTGAAGGAGAGGAGAGTAGGCTCCAAACCATGGGACCCCACTCCCATCACGTCCACACCACCCGGAAGCCACAGGCTGGGTAAAACCTGCTTCTGACTTTTGGAGTTGCAGCTGAGACCCCACCTGGAGATGCCACCCTAGGGGATGCACCATCAACTGTTGTGTCACTGTGTGTACCCTCCTCTGGGGCCAGCAACCTAGGATGGCATCCAAATCTGCTCCCTCTTTTATTTTCAGGTTGTCCTGGCCTGCTGCTGCTCTACAAAGGGACAGGACTTGACACAGACACAGAGAAACCATGTCCCCAAAAGACCAAAGTGCCTCCTGCCGTCCCTTTCTAGAAAGGGTTTGGCAACTTCTATCTACTGTTCTACATGACACTGGCTCCCCAGTAGGGACAACAGGCGGTTCTGGGCCCCAAGGACAGAGTGGGCGCCTCTACTCACCGGTGTTCTCAGGGTCATCCTGTGGGAAATGGTACTTCCCATCCCTCCTGCATAGGTTCTGTTGGGAGCTTGGGGTATGTTGCTGGGGTGTGTCTTCAGCAAGGGGGAGAAGGTGCCAGTTGGTTGGGGAGGTGGTGAGAGCCCCTTCATGGATGGGGAGGTGAGGGAGGCCTGTGGGGTGACCAGGCTGGGCTGAGACTGAAGGTAAAAGGGTGTGACCTGTTTGGTGGGAGTGGGTGGGGACGGGAGTGGGTGAGAAGTGTCTGCTGAGCTCCCAGTTGCAGGTGAGTGCAGCAAAGTGCAGGGGGAAGTTCAAGGGCAGGGAGCCCTGGGGTGCTGGAGGGTTTGTGTGGTGGAGGGTGGGTGGGAGACCCATAAGTGCCGAGGCAGGAGTCAGAAGGCTCAGAAGGCTCCATATAAATAATGAAGAAGAAAATAACTAGAGATATAACCATGGTAGTCATTCATAGGTAATCTCTGTTATCCATAGGTAATCATTAAGATACATATACTCAGCATAATCTTTTACTAATGCTTCTCAGGTCAAGAAGTGTGAACCTGCGGTGACATTGTGAAAGAAGTGACCCGAAGGCAAGATGCTTTAAGCCCTCTGTCATGCTGGAGTAAGGGCTGCTGGAGGGCACCCTGGCTATGTGGCAGCACCAACGTGGGAAAGCTCCTGCTGTTTAGCAAGCTATGGAAGGGATGTCTCCTTCCTCGTAGGAGCTAGGAGAAAACTCCACTCCCTCACGCTCTTGCAGTGGGCCTGGTAGGCCTGCAGACTTCCGGGGGCTTCATTGTCTCTATGCGATGCTGTACTTCAGTGGTCACGTTCCACACCCACTCTCGTGTTCCGCTTCTGCACCTGGTTCCTTTTTTTTCTTCGAAGATATAATCAGTAAAAGTAGCATAGATCTGAATGTCTTTGTTCTTCCTTGACAAGTGTGGACAAGTGCTGATGCATGAAGCTCCTTACCTCATCTGGGCTGCTTGAAAGTCCTGGGCCTCTACCTGTATGACACGTGATGCACTTGACCCAATCACTGACCACCAGTGCCACGCCCCACCTACCCTTTCTCCTGCTTTGTACTCAGTAAGAGTCGGAGTGTGCAGGCACTGGAGGCCACTGCCGGAATTCAAGCTTTGGTTGCAGTGGACCCTTGGGCCCAAACGCTCTTTCTCTCGATCTCGGTGTCTTGTGTCTTTATTTCCATAGTTTCTTGTCTCTGCACCAGTAGAAAGGAGCTCTCAGGACCGCCCCCGCCTCCGCCCCGTAGGGCTGGACCCTACAGTGGAGAGCTGGTGAGAACAGAGCATCAGGGAAGTCTGTGCTCAAGTTTCTGAGATCCCCTCCCTCACCTCTGGTCCGGACCATGCCTGTGTCCTGGTAGCTCAGGCTCCTTCCCCCACAGGGCCAGTGAAGGTGGCAGCCTTGCCCTTTGGCCCCCTCCAATCCTCTGGTCCCTCCCATCCTGCTGATGTTATATAGGAGATAAGAAAGAAACCATTTAGGTAGACAGGGTAAAGAGAGTCCCTGGGAAAAAACTTTCCTTCTAATAAAAAGCAGCTCAGAGATTGCTCCGTTTCTAACCTCAAGTAGTTCAAAAAAATCACTTCTCTTCTAACAAAGAGCACCTTGTAAAACCTAAGTCAGCTGTAAACCATAGATCAGGCTGTAAAACAGATAAGCAACTCGGGCACAGAGGAGGAGCTTCCTGGGTAATGGAGGAACTTCATATACATAAGATGGGCCCCCGCAAAAACAGTGGGCGTCAATGAGCACATTGGGTCCATTTCTTTCCTTTTTTTTTTTTTGCGACAGTCTCTCTGTCACCCAGGCTGGAGTGCAGTGGCACAGTCTCAGCTCACTGCAACCTCTGCCTCCTGGATTCAAACAATTCTCTTGTCTCAGCTTCCCAAGTAGCTGGGACTGCAGGCACGTGCCACTGTGCCCAGCTAATTTTTGTATTTTAGTAGAGATGGGGTTTTGCCATGTTGGCCAGGCTGGTCTTGAACGCCTGACCTCAGGTGATCCACCCGCTTCAGCCTCCCAAAATGCTGGGATTACAGGCGTGAGCCACTGAGCCCAGCCTGGGTCCATTTCTTTCCTTTACTTTTCTTTCTCTGCTTCTCCCTCCCCTCCCTCCTCACTCCCCTCCCCGCTCGCTCCTTTCCCCCTCCCCCCTCCCTTCCCCTCTTCTCTTCTCTTCTTTCTGATGGAGTTTCCCTCTCCTGGCCCAGGCTGCAGTGCAATGGCACAAGCTCCGCTCACTGCAACCTCGGCCTCCCGGATTCAAGAGATTGTCCTGCCTCAGCCTCCCAGGTAGTTAGGATTACAGGCGCCGGCCACCACCGCGCCCAGCTAATTTATGTATTTTTAGTAGAGACGGAGTTTCGCTATTTTGGCTATGCTGATCTCAGACTCCTGACTTCAGGTGATCCACTCGCCTAGGCCTCCCAAAGGGCTGAGATGACAAATATGAACTCCCGGGCCGGCTTCTGTCCATTTCTTTAGGCACACCGAGATAGGGAAGCCGGCAGCGGGCATGGAGTGCGGAAGCCTGCAGCTGCATGGGGGTGCCTGGGGAACAGGCACAGAAACTCTCCATCCGCTTTTATCACAGGCAGGTAAGCAGCTCAGAGCAGCACAAACTAAGCGCCTGCCTGCAGGATCAAAGAACGGAGTGGGGGCTGCTGGAGACTCTGCCCTATGCCGATGGCACACCTGGTCCTAACCGGTTCTTCGGGGCCTATGGAGATAAGACACCCCCTCCTCACTAGCCCATTTTTAAAAACTCTGACATTTTTACTACAACCTGGCAACCTGTTCGGGACGCCTCTCTGTGACAGAGAACTGCTCTTTCCTTCGCCTGTGAAACTCCTGCTCCAACCTCTCTTGGTGGATGTGCGTCCCGGTCCGTCATTTCCTTGGCTGTGAGGCCAAGAACCTTTGCATTTATCACAGACAACGAGCTGTTTTTCTGTCGTTACTTTCTGGCCTCGTTTCTGCCACTGTGTTTTCTCGGAGGGGAGGCGCAACCCCAGGGACGCGTCGGGGCCAGAAGGAGCCCTCGCGGGGAACTGAGAAGGGCCCGGGCGGCCCGTCCTCCCCAATGCCGGCTCCTGTTCCTGCGACCCGTGCCTGGAACTCACCGGCCCGCGCGGTCCAGGGACAGTCCCGCAGCAGAAGCAGAGCCGGGATGCAATGAATGAAGGAACATGGGGCCCTCAGCCAGCGCTTTTGGGACCGGGACCTGGCGACAGAATGCAGAGGACGCCGGTGTTGACCGCGCGGGGTAAGCGTCTGAGCCTCCGGTTGAGCCGCCCGGGCTCTGGTCACCCCTTTGGAGCCAAAGCGCGAGAAACTCCCTAAGGTTCCACTCCGCCTGTCTCCTGCCTCCCAGTCCCAGAAGATCATTTCCCTTCATTGTTCTGCAAATATTTCCTACCACTTGGGCGCTGCTTCTTTCTTTCCTTCTTTTTTTCTTTCTCTTTCTTCCTTCCTTCCTTTCTCTTTTTCTTTCCTTTTTTCTTTTTTTCATGAAAAACAATCATTCATGTATTTTATTATAAAAGTGTGCTTTATTATAAGGAAAATTTAAATATAACCAACAATACTGAAAATAATGCAAACGGAATTTATAGCCTTGGTCAAAGTTCCTTCTAAAAAAGGCGTTTGCTGTTCCATGAATAGTTCACAATTACTTTATGCAACAAAATAGATAACTTGAAAAAGTAAGAATACAGAATGATGAACCAGGAATCTGGAGTTCTATTGTGTTTTTTCTTATGTATCAGACACGGCTTTTAAAATAAAATCGGAAACATAAAACAAGTCATCTTCACGTAGAGAGCTCCCTTTTCCGGGCCGGGCGCAGTGGCTCTCGCCTGTAATCCCAGCACTTTGGGAGGCCGAGGCGGGTGGATCACGAGGTCAAGAGATCGAGACCATCCTGGTCAACACGGTGAAACCCCGTCTCTACTAAAAATACAAAAAATTAGCTGGGCATGGTGGTGCGTGCCTGTAATCCCAGCTACTCAGGAGGCTGAGGCAGGAGAATTGCCTGAACCCAGGAGGCGGAGGTTGCGGTGAGCCGAGACTGCGCCATTACACTCCGGCCTGGGTAACAAGAGTGAAACTTTGTCTCAAAAAAAAAAAAAAAAAAAAAAAAAAAAAAAAAAAAAATTAAAAAAAATAAAAATAAAAAAAATTAAAAAAAATTAGCCAAGCTTGGTGGCACAAGGTTTAAAAAAAAAAAAAAAAAAAAAAGAGAGCTCCCTTTTCCTACAAGCGTACAAGAAGTTTTTCCAAAAATGTTAAACAGTGTTCTAAAATGTGGCTGAAGTTACACTTTACATACTTTATTAACTTCTTATATATACATTATCCAATTAACATATAACCACGTTTTCATGCACAAGTGGGACCATAAGCATTCTCCAGTAAGGCTACACTGGCACAGAGTACGTTTGCCTGTGTGTATGTGTTCATTTGAAACCCGTCTCCCAAAATGAAATCGCTCATTTAAAAGCAAACAACTGGTTGGAATTAATGTCTCTAAGACACTGGGTCATGGGGCCTAGAAATCATGTCAGAGTATATTGCTTTGATTGAATATAATTAAATTCATCTTATGTGGCAGCATACTGAGCATATCAACGAACAGTGAAAATCCAGTACATCTGAGTTCATTCTGCACTAATTTCAGCTATGAGTCTACATTAAAGCAATGGCGAGGCCCAATGGCATATGTGGTACCGGCAGAAATTCATTTTATCTTATATAGCATTATGCTCACAAAAATTTATTTCTGTCACCCCAGGAGGATTTTTTTAAGAATTAAAAAACCAAAAAACAAACTGCATTGGCTGCTGATCAATGAGACTGCGGGTCTGCAACCAACCTAAGAAAGAAAAGGAACCCAAGGGAGCAGATGTCTGTCTGCAGAGGACTGTACTTCGTAGGCCTAGTAAAGAACAAAGAAATCATCTGTGGGCATGCTGATAAAGATCTCAAATGATTTTTGGTGTAGGAGAGTTTTTAAAAATATAAGATTTTAGAGTAAAGAATACACAAAAAAGTTAGATTTTAAGTTTAAATCACTTTTTAAAAAACTTTGGGACATTAAATATCAGGATCAAATTTTTAAAGATATAGAATATAGAGAACTGTAAAATGAAAAAAGGAAGCAGGTATGCACTTGATGAGTGAAAAATGCATTAACGATCTCTCATGTAAAAGACCGTTTTCCTTATTATCATAGTGACTAAATTGCCTATCCATAAAACCACTGGAATATGTAGGTTACTGATATTATGCCAAAGAAGTCAAAATGTACTTTATTGCAAAAATATAAACAGTTTTAAAATTGCATATGATGTTTTATACCACTTCACCGATAGGCCAAGGCCAGCACATAACTTATCAAGCTAGAAAACTTTAAAACAAAAATCATCAAAATGTTACTATGTATGAGTTATAAAAAAAAAGTGATGCCATGCGGTGTAGCATAATTAACTGCCAGGTGCCCTCTTACATGGGGACAGTCACTAATATGGTATCAGTCTGAATAAGTAAAACATATATAGCTGATGATAACCTCCTTTAATTATCTTCTTAAACACAGATACTTTCTATATATTACAATCATTTTAATGAAGCTTTCACTCATAATTTTGTGGAGTACAAAGTTATTTTATCAGTATGTTGATTTTTTTCTGAACTATTCTTTAGAAAGTGATGTTAAAGCCTGTTCATATACAAGTGGTACATCAATCCACTTGTATATGACTATTAAATCCCTGCTGTTTATTGATACATTGTAAACGTAAAAAAAGGAAAACCCTGAAATGACAGAAAATGCTTGGCTTCTACACAAACACGTTCTCAGTGGACGAACCACGACTGCGTGACTTTGTCACTACAGGTCTTCCTGCTCCGTGCTTTCCCTGCATGCAGTGGGCTCAGCAATGGCCATGTTGGCTCCAAAGAAGGCGACTAATTGTTCTTCGTCGGTGGCGATGTTCCTTTTCATGATTTCCATGCAAGGTCCCAAAAGCCTCTCAAGTGCTTGCACATCCATGGCTAAACATTTGACAGTCCCAATGGCGTGCCCAGAAGCTGCACCAAGTTTGTTAGTGACCAGGGCCAGCTCTCCAAAGTACTGTCCTCCCGAGCATTGAGCAATTTCTACTGCATCATTCTCTTCCACTTCTGATTTACCCTTTCTTTTCATAGTAATTTTCACTTCTCCAGATTCTACAATGAAAAAAGAATCAGCCGAATATCCCTGAGCAATGATTTGTTCTCTGTCGTTGCATACTTTGGTGCCTATCACATCTGCTACTTTCAGGCATTCAGAAACCTCCAAAGATTTAAGGAATGGCGGTGACTCGATAAAGCTTTCATACGTTTTTCTCTTTTTGGCATTGTTTTTCACAATTATTCTGCTGAAGGCTACCCTGTCCACACCCCACAGAGCACCAGGAGAGGAGCAGTGATTGTAGCTGCCCTGGGCTTATTGTTCATTAAGGCCAGTTAGCCGAAACTCCCACGATTATCACAGTTACCAACACATCTTCCAACATCATCACATTTCACATAAATGTCAAATGTGCCTCTATCAATGACATAAAAGTTGTCACCACCGTCACCTTGGTCAATTACATGCTCCCCGTCTTTGACCGATTTTTCAAACATGGCATCTAATACTTGAGATATCCGCTTTGGATCTAGATTCTCTTTTTTGTTTGTTTCAATAGCCTTAGCATTTTATTACAAAACTCTATGGCAAAATGTCAAGTCATATTTCCTTTGAGTATTCCCTCCTTTTTTATTCAAAACAGTATAATTAGCCAAACTTGTCGTACTTCGTTTTTGATGAAATAATCCTTTTATGTGTTAAAGGAAAACGTGATGATTTTTCTAAAGGTTGCAGACATCAACTCTGGTCTCCATTATGATAAACTAATATAGGAAAAGTTGTGCTACCTGACATTTTACCTTAAAGTTCTAAAATTTTCTGCAGCAAGCGGAATAACAGTTTCCCAAAGATGTTCATATCCTAATCTTAGAACCTATGAATATGCTACCCTACGTGACAAATGGGACCCTGCAAATACGATTAAGTTAAGAATCTTGAGAGGGGGGACTATCCTGGATTATCCAGGTGAACTCAATGTAATCACAAGGGTTACCAACAGAGGGAAGTGGGGAATCAGATGGACAGAAGATGGAACGATGAAGCAGTGGTGGAAGTGACATGGCCATGAGCCAAAAAATGAAGCCTGTCTGAAAAGGCAAGGAAACGAATATCCCTGTACAACTTCCAGAAAGAACACAATTTTGCTGATAAACTGTAAGGTCCATTTTGAACTAATGACCTTCAGAAGTGTAAGATAATACATGTGTTTTTTCAGCTACTAAGTTTGTGATTATTTGCTATACCAACAATATGAAACTAATGTAATTTCCTTCTGGGAAAAAATGCTAATTTTTAAAAAATTTTCTTTTTAAAAAAAAATTTTTTTTATTGCATTTTAGGTTTTGGGGTACACGTGAAGAACATGCAAGACTGTTGCCTAGGTAAACACGTGGCAGTGTGATTTACTGCCTTCCTCCCCTTCACCTATATCTGGCATTTCTCCTCATGCTATCTTTCCCAACTCCCCACTCCCCACTGTCCCTCCCCTATTTCCCCCCAACAGACCCCAGTGTGTGGTGCTCCCCTCCCTCTGTCCATGTGTTCTCACTGTTCAACACCCGCCTATGAGTGAGAACATGTGGTGTTTGATTTTCTGTTCTTGTGTCAGTTTGCTGAGAATGATGGTTTCCAGGTTCATCCATGTCCCTACAAAGGGCACAAACTCATCGTTTTTGATGGCTGTGTAATATTCTATGGTGTATATGTGCCACATTTTACCTGTCCAGTCTCTCATCGATGGGCATTTGGGTTGGTTCCAGGTCTTTGCTATTGTAAACTGTGCTGCAATGAACATTCGTGTGCATGAGTCCTTATAGTAGAACGATTTATAATCCTTTGGATATATACCCAGTAATGGGATTACTGGGTCAAATGGAATTTCTATTTCTAGGTCCTTGAGGAATCGCCACACTGTCTCCCACAATGGTTGAACTAATCTACACTCCCACCAACAGTGTAAAAGTGTTCCTATTTCTCCACATCCTCTCCAGCATCTATTGTCTCCAGATTTTTTAATGATTGCCATTCTAACTGGCATGAGATGGTATCTCAATGTAGTTTTGATTTACATTACTCTAATGACCAGTGATGCTGAGCATTTTTTCATATGTTTGTTGGCCTTCTGTATGTCTTCTTTTGTAAAGTGTCTGTTCATAACCTTCACCAACTTTTGAATGGGCTTGTTTTCTTTTTTTCTTTTTTTTCTTGTAAATCTGTTTTAGTTCTTTGTAAATTCTAGATATTAGCCCTTTGTCAGGTGGGTAAACTGCAAACATTTTTTCCCATTCTGTTGGTTGCCTATTCACTCTAATGACTGTTTCTTTTGCTGTGCAGAAGCTGTGGAGTTTGATTAGGTCCCATTTGTCTATTTTGACTTTTGTTGCCAATGCTTTTGGTGTTTTGGTCATGAAGTCCTTGCCTATGCCTATGTTCTGAATGGTTTTGCCTAGATTTTCTTCTAGGATTTTTATAGTGTTAGGTCTTATGTTTACGTCTTTAATCCATCTGGAGTTAATTTTAGTGTAAGGTGTCAGGAAGGGGTCCAGTTTCTGCTTTCTGCACAAGGCTAGCCAGTTTTTCCAACACCATTTATTAAACAGGGAATCATTTCCCCATTGCTTGTTTTTTTCAGGTTTGTCAAAGATCGGATGGATGTAGATATGTTGTATTGCCTCTGAGCCCTCTGTTCTGTTCCATTGGTCTATATCTCTGTTTTGGTACCAGTACCATGCTGTTTTGATTACTGTAGCCTTGTAGTATAGTTTGAAGTCTGGTAGTGTGATGCCTCCCGCTTTGTTCTTTTTGCTTAGAATTGACTTGGCTATGTGGGCTCTCTTTTGGTTCTATATGAAGTTTAAGGTGTTTTTTTCCAGTTCTGTGAAGAAGGTCATTGGTAGCTTGATGGGGGTAGCGTTGAATCTGTAAATTACTTTGGGCAGTATGGCCATTTTCACAATATTGCTTCTTCCTAACCATGAACAAGGAATGTTTCTCCATCTGTGTCCTCTTTTATTTCATTGAGCAGTGTTTTGTAGTTGTCCTTGAAGAAGTCTTTATGTTCCTTGTTAGTTGTATTCCTATGTATTTGATTCTCTTTGTAGCAATTGTGAATGGCAGTTCGTTCTTGATTGGCTCTCTTTAAGTCTGTTATTGGTGTATAGGAATGCTTGTGATTTTTGCACATTGATTTTGTATCCTGAGACTTTGCTGAAGGTGCTTATCAGTTTCAGGAATTTTGGGCTGAGATGATGGGGTCTTGTAGATATACAATCATGTCGTCTGCAAATAGAGACAATTTGATTTCCTCCTGTCCTATTGAATACCCTTTATTTCTTTTTCTTGCCTGATTGGTCTGGCTAGAACTTCCAGTACCATATTCAATAGGAGTAGTGAGAGAGGGCATCCTTGTCTAGTGCCAGATTTCAAAGGGAATGCTTCCAATTTTTGCCCATTCAGTATGATATTGGCTGTTGGTTTGATGTAAATAGCTTTTATTATTTTGATATATGTTCTGTCAATACCTAGTTTATTGAGGATTTTTAGCATAAAATGGTGTTGAATTTTGTCAAAGGCCTTCTCTGCATCGAGATAATTATATGGTTTTTGTCTTTGGTTCTGTTTATGTGGTGAATTACATTTATAGACTTGCGTATGTTGAACCAGCCTTGCATCCCTGGGATGAATCCTACTTGATCATGGTGGATAAACTTTTTGATGTGCTGTTGCAATCGGCTTGCAAGTATTTTATTGAAGCTTTTTGCATCTATGTTCATGATGGATATTATGACCATCTCATGCTCAGACACCACTCCAGGTTCAGCAATTATTCTAAGAATGTCTTTTATCACCAGGGAACTGATGGATGTGGGCCTTTCTTACCTCATTATATTCCTAAATAGATACCTTATGGTGTTCTATTCGTCCCACTGGGCGATCTGTATATTTTTGGAAATGAGGAAAGTGATCTGGATCGATGTGGTCATTTTTGTTGTATGTAAATAAAAAATCCTCGCTAACGTGTTGGAAAAGTCTAAAATTTTTATGCAGCATTTGGATTGTTTCATTTTTGCTATTTCAGATTTTGCACTGTGGTGCAGAGTGAAATAGAAATCTTTCATCAACATTGAAAAGCATCCTGTACTGTCCTAGAATATTTCATTGCGAACTTTTTGCTGTGACAGAGGACAGCAGAGTAAGCAGTCTAGTACCTCCACGCTCTGGAACATGTGTGGGGCTTGGAAGTGACTCTGGGATTGCTGGTTAGTGGGATGAGCACAGCGTCCACTGTCCCCAAGATCTCTGCCTGAGTAAAAGTCAAAGGAGTGATTCAATCTGGCCTCCTACCCACAGTGTAAGAGCTCTCTGATATTCCATTTCCTGTCCACCAATTGGTAGAGACAGATTAAAAAATCTGATCACGTGAGCCCAGGAGTTGGAGATTACAGTGAGTGATGATTACGCCGCTTCACTCCTATATGGTTGACAGAATCATAAAAGCAAAAAGGATTAATACATTTCTTGGTCAGTGCATGGAAAGGATCCCTGAGGTCTGAAGTCCAGCATGTGATTTGACTAGCAATACTGTTTGGATAATGAGGTCATACTTCCGAGAAGTGTCTGCTTTCCCACAATCAACGAAGTAGAAAGAAAATGCTTTTTGCTGGGTTTTCTTGTCCAGTTATAACTTGTCCAGAAATTCCATCCATTAGCACCAAGAGAAAGTGGCAGAGGATGTGAAGAAAAACAGCTGCTAGGACCATCACCGAAGGTAGTAAGTGGCATGTGAGGTTGAGTCTCCAATGCCCTCATCATCTGCTGCGGGCTGAGGCCTTGCCAAGGCTTGAACTCCTGGCTGTCCAGCAAGGCACAGTGGTGAGTAGACAGGCGGCCTTCCTGAAGGAGAGCGGGAGGCGGACCAGGCCAACAGGGGCTGCTGGGTGTCATCTTCCACCTTCAGAAAGATGAAGCATTGGTTTAAGTGGCTGAGGAAAACCTGGGTCGGTTCTCCCGGGCGACCCCTCCCAGGCCCTCCCCTTTTCGGAGCCCCTCCCCCAGATAAGGACCATGTTTTCCCTCCAACCCTCTCCCTGGCTTTGCAGCCTCGAAACCTCCTTCCTCCCACACCACATCACAGAGCCAGCCCAGGCCCCACTACAGCCCACGGGGCTCAGAACTGAGGCTGGGAAAGAGGGGTCTGCACCCTCACTCAGGGCCTGTACCTCCTCCTCACAGAAGGGTCTAGAGGACCTGGCGGGGCGGGGGGGCCTGTCCAAAGAGCGGTCTCTGGATCCACATTCCCTGGCCTTGGGTGGGCTTGCAGGCAAACCTGCTCTTTCCCCTTCCCTCTCAGCCTCTCCTCACCCTGGGAGCTGCACCCACAGCTCTGAATGGAACTGTCCCCACCCGCCCCATTCATTCCTGGCCAAGCTCAGTGCTGACCATGGAACTCCAGTAGCAGCTCAGCTCCCTGTCTGCGTCCATCTGCTCCAGGCAGGACTGCAGCTGGCTCAGGGTCTGGAGTGTGCAGGAGGCGGGAGTGCAGGGGAACAGCCACAGAGCCTTGCTGGCAATTCCATGGGTTCTAGTGGCTCGGCCTTTTCCTAAACCTCATCCTGGACACACTCCACCCTTCACCTTCCCCCTTAACTGCTGGGACCCAAGCTGCTTTCTCTGGGAATGCGGCCTTTGGAATGGGGTGAATCAAGGCCTCACCGCCCCCTCGTCCTGGGATTCCCCCAGATCACTCTCTTCTCTGCCTCCTTCAGGGATGCCCTTTCCCTTGACCTCCTAGGTGAAGCGGCCATGCTGCTCCTCTCCTACTGTGCGGACTGCCCGTGTCTGGGTTCCTGCTGCCTGCGGGCCACACACCACTACCCTTCCCAAGAAGGAACCTGCTCTGAAACAGGCCTGAGTTGGCTAATCAGACCCGGAGCCTTGTATGGGCCCCTTCCTTTCCCTCCAGCCTCTGAAGGTGAGAATCCATCAGAACTCAGGGCAGAGCTGCCCAGGTCAGTGCCAACAAGTGACACTAGGTCTCATTCACCTGTCTCATGTCAGGACGGAAAGGTCCCGGCCATGGGGAGGGGTGGGATTCTGGGAATTCTCCTTTCCCATCGTCCCTCCTCACCCATCTGCTTCTTGCTCTCCTCCCAATTCTGCCCACAGTACCTGTCACTTTAAAGGACTCACCTCAGTTGCCAGTCAGGAGGCAGCAGAGGAGGATGAAGAAGAGGTAGCAAAGCATGAGGGTGGTGGCCACGGCCCTGAGCGGGACTGTGCCTGAGGACACGGTGGGCGGTGCTGAAATGGAAACACCAGCGTCACAGCCCTTGTCCAGGCCCCGCATTTGAAGACACACCTCCTCTGCTCCTGCCACCCCAGGTCATCCTACAAGGTGAAGGTTTTGTCCCCCCTGCTATGGGGCAGCCCCAGAGACAGGTCCTGGGGTAGGAAGGGAGAGGGGGTGTCCCCTGTCCTCAGGGAGCTCACACAGCTGCTCAGGGAAGCAAGGTGACAGCACAGCCCACCCTCCTGCTGTGGCGGAAGAAGAGGTGATGCCCCAGGGCGGGAGAGGGAGGATCTCCAGGCTGGCATTGAAGGTGGTTTTGATGGATTTCCAGAAACAGACCAAGGGGAGAGGAAAGGAAAAGTGATCCTAGGAGGAGGGAAGTCTAAGGGGAAAGGTCTAGAAACACAATAGTTTTGAGGTTGGCGAGAAATCCACAGTGAGGGGAGCAGAAGCAGGTGCAGTGAGGAAGAGGAGTCAGGAGGGAGAAGGGAGAGGAGGATGGGAGAGCACAGGCGCCCCCAGGAGGAGCCCCCGACGAGGGGTCATGTTCTTACTCAAACTCACACACTCACACTCACAAACACACTCCCACACCCACAAACACTGACACCCACTCACACCCATACACCCGCACCCACCACAGATACCGACAGACAAGGCTGTAACTCGACGGCATCTCCAGGCGCTCCCAGTGCTCCCCTGTAGTCACCTGTGGGCTCCTGCCTCTTCTCCCTGCACATCAGGAAGTCCCGAAGCCAGCTCCCGCAGTCTCCTGTGGAGATCTTCCAGAAGAATACGGTCAGTTCCCTGTCTTCCTCCCACTTCTCTTTCATCTGCCTGGCTCCAGCATGAACCACTGTCCACTTTCTGTTGTTTGAGTCAAAGAGGAGGAACTTCTGTCCGTGAAATTCAAACTGCCAGGATCCCTGGATGTGTCCATCGGCTTCACACTCACAAGACATCCTGGCCTGCAGCGTGACGGGTCCTGCCCCAATCAGAAAGAGATCAGCTCTGGTGTTTACAAATTCTCTTCCCTGCCCCACACCCTCCTCCTCTGAGCCCCTTCTCATCTGGCCCTGTTGTCTCCTCCAGGTCCTGCCCTTGCTGCTGGGTGTCACGGAGGCCCCGTGTCTAATGTCTTCTCCCCACACACGGTGCAGCCCCTGAGCCCACAGTCTGCTCCCTTCCGTCCTCGGTCTCCTCCACTCACCACTGGGGGTGAAATCCTCCAGCTCAATGCCAGGCAGTTCTAGTCTGAGCGTCTGCCCCACCTCTCTCAGCATTTCCAGTTGTCTTTCCCAGGCATCTGTGGCATTCAGCTGCTCTTCTAGGCGACCCACAGAGAAGACCTTGTCAGTGCCACAGTCATAGGAGAGGAAATTCTTCTGATCCACCTGGCCTTGGACCTCGCACCACCGTTGTCCAGATCTGGGCAGATGGGTGATGGTGAAGTTGTAGCAGAGAGAGTGAGCGTCTGTGGGAAAAAAGAAAAAACACCGGAGAGTGTTGGAGTGGGAGAAAGACCCCAGACGCTGTAACAGCAAGAGGGTTTCCTGCAGGGCGGGGCTGCCAGAGCATGGGCTTCTCCTCCTGGGCAGTGGCCTCTGTCTGTGGAGGAACCATGGGTCACCAATGTGTCCATCTCCCCACTCTGCCCAGGCCTATACATACATCGGTCAGCACAGGACCTTGCCAGGGAGGTGCCAGGCCTGCTACAGGAGGAAGGGCCTAGATGGCAGGATCTTCAGCAGCAGCCCAGGTGGACTGCGGGAGGTGGGAGAGTGGGGAGGGCACCCTGAGGATGCTGGAGCATGGCACAGTGGGTATGATGTAGTCAACACTGGATAAGCGTGAGTTTATTTATTATAGGTAACCAGACACATGGGATCCCTGGAATGTGCCTCTCATCTGCTAGTAGGTTGCCCTTGGGACCTTGGAAAGAGGAATGACCAACACCGCATGAAACAGAACCCCAGCTCATACATTGCGGGTTGGAAGAAACCAAAGGCCGAGAGAAGCGCCCGTGCCAGAGTGGCTGCTGCATGAAAATCCAGAACAATGTCCGTCCTCTGTGCCCACGGGAAGCCTGGAGGACTCCTGTCTACCCAGCATATAAAGAAGGCCCCGGGAGAAGGCAGCAGACTGTCATGAAGCTCAGGGGTGCCTGTTGCTGAAGGCTGGGTTGGGGGTAAGAGGTGATATTTCTGAAATGGGTGCCCAGCAGTAACGGGGATGGAAAATCCTGAAATACCAGATCTCAAATGGAGGCTGTCAACTGCCAGGAGGAAGGAGGGTGCCATGATGGAAATGATTAGGGAAGTCACAATGCCAGCTGGGGACCTCTGCCATACAAAGCTCTGCCCATGGCTCATAGAACAAAGGGGTCCAAGATCCAAGAGATGGAGACTCCACGTGGCTACTGCGAGACTTAAATAATTACAACAAACGAAGACAAAATGCAAGGATGGATGACCCGGAAGCTGAAAGTCGTCACCCCAGGAAATAACTGAGCTCCTTTGCTCAACTGTGACAACTGAGCTGCATCTCACACCCAGAGTCCATGAC
The DNA here is from genome assembly GCF_048565385.1 of Saimiri boliviensis. Taxonomy (NCBI): domain Eukaryota; kingdom Metazoa; phylum Chordata; class Mammalia; order Primates; family Cebidae; genus Saimiri; species Saimiri boliviensis. The sequence continues at coordinate 20,004,460 of NC_133452.1, read as the reverse complement.
TAGGAGAAGAGCCCAGAGCCCCTGGTGGGCCCCTTCAACCCACAGCAACTGCAGTGACTGCTCCAGCCTCCCCACAGAGCCAGACGGGCATTCACTCTGCTAACTGTACACCAAGAAACAGCAAATACCCAGACACGCCTAGTGGACACAGTGTGCGACCAGACTCCTCCCAGGGATCTGAAGCATTCACTAGCTCCCCTGTTACTCATGAGGTGTATTTGGGGCATAGTAACGGATGGACACCTGTGTCAGGTCCAGTTAGATGGATGTGCTGCGCTCATAGACCCATTCGATGGTAATTTCACATTTCCTGGATTTGTGCCAGGAATGGATAGAGTTTGTAGTTAATTTAGTAACTATTACAGGTTGTGCTGGTCATATGACCTCCCCGTCACTACTCAACCCTGCTCTTATAGCTGGGGTGCAGCCATACACAGTCGGTGAATGAGGAGTGGGGCTGGACCTGTCACTACGGCTATTTGACCCTGGACTCCCTAAGTTCCCAGTGGCATGTGTGGTTGGAAAAGGTGCTATGTGGATTTCACGGCAATTTCCAAGTGCAGAATCACAACAGCGTCCCCCAGTGCTCAGAATCAAGGCTGTGCCACTCACAGCTGCAAAATCTCCTCATTGAAAAGTGGCTCCAGGTGTGTCTCTGGGCCCTGGTGGAGATGGGCCTCCCTGAGGGAGGGCAGTGACCGCGCAGCCTCAGAGCTGCCATCACAGGGTGTGCTCCTCACGCTCTAGGTCATTAGGAAGGTAGGCCTGGCTGTGAGAAGATGCAGGTGGTTCTCCTGGGACAGGCAGGAGCAGGGCCACAGGGAACCGAGAGGCTGCACAAGCAGTTGTCCCCGATCCCCGGACACCACAGGGCTGCACCCCCTCACGCCCAGCTCACACCCGAGGCTTTAGGACAGTTGTGATGGCCTGGTGGATCACTGATGCCACTCAGCAGCAAAGGAGGGGACCGTAGGCCCCGAACCATGGGACCCCCACTCACATCCATCACATCCACACACCCAGAAGCCACAGGCAAGGTAGGACACACTGTGACTCTTCAACTGACACCACTTGGAGATGACACCCTAGGGGATGCGGCACCGATTGCCAGGACACGGCAGGTGCCCTCATCTGGGCTCAGTAACCTAGGATGGTACCCACATCTGGTCTCCCTTTTATTTCCAGGTTGCTTTGCCTGCTGTTGCTCTACAAAGGGACAGGACTTGACACAGAGACAGAGAACCCATGGCCGGCAAGGACCACAGTGCCTGCAGCCTTTCCTTTCTGGAAAGGGTTTGCTGACTCCTGTCTGCACAGTGACTACTCTCTATGACCCCAGCTCCCTACTGGGATGAACAGGGGGGTCTGGGCCCTAAGGGCAGAAGTGGGCACCTCCACTCACCAGCGTTCCCAGGGTCATCCTGGGGTAATGGTGCTTCCCATCCCCGCTGCACTAGGTTGTGTGGAAAGCGTGGGGTGTGTTTGCTGGGGTGTCCTCAGGCAAGGGGGGAGAAGGTGCCAGTTGGTCGAGAGGTGCTAAGGGCCCCTTCATGGATGGGGAGGTGAGGGAGGCCTGTGGAATGACAGGGCTGGGCTGAGGTGGGCAGGGAGAGGATGTGACCTGGGAGGTGGCAGTGGATGGTGAGGGAGGGGTGGGAAGTGTCTGCTGAGCCGCTGGGTGCAGGTGAGTGTCTGCAGGAAAGTGCCAGGGCAAGTTCCAGGGCAGGGAGTCCTGGGGGTGCTGGAGGGTTTGTGTGGTGGAGCGTGGGTTAGTGCAGAGCAGGTCTGTGGCTGGTGGGAGTGTCTGTCATTGTGTCCCTGTGGACCCCCATTCACCCCTGTCCTGACCCCAGCTCCATTTCCAGGGGCTCTCATTTCTCCTGGACAGCGAGTGGTCCTGTGGGGCTGCGCCAGGAATCCCTGCCCCACCTCGCCCTCTGCAGCCCTCTGACCCCTCCACCCTCCGGAGGTTCTTCTTCAGCTTTCTTTGACAACCCTCCTGGCCTGGGAGGCAAGTGGCAGCGAAGGCAGCAGACCTGGCGGAAAGGAGCTGCAGAAGGGAACTGAGGGCGGGGCGCTGTCCGAGGAGATCGCTCTGGTCTCCCCTCTTCTGAAACCCTCTGTAGTCCACGGCCTCCCCCCGCCCCCAGGATTGGGGTCCACCCTCCAACTCACCGGTGCACTGCGCCCGGGACCAGCCGGACAGCAGGAGCAGAAGCGCGAGGCAGAGAAGGAACGCGGGGCTGGTGGCGGCTGCCATCAGCGTCCTGGAGCGCAGCGAAGGAGAGTCGCGATCAATGCGGAGACCCGCGGATGAATCGTCTGGGTCTTCCCACGCAGCATTATTATGTGGGGCCGCCAAGGAGACCTGCAAAAAGTAGGAAAGCGTCAGCGTCCCTACAGCTTGTGGTGTGAACCCTGAGCGCCGATTGGCCGCACTGAGCTGGGCGGGGTCCCAGTCGGTTCCTCCTCTCCACCGACTGGGGATAGGACACTTCCTTCTCTGACGGCCTCATTTAATTTTCCACATGGCATTTATTATTTCCCCAGTGTACTGATGCACAGGAAGGTGAAGAAATTTGCACAGCAATGTTCAGTGGCCGCGATGTGTTCAGGTCACCACCAGCGCCAGAGACACTGGCCTCCCTCTCGGGAGTCCCCACCCTTCTCACCCAGGTCGCAGGCGCTTCCCCGGTCCAGAGAGGACCTTCTTTGCCTCTCCACTAAAAGCATGGGGAGGTCTTTGAGTATATTCTATATCCGTTTATGATTTCTGGAAAAAACAAAAAGAGGAAAGTCCTAAAAGTGGCATACCCTGATCAATCATGTGATTAATTGTGTTTCTACAGGGAGCAAAAGCCAAGGGAGGAGTCTATGCATACGTGGGGCTCACTTTGCTCCCCGTTGTGGGAAGAAGAAAAGTTCCTTTTTAAAGTTTCCTTTCTTGTTAAAGAATAAGTGTGCTAATAACTTTGTTAAGCCCTATCCTATGTAGCTGTTAGACATGCCATGCTTATAGGCAGTAGTACATTCTATGTTCTTGTACTTTAAGCAAAATATCTGTGCTGGACATGCCCACAGACATGTCCCAGCTGTCCATTGCTTTTACCTGTTTAGAAAAGTTTTAAGTTGTTAGCCAATAGGGTTTTAGTTTAGATTGTGAGGTGTGCGAGAGAGATCCAAGATGGCTGATCACTAGCAGCTCAGGATTGTAGCTCCCAGTGAAAGCGCAGAGGACGAGAGGATGCCACATTTTCAGATGAATTCTTGTTGCTCACGCACCAGGAGATTCCCAGCGTAGGAGCCCCACGGGTCGCCAGCAGGACTCTTGTGACCGGCAAGGCGGTTTTGCTGGTGCCTCGGAGCGTCGGTTCTTGGTGCAGAGTCAGAAAAGCACCATCAATCTTAACGCTGCTGATTTAGTCGGCGCAGTGGGTTGCTCAGATTTCGGCGCTGAGAATCAATAAGTTGGACGTCCACTCAGAAACCCAATTATAAAGACGGTAAATACAAAGACCACAGATGGATAAATTTATAACTAAGGGAAGAAAACAGCCAAAAAAGGCTGAGAATACCCAAGATCAGAACGCCTCTCCCTCAGCAGGGGATCACAGTTCCTCATCAGCAACAAAACAAGGCTTGATGGAGAACGAGTGTGTTCCAATTACAGAAGCAGGCTTCAAAATGTGGATAATGAGAAACTTCTGTGAATTAAAAGAACTTGTTCTAACCCAATCCAAAGAAACTAAGCACTTTGAAAAAAGGTTTGACGAAATGTTAACAAGAATACACAATTTAGAGAGGAATATAAGTGAATTGATGGAGCTGAAAAACACAATATGAGAACTTCGTGAAGTATGCACAAGTTTTAACAGTCGAATTGATCAAGCAGAAGAAAGGATATCAGAGGTGGAAGACCAACTTAATGAACTAAAACGAGAAGACAAGATTAGAGAAAAAAGGATAAAAAGGAACAAGCAAAGTCTCCAAGAAATGTGGGACTATGTGAAAAGACCTAATCTGTTTGATAAGTGTACCTGAATGTGACGAAGAGAATGAATCCAAGCTGGATTCATCCTGAAAATAAGCTTCAGGATATTATTCAGGAAAATTTTCCCAACCTAGCAAGGCAGGACAATATTCAACTCCAGGTAATACAGAGAATACCACAAAGATATTCCTCAAGAAGAGCAACTCCAAGGCACATAATCGTCAGATTCACCAGGGTTGAAATGAAGGAGAAAATACTAAGGGCAGCCAGAGAGAAAGGTCAGGTTACCCACAAAGGGAAGCCTATCAGACTTACAGCAGATCTCTCAGCAGAAACCCTACAAGTCAGAAGAGAGTGGGGGCCAATATTCAACATTCTTAAAGAAAAGAACTTTCAACCAAGAATTTCACATCCAGCCAAACTAAGCTTCATAAGCGAAGGAAAAATAAATTTTTTTGTGAACAAGCAAGCACTCAGAGATTTCATCACCACCAGGCCTGCTTTACAAGAGCTTCTGAAAGAACCACTACACATAGAAAGGAACAAACAGTATCAGCCTTTCTAAAAAATACCAAAAAGTAAAGAGCATCAATATAATGAAGAATTTACATCAACGAATGGGCAAAACAGCCAGCTAACATTAAATGGCAGTATTAAACTCACATATATCGCCAGGCGCGGTGGCTCAGCCTGTAATCCCAGCACTTTGGGAGGCCTGAGGCGGGTGGATCACGAGATCAAGAGATCGAGACCATCCTGGTCAACATGGTGAAACCCCATCTCTACTAAAAATACAAAAAATTAGCTGGGCATGGTGGCACGTGCCTGTAATCCCAGCTACTCAGGAGGCTGAGGCAGGAGAATTGCTTGAACCCAGGAGGCGGAAGTTGCGGTGAGCCGAGATCGTACCATTGCACTCCAGCCTGGGTAACAAGAGTGAAACTCCGTCTCAAAATAAAAAAAAAGAAAAGAAAAGGCACCAGGATCTGTGTGATTTCCCATGCAGTAGCTCACTGTGCCGGCTGAAACAGAAGCGCTGAGATTCGTGGGGCTTTTTTTGCCCAGGAATCTCCTGGCCTGGCTCCCTGTTCAGTCCCCTTTTTAATCAGGTGAATGGGTGACTGTGCCTTCCCGGCCTCCAATCACCAGCTAAAAGGGCACCTCGACCAGTGTATTTTGCATAGAGGACCACCAGGCCAGGGTGCTGGCAAAGCAGCTGCACTGGTCAAAACAGCCGCACTGGCGACCCGTGGTGCTCCTCCATCTAGGAATCTCCTGGTCTGTGGGCAATAAAAATCCGTTTGGAAATGCAGCGTCCACTCACCCTCTGCCCTTGCACTGGGAGCTGCAACTTGGAGCCGTTCCTAAACGGCCATCTTGGATCTATTCCAAAATAGGATCCAGATTCTTAAACAGCAGGATGTCTTTGCAAGCCTCTTGCAATCTGTTTCTTTGATCATCAGTTTTTGGTTGTATAATCTTGGATTCTGCATCATCATCTTCTTCATAAGGATTATAAGCTTCTGCACATACTGAGGCACGCCCTGTGAATCAGTTTATTACTGGATCATTGAACGCCCCTGCATCTGTGGGTGCCGCCTCCTCCTCCTCCCCATCCCCTGCTCTCTGCTGGCAGCAGAGAAACACCCACCCCCATGTATCTAGTGTGTCAGGCCAGAACCGTCTAGGCTCCTGTGTCCCTGCACAGTAAGAGGTGGCTGCCATCCCATACCCCTGTCCTGAAGCAGAGACAAGCCCTGTGCTTGGTCCAGGCCTCCTCCCCTTTTCCACAGCCTCAGGGCCCTGGGGACTGATGGTCACCAGGTGCAGGGCCTTCCCACATGGAGGCTGTGTGGACTGGGAGCTCAGTGCCTCTATTTTTCATTTAATGGGGAAGAGCCGAGTCGCTGGTGGCAGAGTGGCACTCAAGGTCTCTGCCCAGTCTTCACTGCTGGCTAAGCCCTCCCCAGCAGCCAGGGGCCACTGGGCCCCCCCACCTCCCTCCTATTTCTGCCCACAGGTCCAGATGCCTCCATGTTTGATGCAGGAACCAAAAGCCTCAGCTTCTTCCCATATAAACAATGAAGAAGAAAGTACCTAGAGATATAACTGTAGTAACTAGTTATTCATAGGTGATCTTAGTTATTTGTAGGTGATCTTAATTCTTTTACTAATGACTCTCAAGTCAGAAGTGTGAACCTGGGGTGACATTGTGAAATGAATGACCCTAAGGCAAGAGGCTCTCTGCCCTCTGTCACCCCCGCCCTCATGAGGGCTGCCAGAGCGCGCTTTGGCTGACGGGCAGCGCCAGCGCTGGGAAAGCGGCCGCTGTTTAGCCAGCTAGGGAAGGCGATGTCCAAAATAGCTGAGACGTCTCCTTCCCCAGAGGAGTTAGGAGAAAACTCCACCTCTCCAAGCGCTTGTGGTAAGTGTGACATGGTAACTGCCCCATAAATTGCATACCCCAACCATGTCTCAGCTTTCCTTTGAAACTGCTCTCTGTAACCCTAATGCTACAGGCCAGCAGTCCCAAACCAACGCCATCTTGGCCCCTGCACCATTTTAAGACTTGTAGTAAGTAACTAAGGTCTGTAATTTCCACCCTACTCAGACGATGTGTAAACTAAGGCTTATCTTGACTTCTGTGAACCACTTCAGTAACAATCGAAATGTCCAAAGCCCCTCACCCTCACCCCTGCCCAGGATGTGGTTTACGGGCATAAAAGGTCTTCACACCCTCCTTTTGGGGCCATGGTTGGAGAGACGCGAGTCCTCCGTGGCCGCCGGCAATAAAGACCCTGCAATTTGGCCTAGTCTTTGTCTCAGTGGTGATTTCAAACTCAGTTACAGTAGTCAGGCCTGGTGGCTGTCAGGCAGGGCCACAGACATCGGGGGCTTAATTGTCTCTATGTGGTGCTGTGCTTCAGTGGTCACGTTCCGTGTCCACTCTTATGTTCCATTTCTGTACCTGGTTCCTTTTTTCTTAGAAAAGGTAATCAGTAAGAGCAATATAAATTTTAACGTCTTCTTTCTTACCGAGTATGGAAAAGTGCTGACGCATTATGCTCCCTACCTCATCTCTGCTAATTGCTGAGTCTCCACCTGTGTGCCACGCCCTATGTTACCCTGCCCCCAGTCACCAAACACCCAACCTTCGCTGCCTCCAGACTTGAAACTCAATAAAACCAGAGCTTCCAGGCATTCGGGGTCACTGCTGGTCTCTGCGATTTGGGTAGCAGTGCACCCCTGGGCCCAAACTCTCTGCCTTGGGTCTTTTATTTCTACAATTTCTTGCCTCTGCACCAGTCAGGAGGGGCTCACAGAACACTGCAGGGCTGGACCCTACAGAGGGTGCAGCCACAGAGTCAAGCCTGGGCAACCATCAATGGCTGTGCCAGAAAGTGAGCCCTAGAGGGAAGCAAAACCCGCTGTCAGCTCCTGTGCCCATGGAAATCCAGCCCTTCACAGATCTGAGTCTCATCTGGATTAGCCCATATATTTAGAAAGTGATGAAGGGACTCTGGGCCTGAGCTGCTTCAGTCTCTAGAGGAGCCTCGATGTTACCTGCAGGAGAGGAGAGTGCAGGAGAAGCTGCCTGAGGCTGAGAACAGAGCGGGAGAGGCAAACACCTGGAGGCTCTGGCTTTGCAGGACGATGGGGAGGAGGGGGGGGAGGAGGAGGAGGAGGAGGAGGAGGAGGAGGAGGGGGAGGAGGAGGAGGAGGAGGAGGAGGGGGAGGAGGAGGAGGGGGAGGAGGAGGAGGAGGGGGAGGAGGAGGAGGGGGGAGGAGGGGGAGGAGGAGGAGGGGGAGGAGGAGGGGGAGGAGGAGGAGGAGGAGGAGGAGGGGGAGGAGGAGGAGGGGGAGGAGGCGGAGGAGGGGGAGAGGAGGAGGAGGGGGAGGAGGGGGAGGAGGAGGCTGTGCCGCATTTGTGGAGGTATTCACCCCTTCACATCAGTTTCTGAAAAGTAAGTGTTTCTGGAATTTCTATTTTCAACTGGTTAAAGAACTATGAAACAAGCAGAATCCACAGAGTGGCAAGAACGTTACAGAGAGCTTCTCTTCCTGCACTGCTTGAGAGTGAGCTGTCACACTGACGCCCCATCTTAATGATGCCACCTCATGTCCCATACTTTACTATGGTTTCCTTGCAAACCAGGACACTCTCCAGATACCACAGTGCAAATTGCAAATTCAGTTTCGCTCCGGACATTATGACCACCTCATGCTCAGACACCACTCTGAGTTCAGCAGTTGTTCCAAGAATGTCTTTTATCACCAGGGAGCTGATGGATGTGGGCCTTTCCTACCTCCTCATTTTCCTAAATAGATGCCTTATGGTGTTCTATTCGTCCCACTGGGTGATCTGTATATTTTTGCAAATATGGAAAGTGATCTGGATCGATGTGGTCATTTTTGTTGTATGTAAATAAAAAATCCTCACTAACGTGTTGGAAAAGTTTAACATTTTTATGCAGCATTTGGATTGTTTCATTTTTGCTATTTCAGATTTTGCACTGTGGTGCAGAGTGAAATAGAAATCTTTCATCGACACTGAAAGCATCCTGTACTGTCCTAGAATATTTCATTGCTAACTTTTTGCTATGACAGAGGACAGCAGAGTAAGCAGTCTAGTACCTCCATGCTCCGGAACATGTGTGGGGCCTGAAGTGACTCTGGGATTGCTGGTTAGTGGGATGAGCACAGCGTCCACTGTCCCCAAGATCTCTGCCTGAGTAAAAGTCAAAGGAGTGATTCAATCTGGCCTCCTACCCACAGTGTAAGAGCTCTCTGATATTCCATTTCCTGTCCACCAGTTGGTAGAGACGGATTAAAAAATCTGTCAGTAGGATGGGTATGCACGGGTATACTGCTGTTACGTTGATTGTGTCAGATACATGAAAGCTTTCACAGGTTTCTTCAGCATCTCTGACCTGCTCATAGCAATTGCCCAAGACCTAGGTGCACTTTATTTATTTTTAGGAGTTCTTTATATATGCTGCTCTGATCTTTTGTCTATGGGGGAATAGAATAACTTTTACAAATAGAGATGTATCTGTGGCGAGAATTCCTTCTAATAGAATTGAACGTGGTCAGCACTGAAAAATGACAAGAAAAGCCACTGCCAAGCATGGAGTGGGCTGGGGTCAAACCAGAAAGCATGACTTTGCTGGAAGCAGGGACGGAGGCAGGAATATCTGCCGGCCCCCAGGGCCTCAGGACAGTGAAGACGGACAGCCAGTCTGCTTGTAGGTAAAAAGTGATCTTTAAAGTCTCTGTTGTCAAAAGATATCTTGTAGCATCCCTAGCTGCATTACTAAACATAACACAGCAGAAAAACGGAATTCCATTAATTTTCTACTGGGTTATAAACAGAAATTCCAAAGTCAATCCTTATCTTTGAAAATAGACATCTTTATTTAACTGTAAGTATCACCTAATAAATTACTAAACGAAATAATCAGGAATCTAACACTTTCTCATATTAAATAATTAAAAATTTCTACAACAGTTACTGTGGTTGATGTCTGTAATCCCAGAGAATTGAGAGGCCAAGGTGCGAGAATTGCTTGAGGCCAGGAGTTGAAGACCAGCGTGGGCAACATAGGAAGACCCAATCTCTACCTAAAACTAAAACAACTTGCTGGGCATGGTGACATGCACCTGCAGTCCCAGCTATTCTAGAGGCTGAGTCTAGAGGATCACTTGAGCCCAGGAGTTGGAGATTACAGAGAGTGATGATTACGCTGCTTCACTCCTATATGGTTGACAGAATGAGAAAATGTAAAACACTATAAAAGTAAAAAGGATTAACAGAATTCTTGGTCAGTGCATGGAAATGATCCCTGAGGTGTGAAGCCCAGCATGCAATTTTACTAGCAATAACGTTTGGAAGAACGAGGTCATACTTCAGAGAAGTGTCTGCCAATGAAGTAGAAAGAAAATGCTTTTTGCTGGGTTTTCTTGTCCAGTTATAACTTGTACAGGAATTCCAACCATTAGCACCAAGAGAAAGTGGCAGAGGATGTGAAGAAAATGGCTGCTAGGACCATCACCGAAGGTAATGAGCGGCATGAGAGGTTGGGTCTCCAATGCCCTCATCATCTGCTGAGGTCGGCGAGGTTGCCAAGGCTTGAACTGCTGGCTGTCCAGCAAGGCACAGCGGTGAGTAGACAGGCGGCCTCTCTGAGGGAGAGTGGGAGGCAGACCGGGCCAACAGGGGCTGCTGGGTGTCATCTTCCACCTTCAGAAAGATGAAGCGTTGGTTTAAATGGCTGAGAAAAACCTGGGTCTGTTCTTTCGGGTGATCCCTCCTAGGCCCTCCGCACTTTGGAGCCTCTCACCCAGATAAGGACCATGTTTTCCCTCCAACCCTCCCCCCTGCTCTGCAGCCTCCCAACCTCCTTCCTCCTGCACCACATCACAGAGCCAGCCCAGGCCCTGCTACAGCCCATGGGGGCTCAGAACTGAGGCTGGGAAAGAGGGGTCTGCACCCTCACTCAGGGCCTGCTCCTCCTCCTCACAGAAGGGTCTAGAGGACCTGGCGGGGCGGGGGGGCCTGTCCAAAGAGCGGTCTCTGGATCCACATTCCCTGGCCTTGGGTGGGCTTGCAGGCAAACCTGCTCTTTCCCCTTCCCTCTCAGCCTCTCCTCACCCTGGGAGCTGCACCCACAGCTCTGAATGGAACCGTCCCCACCCGCCCCATTCATTCCTGGTCAAGCTCAGTGCTGACCATGGAACTCCAGCAGCCGCTCAGCTCCCTGTCTGCGTCCATCTGCTCCAGGCAGGACTGCAGCTGGCTCAGGGTCTGGAGTGTGCAGGAGGCGGGAGGGCAGGGGCACTGCCACAGAGCCTTGCTGGCAATCCCATGGGTTCTAGTGGCTCGGCCTTTTCCTAAACCTGGACACACTCCACCCTTCACCTTCCCCTTAACTGCTGGGACCCAAGCTGCTTTCTCTGAGAATGCGGCCTTTGGAATGGGGGTGAATCAAGGCCTCACCGCCCCCTCGTCCTGGGATTCCCCAGATCACTCTCTCCTCTGCCTCCTTCAGGGATGCCCTTTCCCTTGACATCCTAGGTGAAGCGGCCATGCTGCTCCTCTCCTACTGTGCGGACTGCCCGTGTCTGGGTTCCTGCTGCCTGCGGGCCACACACCACTACCCTTCCCAAGAAGGAACCTGCTCTGAAACAGGCCTGAGTTGGCTAATCAGACCCGGAGCCTTGTATGGGCCCCTTCCTTTCCCTCCAGCCTCTGAAGGTGAGAATCCATCAGAACTCAGGGCAGAGCTGCCCAGGTCAGTGCCAACAAGTGACACTAGGTCTCATTCACCTGTCTCATGTCAGGACGGAAAGGTCCCGGCCATGGGGAGGCGGGGACTCTGGGAATTCTCCTTTCCCATCCTCCCTCCTCACCCATCTGCTTCTTGCTCCCCTCCCAGTTCTGCCCACAGTACCTGTCACTCTAAAGGACTCACCTCAGATGTCAGGTAGGAGGAAGCAGCAGAGGATGGGGCAGAGGAAGCAAAGCATGACAGTGGTGGCCACGTCCCAGAGTTGGGCTGTGCCTGAGGGCTCGGAGGGCGGTGCTGAAATGGAAACACCAGCGTCACAACCCTTGCCCAGGCCCCGCATTTGAAGACACACCTCCTCTGCTCCTGCCACCCCTTGGAGGTGGTTTTGATGTATTTCCAGAAACAGAACAAGGGGAGAGGAAAGGAAAAGTGATTATAGGAGGAGGGACATCTAAGGAGAAAGGTCTAGAAACACAATAATGCCCATAGTTTTGAGGCTGGCGAGAAATCCACAGTGAGGGGAGCAGAAGCAGGTGCAGTGAGGAAGAGGAGTCAGGAGGGAGAAGGGAGAGGAGGACGGGAGAGCACAGGCGCCCCCAGGAGGAGCTCCCGACGAGGGGTCATGTTCTTACTCAAACTCACACACTCACACTCACAAACACACTCCCACACCCACAAACACTGACACCCACTCACACCCATACACCCGCACCCACCACAGACACCAACAGACAAGGCTGTAACTCGACGGCATCTCCAGGCGCTCCCGGTGCCCCACTGTAGTCACCTGTGTGCTCCCGCCTCTTCTCCCTGCACATCGAGAAGTCCTGAAGCCAGCTCCCGCAGTCACCCACTGAAAGCTTCTCCAAGTGCTGAGTCAGTTCCCCGTCCTCCTCCCACTTCTCTTTCATCCGCCTGGCTCCAGCATGAACCACTGTCCACTTTCTGCTGTTTGAGTCAAAGAGGAGGAACTTCTTTCCATGAAATCCGAACTCCCAGGATCCATGGATGTGTCCATCGGCTTCACACTCACAAGACATCCTGGCCTGCAGCGTGACGGGTCCTGCCCCAATTAGAAAGAGATCAGCTCTGGTGTTTACAAATTCTCTTCCCTGCCCCACACCCTCCTCCTCTGAGCCCCTTCTCATCTGGCCCTGTTGTCTCCTCCAGGTCCTGCCCTTGCTGCTGGGCGTCATGGAGGCCCCGTGTCTAATGTCTTCTCCCCGCACACGGTGCAGCCCCTGAGCCCACAGTCTGCTCCCTTCCGTCCTCGGTCTCCTCCACTCACCACTGGGGGTGAAATCCTCCAGCTCAATGCCAGCCAGTTCCAGTCTGAGCCTCCGCCCCACCTCTCTCAGCATTTTCAGTTGTCTTTCCCAGGCATCTGTGGCATTCAGCTGCTCTTCTAGGCGACCCCCAGCTAAGACCTTGTCAGTGCCACAGTCATAGGAGAGGAAATTCTTCTGATCCACCTGGCCTTGGACCTCGCACCACCGTTGTCCAGATCTGGGCAGATGGGTGATGGTGAAGTTGTACGAGAGAGAGTGAGCGTCTACGGGAAAAAAGAAAAACACCGGAGAGTGTTGGGGTGGGGAAAAGACCCCAGACACTGTGACAGCAAGAGGATTTCCTGCAGGGCGGGGCTGCCAGAGCATGAACTTCTCTTCCTGGGCAGTGGCCTCTGTCTGTGGAGGAACCATGGGTCACCAATGTGTCCATCTCCCCACTCTGCCCAGGCCTATACATACATCGGTCAGCACAGGACCTTGCCAGGGAGGTGCCAGGCCTGCTACAGGAGGAAGGGCCTAGATGGCAGGATCTTCAGCAGCAGTCTAGGTGGACTGTGGGAGGTGTAGAGTGGGGAGGGCGCCCTGAGGATGCTGGAGCATGGCACAGTGGGTACGATGTAGTCAACATTGGATAAGCGTGACTTTATTTATTATGGGAAACAAGGTAAAGTGGGTTCCCTGGAATGTGCCTCTCATCTGCTAGTAGGTTGCCCTTGGGACGTTGAAAAAAGAATGACCCACACCACATGAAACAGAAACCCAGCTCTTACGTGGCGGGTTGTAGAAGAAGGAACCAAAGGCCGAGAGAAGCGCCCATGCCAGAGTGGCTGCAGCATGAAAATCCAGAACAATGTCCGTCCTCTGTGCTCACGGGAAGCCTGGAGGACTCCTGTTTACCCAGCATATAAAGGAGGCCCCGGGAGAAGGCAGCAGACTGTCATGAAGCTCAGGGGTGCCCATTGCTGAGGGCCAGGTTTGGGGGTAGGAGATGTTATTCCTGAAATGGGTGCCCAACAGTAATGGGGATGGAAAATCCTGAAATACCAGATCTCAAGTGGAGGCTGTCAACTGTCAGGAGGAAGGAGGGTGCCATGATGGAAATGATTAGGGAAGTCACAATGCCAGCTGGGGACCTCAGCCATACAAAGCTCTGCCCATGGCTCATAGAACAAATGGGTCCAAGATCCAAAAGAGATGGAGACTCCACGCGGCTACTGCTAGACTTAAATAATTACAACAAACGAAGACAAAATGCAAGGACGGATGACCTGGAAGGTGAAAGCCATCACCCCAGGAAATAACCGGGCTCCTTTGCTCAACTGTGACAACTGAGCCACATCTCACACCCAGAGTCCATGACTAGAAGAAGAGCCAGAGCCCCTGGTGGGCCCCTTCAACCCACAGCAAATGCAGTGACTGCTTCAGTCTCCCCACGGAGCCAGATGGGCATTCACTCTGCTGACTGTACACCAAGAAGGAGCAAATACCCAGACACGCCTAGTGGACACAGTGTGCGACCCGACCTCCTCCCAGGGATCTGAAGCGTTCAGTTGCTCTCTTGTTACTCATGAGGTGCATTTGGGGCAAAGTAACGGATGGACACCTGTGTCAGGTCCAGTTAGAGGGATGTGCTGCACTCATAGACCCATTCGATGGCAATTTCACATTTCCTGGATTTGTACCAGGAATGGATAGAGTTTGTAGTTAATTTAGTACCTATTACAGGTTGTGCTGGTCATATGACCTCCCCATCACTACTCAACCCTGCCCTTGTAGCAGGGGTGCAGCCATACACAGTCCGTGAATGAGGAGTGGGGCTGGACCTGCCACTATGGCTATTTGACCCTGGACTCCCTAAGATCCCAGAGGCATGTGTGGTTGGAAAAGGTGCTATGTGGATTTCATGGCAATTCCCAACCGTAGAATCACAACAGCGTCCCCCAGTGCTCAGAATCAAGGCTGTGCCACTCACAGCTGCAAAATCTCCTCATTGAAAGTCACTCCAGGTGTGTCTCTGGGCCCTGGTGGAGGTGGGCCTCCCTGTGGGAGGGCAGTGACCTCGCAGCCTCAGAGCTGCCATCACAGGGTGTGCTCCTCACGCTCTAGGTCATTAAGGAGGTAGGCCCGCCTGTGAGAAGATGCAGGTGGTTCTCCTGGGACGGGCAGGAGCGGGGCCACAGGGAACTGAGAAGCTGCACAAGCAGTTGGCCCCGATCTCCGGACACCACATGGCTGCACCCCCTCACCCCCAGCTCACACCCGAGGCTTTAGGGAGAGTTGCTGATGGCCCCGGTGGATCATTGATGCCACTCAGCAGCAAAGGAGGGGAGAGTAGGCTCAAACCATGGGACTCCCACTCACATCCATCACATCCACACCACCCAGAAGCCCAGGCAAGGTAGGACACACTTGTGACTCTTCAACTGACACCACTTGGAGATGACACCCTAGGAGATGGGGCACCAATTGCCAGGACACAGCAGGTGCCCTCATCTGGGCTCAGCAACCTAGGATGGTGTCCACATCTGGTCTCCCTTTTATTTCCAGGTTGCTTTGCCTGCTGCTGCTCTACAAAGGGACAGGACGTGACAGAGACAGAGAACCCATGGCCGGCAAGGACCACAGTGCCTGCAGCCATTTCTTTCTAGAAAGGATTTGGTGACTCCTGTGTGCACAGTGAATACTCTCGATGACCCGGCTCCCCAGTAGGAAGAACGGGCTGGTCTGGGACCCAAGAGCAGAAGCGGGTGCCTCTCTTTGCCAGAGTTCCCAGGGTCACCCTGAGGGAAACAGTGCTTCCCATGCCCCCTGCACTAGATTCTGTGGACAGCATGGGGTGTATTTCCTGGGATGTGTCCTCAGGCAAGGGGGGAGTAGGTGCCAGTTGGTCAGGAGGTTCTAAGGGCCCCTTCATGGATGGGGAGGTGAGAGAGGCCTGTGGAATGATAGGGCTGTGCTGAGGTGGGGAGGGAGAGGATGTGAGCTGGGAGGTGGCAGAGGATGCTGAGGGGAGGGGTGGGAAGTGTCTGCTGAGCCCCTGGGTGCAGGTCTGTGTCTGCAGGAAAGTGAAGGTGGAAGTTCCAGGGCAGGGAGACCTGGGGGTCCTGGAGGGTTTGTGTGGTGGAGAGCGGGTGAGAGCAGAGAAGGGCTGTGGCTGGTGGGAGTGTCTGTCATCGTGTCCCTGTGGACCCCCTCTTCACCCCTGTCTAGACCCCAGCTTGGATTCCAGGGGCTCTGGTGTCTCCTTCCCGAGGGCGGGTGGGGTGGATGGGCTGCCCCAGGAATCCCTGCCCCACCTCGCCCTCTGCAGCCCTGTGATAACCTGCTTTTTGTCAGCTAAAACCAACTCTCTTTCTCAGACTAAAAGCTGTTCAGGCTTTATGTTAGCTTCTTGAGCCGGACAGACTCCATCTTCGCTTCTCATTTTAGTTATCTTCCCATCATTAAGTATATAACTATAGTACGTAGCAGGGGCAGGCTGACACTGGGCACCTCCATGAATGCATTTGTTGATAAGAGGCCAAGCTAAGTGGCATGAGCCGAGCCTGGGAACGCAGGTGTAGTCTAGCGCCCAGAGCCCCCATTATCTATAAGTTGTGTCTTTCATGACAGTTTCACCCCTCGAACCTCACACTGTTTTATTTCTCATGCACCAGTTTATCTTTTACCTTTTTGCTTACTCTGCTTTTGTGAAAAATTTGCTTCAGCTAGGTTCCCCCTCCCTTTCAAAACTAGGATTTAAAAGACCACCTTCTTCTTAGGTGCCAAGGGAATTTTGGGCATTAGCCACCTCTCGCTGGCCGCACAATGAAGGATTCATAACCGAACCTCAGAGTTTGACACATTCCTTAACTCGCTGGGGTAAAACACTCCACCCCCCTGACGTGCCCTTTCCGCCTTCTTTGACATCCTCTTGGCCTGGGAGGCAAGTGGCCGCCGTAGGCAGCAGAATAGGCTGAAAGGAGCGGCAGAAGGGAACTGAGGGAGAGCGCAGTCCGGGGAGATAGCGCAGGTCTCCCCTCTTCTGAAACTGCTGCCGTCCACAGCCGCCCCCCCACCCCTCCCCTTGCCCGGAGGATTGGGCCCCGCTGTCCCCAACTCACCAGCCCAACCCGCCGGGGACCAGCCGGACGGCAGGAGCAGAAGCAGCAGGTACAGAGGGAACGCGACGCTGGCGGTTGTTGCCATTGGGGTCCGGAGCGCAGGGGTAGACAGTCGTGGTCAATGGGGTAGAGAGCCGTGGTCCAGGCGGATAATGGGGGATGAATGGCCGGGCTTAGAATGCTCCGCTCCGCCCCTGCGCCCCGCTCCGCCCCTGCGCCCCGCTCCGCCCCTGCGCCCAGATCCGCCCCTGCGCCCCGCTCCGCCCCTGAGCCCCTCTCCGCCCGCAGCTCGGCCAGCCCGCAGCCTTGGCTGGGAGCCCCGCACTCCCGGGCCGGCTCCACGCGGGACAGGACACTTCCTGCTATGACCGCCCCATTTAATTTTCTACATAGCGTTTATTTTTACTCCAGTGTAAATACTGACGCACAGGAAAGCGGAGAAACTTGCACAGGAATATTCAGTGGCCGTGGTGTGTTCCTGTCACCGCCTGTGCTGGAGACGTTCGCCCTCCCCGGAGTCCCCGCCCCCGGCCGACACCGCGTGGCTCGCCACCCCGCCTCCGCAGTCCTCGCCCCGAAGTCCCTGCTCTCCCCGCCCCGCTCTGGCCCAGCCGCTTCCCCAGTCCAGAGCGGACCTTCTTTGCCTCTCCACTAAAAGCATGAAGAGGTCTTTCAGTATATTCTATATCCGCTTATGACTTCTGGAAAAACCAAAAAGAAAAGAAAGCCCTGTTGGCCTACCCTGATCAGTCGTGTGATGAGCTGTGTTTCCATGGAGAGCAGAAGCCGTGGGAGGAGCCTATGCATGCATGGGGCTCACTTTGCTGCACGCTGTGGGAAGTAAAGTTCCTTTTTAAAGTTTCCTTTCTTATTAGCACCTTAAAGAATAAGGGTGCTAATAACTCTGTTAGATCCTATGCTATGTAGCTGTTAGACATGCCATGCTTACAGGCAGTAGTACATTCTATGTCCTTGTACTTTAACCAAAATATCCGTGCTGTTCATGTTCACAGACATGTCCCAGCTCTTCATTGCTTTTACCCGTTTAGAAAGTTTTAAGTTGTTAGCCAATCGGTTTTTAGTTTAGATTGTGAGGACTAGCTCTGGCCAACGGAATCAGGCAACGCAGTAAGGATGACCCCAAATGGGTAAGGGATAAATTTGTGTGTTTTCGTTTATTCATTGTACTCTTGTGGCAAGATGGCTAGTGAGAGTAGCCTTCCTGCAGTTCAGGATGTAAAAATTGCGTTGCTGAAAGATCATCTGTCTAGGTGCTGATTTTTCTTTGAGGCACCGAGCATCTAGTTCCAACACACACTTTTCTGTGGCCAACCACACCTAACCCACGGCTGCACCCGCACCTCTGCTCAGTCCTGGATGGTCACTGCAGCTGTCCTCAAAGGGGCAACCCAAGCGTATCCTCATCACAGTCACCATAGAACCATCTAGAACTGTGGGCAGATGCCAGAGGGTGGTGTGGGTAACCCTCCCCCCACATATAGGCACTAAGGAAGGAGAGCTTAGCAGTATCCTGGCACAATTAAGGCCTGAAGAATATCTCAGTTTATAGTGTTACTACTCAGTTATTTTCCTTTATATAATCCTCTCTATATAATCATATATTAGTTCACAGAATGAGTGCCTAAAGAATATCTTACCACTCAGTTATTTTCATATATATATATAAACTATATCCTAGTTCATAATCAGAGGAATGCCTAGAGCAGACACAGCACAGAGCATGATTTAAGGGAAAAACAGGTATACCAGGACAAGAACCCATGACCCAGGCGGCAGTGTTCAGTATTATAAAGATACCCGTTGGATGGCAGGCTTGGAGCAAGAGCCACTCCTCCTGATAAAGGAGTTGTAGGACCTTGCTCCAGTTCTTGTGGAAGGCTGCCCTCAGAGCGGCAATTCCTCGAGCATCCGAGGGCTCAAAACCCCTCCGGATAATCAACCCTCGTGACTGTGAACTTTATCAGCTCTTGTTACCTTGCTGCTCGAAAAGCATCTTCCTACAGAACTCATTGGAAGCTGCAAGCAGGTGGTGGTAACCCTGACAGCTGTGTCACTGCTGTATGACTTAAAGCATCCTCCTATAAATCTTAGAAGTAGCATGCCCGTAGTCAGAGGTATTGCACACTGTATCCTCTTCACTGCGCATGGCCCACCTCCATGCCTCCCTGACCTGATGGGGGTGGACCCCTTACTGCACACGGCCCTTGCCTTGCTGACCTAATGGGGATGGACCCCTTGCTGCGCACTGTCCACCTCCTAGCCTAGGTGACCTAATGGGGGTGGACCCCTTGTTTTATTGCTCACGACCCTATCACTATCATTAAAGGCGATTTCCCTCACAGCCCTGCCCCTTAACCTATACACAATAAATACACATGCTTCTGGACATTCAGGGCCTCACCTGACTCCGCTTATAGGTGGCGTGGCCCCCCTGAGCCCAGCTGCATTTTCCTTGTACTTCTGTGTCCTGTCTCTTTGTTTCTCAGATGCTGTTCCTCAGCACAGCATAAGGGACACCCCACGACCCTGAGGGGCCCTCAGTCCTACAAGGCTGCAAGGGAGGGCTTTGCCTGGGGTGAGGACTGGGCAGAGGCCGTGAGTTCCACTTAGCCTGTTCCCCACTCAATGAGAAAGATAGGCACAGACCTTCAACTCCACAGTCTTCAGGTGGTGAGGCCCTGCACCTGGTGACCATCGATCCCCAGGCCCTGAGGCTGTGGGAAAAGGGAGGAGGCCTGGACCAAGCCCAGGGGTTGTCTCTGCTTCAGGACAGGGTCACAGGATGGCAGCCACCTCTGTGACTGTGCAGGGACACAGGAGCCTAGAAGGTTCTGGTCTGATGCACTAGAGCCTCTGTGCAGGAGGGGCCACGTGGAGGGTGGTGTGGAGGACAGCAGACACACAGGGGTGGGCAGTTCTCAGACCTGGGAGGGGCAGAGCGTGGCGGGTCCAGGGATCTGTGTGTGAGAAGAACCTCCCATGCACAGGGCTGGGGACAGGAGCTGGGTTAGTCCTGGGAGGAGGCCACTGGGAAGGCCCTGGCAGCCCCACCCCTGAGGCTGGGTGACCTGGGCCAGTGACTGGGGGAGCAGGAGGAAGGCAGAAGGCTGGCAGGAGAGCCTGGAGGAGGACAGCCAGGTGACAGGAGGAGGGGCCTCTGTGCACACCTGGGCCCTCTGCCTCACCCCTGCTGCAGGCATCTGGCCACCAGACTCAGGCCAGCCCAGGATGGGGATAGGAGTGGCCCAAAGGTGACTGTCATGGGTGTGATCTAGAGACCATGCATTCAGACATGAAACTCAGCTGACAGTGTAGGTGAATATTCTTGTGTGAGGTTTCAGCTTTCTGGGCATGGATGTCTGCAGGTGGAAAATGAGAAATGCTATGAACACAGATGAAATGAGCAGATTCTACAAGGAACCTGTCCTTGCACGTGCTAAGGACCCAGGGCAGGTCTCCCATTGCAGCTGTGAGCCCTGCCGCCCTCCCTGAAGTCAGCAAAGGCCAGGCCCACCCTGAGGAGAGCTGGAGCTCTGAGCCCAGGCCGTGGCCTCTTCCTGGCCCTGGGGGCCCATGAAGGGGTGGAAATGAATGCAAGACCCAAACGTCAGGATACAGGCATGTTTTTCAGACCCACAGAGGAGGATTTTTCTCTCCGTCACCTGGTGAGCCTGATACGATTTAAGGGTGGTTGGAGGCTGAGTGAACCAGTGAATCAATGAGACAGCTGTGGGAGGGAATGGGGCTCAGAGAAATCACACAGGTGCAGAGGGGAGCCGCAGCGGAGTTGTAACTCCCAGGGGCCTGAAGGTGGCAGCATTGAGACTGGAGACCCCATCGAGGGCCCCAGTTGGTAAATTTTTCGCCTTTTTACATTTACATTTTAATTTTTTTTTTGAGACGGAGTCTTGCTCTGTCACCCAAACTGGAATGCAATGGGATGATCTCAGCTCAGTGCAACCTCTGCCTCCTGGGCTTAAGCGATTCTCCTGCCTCAACCTCCTGAGTAGCTAGGATTACAGGCGCCTGCTATTCTGCCCCGAAAAACTTTTGCAATTTTAATAGAGACAGGGTCTCACCATGTTGGCCAGGCTGGTTTTGAACTCCTGGCCTGAGGTGATCCATCTGCCTTGGCCTCCCAATGTGCTGGAATTACAGGCATGAGCCACTGCGCCCAGACACAACTTGGAAATTTGAATGCCAACCTGGGTGTCCACAAACATTTTCCACGGGGGCGTAACTTTGGTTTTCAACCAGTCTGGGAGTGCAGGATAGAATCTTCTAGAGAATATAGTGTGATGACAGACAGCAGACTGTTCTCTTCAGCAAACTGTTTGAGCCAAGGGTGCAAAAGGGCCAGGAAAATCTTGCCTTTTAAGCAAAGAAGGAACGAGTCTGAAAGCAGGAATGGAAATGGGAAAGGTAAAGGGCAGGAGGAAAGAGAAGAAGAAAAGAAGGGCTGGGGTCTGAGAGGGAGCGGCCTGTCAATGCTGTAGACAATCACGTTTCTAGCAGTGCTTGCTTCAGGTCTGCAGAGGGAAAAGAACAACGCTGTGTTCACGGAACACTGGCTTGTAGACAAAATGATGCTAGAACTATATTAAATCCATTTTCACTTCTATATTTATCGCTTCTATATTTATAGAGTTCATAAAATCACAGTCTTAATTATGATAGATATTTTAGTAAAATGCCCCATCCCTCTCAGTTATTGGAAATGCTTATGAATTCTTGGCTTTGACAATAAATAGCACGTTGTAGAACAACAGTCACGTTTAAAAACTGGACCCAGCTGAATTAATCAGATATGACCAGATATTTTTACGGCTCTAGCAGAAGCTTAACAAACAATGTTGAATAGATTTAAATAGTTTTTTAAAAAATAATATATCTAAACTGTGTCAATTATGGTAACACTGCCTTTCAGAAGAAATCATCAATTTTGGATTTTACATACAGGATGGCACCCTACGAAGACATGAAAAAGTCAGGAGGCTTGGACCTTTCAGAGTGGAAATGAGCCATGAAAATACACATTACCAGAGTCACCTCCCGGGATGCCTGGACACTGACTTGTGATGCGAGCACTTTTTGTGTAGAAACGGCAAAACTCACTGTTTAGCTCTAACTGGCAGGCACCACGTGACACAGAAACAGAGCCTGTTGTTTCTCTTCAGCCCGGGCTGAAGTGCAGTGGCGCAATCTTGGCTCACTATAACCTCTGCTTCCTGGGTTTAATTGATTTCACGCCTGTGTCCTGAGTAGCTGGGACTATAGGCATGTACCACCACACCCAGCTAATTTCAGTATTTTTAGCAGAGACGGGGTTTCACCATGTTGGCCAAGCTGGCCTTGAACTCCTGGCCTCAGGTGATCCTCCCACTTCGGCCTCCCAAAGTTCTGGGATGACAGGCATGAACCATCACACAGGCCAGCCAATTCTAAAATCTAAAGCTGCAAGGTCTAACCCAGAAGTTACTAGATACATGAGGCCATTGAGAGCTTGAAATTGACTAGTTTGAATTGAGATGTACTGTCAGTATATGGTGCACACCAAATTTCAGAGGTGTAGTATAAAAGTGTCAAATGTCTCATTATTCATTTGTCTGTCGAGACATGTTGAAGTAATAATTTTGGTTAAAAACATTTGAGGCCGGGCGCAGTGGCTCACCCCTGTCATCCCAGCACTCTGGGAGGCCGAGGCGGGCAAATCATGAGGTCAAGATCTGGAGACCATCCTGGCCACCATGATGAAACCCTGTCTCTACAATACTACAAAAATTAGCTGGGCGTGGTGGTTCGCACCTGTAGTCCCAGCTACTCAGGAGGCTGAGGCAGGAGAATCGTTTGAACCTGGGAGGTGGAGGTTGCAGTGAGCTGAGATAGTGCCATTGTACTCCAGCCTGGTAACAGAACAAGACTCCATCTCAAAAAATATTTTTTTTGAATTAAAAATATTGTAAAAAGTTATTTCACCTGTTTCGTTTTATTTTTTTTTATTTTTTATTTTTTATTTATTTATTTTTTTTTGAGATGGAGTTTCGCTCTTGTTACCCAGGCTGGAGTGCAATGGCGCGATCTCGGCTCACCGCAAC